>NC_134648.1:62354095-62656800 GCF_030463565.1 Pelecanus crispus | reverse complement strand
GCCTTCTGCTTTATGGCAGGCTAGTCTTCTCATGCAATAAAGGGCACTCTTCCTCTGGGGTTTGTCCTGGTTTTGGCTGGGATAGAGTTAATTTTCTTCCTAGTAGCAGGCATAGTGCTGTGGTTTGGATTTAGTAGGAGAAGAATGCTGATAACACACTGACGTTTTAGTTGTTGCTAAGTACCACTTATGCTAGTCAAGGACTTTTCAGCTTCCCATGCTCTGCCAGGTGCACAAGAAGCTGGGAGGGGGCACAGCCAGGACAGCTGACCCACACTGCCCAAAGGGCTATTCCATAGCATATGACGTCATGCTCAGTATAGAAACTGGGGGGGGGGTTGGCCGGGGGGCAGCGATCGCTGCTCCGGGACTGTCTGGGTATCGGTCAGCGGGTGGTGAGCAATTGCATTGTGCATCACTTGCTTTGTATATTATTACTACCATTATTATTATATTGTTACTACTACTACTACTACTATTTTACTTTATTTTATTTCAATTATTAAACTGTTCTTATCTCAACCCAGGAGTGTTTCTCACTCTTACTCCTCCGATTCTCTCCCCCATCCCATCGGGGCAGGGGGAGTGAGTGAGCGGCTGTGTGGTGCTCAGTTGCTGGCTGGGGTTAAACCACAACAGGTTTTATAGGCATGTGTAGCTCATTGACAATGAACATATTCTCTTCCACATAATCTGGATTAAGGTAGACAGTGCATTACATCACTTATATTAGTGATGGCCAGGCTGTGTTTTAAGGTGAAGCTTTCTCTGTGTACTCTATGTTTCTGATCTGTGTTCTAGCTTGGAAGGGAATAATATTTCAAAGTAAGAAGATAGATGTGGGTGGCAATCATTACCACAGGCCCAGGAAAATCTTGTTTTGGTATCTGGTCCTTGAGTTGCCGGTTCCTGGGTTAGTGATTAGATCTTTCTATGTATTGGTTCAATGCCCAGCACAGTGAGGAGTTAGACTGGTGACACTGGGGAGTAGGGTAGATGGCTGTACATGACTTGAGAACCTGTCTCAGTCCAAACCCATGAGCTGAACTGGAGTTTCCAGCCTGACTTCAGTGGCCCACCTCGGCTCCAACCCTGGGCGCGTCTGGATGCAAGCACGGCAAAGATAAGCCACCATAACCAACAGCAGAGCAACCTCCCCCAGGAGTAAAGCAGTTCACAGTTCACTGACTCTGTTTCTAGTATGATTTTTAAATGTAAATATTGCAATGTTAGCTTTGCTCTCTCCAAGGCCTTTCTGTGAGGTACACACCCTCCTGTACAAACACCTGCACCATAATCCCTACATGTGATTGCCAACCTTAGCTTAAACTCAGCCTCTCCCTCAGATGAAGTCACCCTTTAGGGAGAAGCTCCTTCCCCAGCGGGTCCCCACCTCCCCTGGGTATGTGAGGCTGTTGGCCCACCTGCAGAAACCAGTTAATGCACGAGCACAAGGCAGCCCGAGCCTTTTGTGCAACTGGTATGGACGGAAGCTACCCTTTACCTCATGTCAAAGGGTTAAACACTTCTTTGCAACACGCACTTGGATACTTCCAGACATTTTATGAGCTGCTGCGTGTGTTGGGAGCGTCTGTTGTCTTTGTGGACCACTGTTCTTTCCTTCAAGGCAGCAGATCACTCTCTGCTGCAGGTTGTCTCATCTCTCCTCTTCCCTGTGGGTGGAAAAAACACCTTTGGCCACACCTAGCAGTGTCTTGTGCTGCTCCTTGATTTTCTTTCTGATTTGATACTTGCTGTGACTTTTTAATCTCGCTAGGATGGTTCTGCTTTGAAGCACAAAGCTATGTGCTCCCTTAGTTGTGGTGTTATTGCAGTTTGATGGAAGTAGGTTTCATCTGGGAAGGAAGGGGGAGGGACCAGCTGTCTATTTTTGTACACCGCTCCAGATCCTTGCTCTCCACCGTGCACGGCTGCTGCCTTGCAGAGTGTAAGCAATTCCATTTCTTCTCTACTTATCCATTTTGTCTGATGTGCTCCTGTGCTTGGGCGCCAGACTCATACCTGGTCCCCTAAATCTCATGAGGGTCTTGAAAGAAACAGGGCACCACCTAATCTGCTGTTTTCTATATATAACTGGAGTGCATGACACACTTCCCAAAATAAGCCGCAATACTTAGCAGCTGCTGTATTGTCATGGGGTGCAGAAAAGGAAACAACACAGTTCCTCACTTTTAATGAGGGCTTTTATTGCTAACCTGACTTGTCACTTTTCTAACTGAAAGCATCAGGGCTTTGACTTCTTTGTTGGCTTCACCTTTTTACAAAACAGCTAGTAGAACAAATAAAATAAATGTAGTTTAATGGCATTTTGGCAGTGCAGGAAGTCAGAGAGATTATTGCCTGTGGATTTGTAGGGAGCAGGATTCAGCTCCATCATTGAGCTAGAGAACCCAACTCTAACTTTAATCTTGCAACACATGGTTCTCCTAAGCTATCGGGGATGCAATCTTGCAAAATCTTCAGCCCCTCCTTACTTCAAGTGGCCTGGCCTGTGTGGAGGGAGAGGACAAGCCTGTCTGCTCACAGTGCCAGGAAAGCACTGGCAGGTGTTTATAGGGAGCTGATACGTCTTCAGCGACTGGTGTGAAATTCCTGAAGATGTGAGGCTGTGAGGTGTCTGATGAACCGCTCAGACAGGCCACTGCAGCTGCTCTCATTGAGTGCCCATGAAGGAAAGACTGTGATTTTGCAAAAATGAAAACATGAAATGGAAGTAGAGGAATGTGTCTGCATTTTTCAGACTGAGTAGATTTCTTAAATACAACTTGTCAACATAAATGCTGGCACGTAAGGTGTTTTTTAACATTCACAAATGTAAATTGCAGGAGAAGCACTAAGAAGCTCAGTGAGCAAGGGAAGGTTTAGGTTAATAGAGTTCCTTTCAAAAAATATAATGAGACTAATGCTTAACCAGCTTTTTTTTGTCTCTCAGTTGTTTCTGGCTGCAGAAGTGCAAGCTCTGTGACTGTAGCCAGCAAAGTCATTTGTATGTGCAAACCCATGCACAGGAGACGGCATGAAAGGCAAGACATTAACTGCATTACAGTTTGCTTAGAAGAACACTGCCTGGGACTATGAACTTTTACCTCAGAGTTGATGTGACCTGAAGACCCAACTCAAGCCAGCTCTTATCAGCTGCGAACACCCGATACTGATGATAAAACAATAGAAGACTTACCTTTCAACAACAAAAGAAAATAAATATAACCATGGCCAGAACAGCAATGGACCATAGGAAGTCTGGGTGAAAAATCTGATCCCGAGTTTCTGCCTGATGGGCGCTTGTGAGGTCCAATGTGCTGACCCAGGGGGTTCGTTCTTCCTCTCTTGCTGGTTTAGCATGTGGGGAAGGGCAGCACTTCCAAGAATTGCTTTCTATCTTGTTTTTATAGCAGGTTAAGCAAATGAAGGAAATTTCAAGCCCTTGGTCCCTGCGATAAGCGGTGTGCCACACCCAGGACACTCATCCAGCTCCTCGGCTGCTCTGTTGTTGGCAAACAGCTCCACAGCTGCCAGACGTGAGTGTGGCCCCTTCACACAAAATCATCTGGTGCGGCACGCAGGCTCATTGCCCCCACACAGGTTAGCCCCAGGGTAGGTACTGCCTCGTGCCCTTGCAGGGACCAGAGTGAATGTGCAGCAGCACCGCACTGGCTGGCACTTTGTGGGTCGCTGCCTGCTGACCCTGGCTATTGCAAACACCACTTTGTACAAATACCCTCCTTAAACTCATCAAGCCTCCTCCTGAAATGGATTATTTTTGCTCCCACCATCCTGTCCTCGAACCTCCCAGCTAGCTGCAGCCTTGCAGTGTCCCACTGCGGTGGGTTGAGCCTGGCTGGATGCCAGGTGCCCACCAAAGCCGCTCTATCACTCCCCTCCTCAGCTGGACAGGGGAGAGAAAACATAACAAAAAGCTCATGGGTCAAGATAAGGACAGGGAGAGATCACTCACCAATTACCGTCTCGGGCAAAACAGGCTCGACTTGGGGAAAATCAGTTTAATTTATTGCCAATCAAAACAGAGTAAAGTAACAGGAAAATAAAAACCAAATCTTAAAACACCTTTCCCCCACCCCTCCCATCTTCCTGGGCTCAGCTTCACTCCCCATTTTCTCTCCTCCTCCCCCCGAGCAGTGCAGGGGGATGGGGAATGGGGGTTGTGGTCAGTTCATCACACGTTGTCTCTGCCACTCCTTCCTCCTCAGGGGAGGACTCCTCACACTCTTCCCCTGCTCCAGCGTGGGGTCCCTCCCACGGGAGACAGTCCTCCACGAACTTCTCCAATGTGGGTCCTTCCCACGGGCTGCAGTTCTTCACGAACTGCTCCAGCGTGGGTCCCTTCCACGGGGTGCAGCCCTTCAGGAGCAGACTGCTCCAGCGTGGGTCCCCCGCGGGGTCACAAGTCCTGCCACCAAACCTGCTCCAGCCTGGGCTCCTCTCCCCATGGGGCCACAGGTCCTGCCAGGAGCCTGCTCCAGCGTGGGCTTCCCATGGGGTCACAGCCTCCTTTGGGCACATCCCCCTGCTCCGCTGTGGGGTCCTCCCTGGGCTGCAGGTGGATATCTGCTCCACCATGGACCTCCATGGGCTGCAGGGGGACAGCCTGCCTCACCATAGTCTTCATCACAGGCTGCAGGGGAATCTCTGCTCCGGTGCCTGGAGCACCTCCTCCTCCTTCTTCCCTGCCCTTGGTGTCATGGTCGTTCCTCTCACATATCCTCACTCCTCACTCCAGCTGCAGTTTGAGTCCCATTGGTTTGTTTTTTCTTTTCCTCCTTCTTCAATATGGCATCCCAGAGGTGCTACCACCGTCGCTGATGGGCTCAGCCTCAGCCAGCAGCAGGTCCATCTTGGAGCTGGCTGGCATTGGCTCCATCGGACATAGGGGAAGCTTCTAGCAGTTTCTCACAGAAGCCACCTCTGTAGCCCCGCTGCTACCGAAACCTTGCCACACAAACCCAATGCCCACCTAAGATTGTTGACGACCATCTGTCCTTGTGCCAGCTTTGTCCTGTAGCTTCAAAAGCACATCCTCCCCTGGGTAGGTTTGTGTTTGCACACCAGCCCTCCCAGGCATGGTTTGTGCAGGGTTTCCTCCAGGTCTCTGTCGTCAGGCACGTGGGCACATTTCACCAGTCTGGATGTGCCAAGGCTGTTCCTCAATAAATAACTTTCTCGCTGTTTCTCCAAATGTGTCTTATGTTTCCTCAGCAAATGTTTTATCTTTGCATTAATTCATTCCTGGCTGCTCTGCCTACTACGATCTCCGGTCTGTCTCTGTGAGTTCAGGCCACATCACGCCGGCCCACCGAGGTGCAGTTAAATTAGTTAAATTCACATGACAGTAAATCCCCACTGCCCCATGGAGAGCCCAAGCCTTTCCTCCCATTCACCTCTGTGACCCCGACCTGGCTGCACACAGCTACTGTTGCCCAGGGCACTGAGAAAAGTCAATCCTGCCTCTCCTGCAAAGGAGACCAGAAAACTGCCCGCTTTCTCCGGAGGTGCCGACTATAATCTGGGAGGTGTGGGGGGTACAGATGCTTTAACAGGGATGTTGTTTCAAGAACCAGCCCTGTTGTGTGGAGACAGCTCGAGAGTGTTGTGTTTGCTGTATTTGGGTCAGAGAAGAGTGATAAAAATAGGGTTGTACAGTGCTTACCGCTGAGGATGTACTGCCGCCACTCATATACCTGCACACAGCACTGTTTAACGCTCATTTCCCCTTGTTGATAATGCATTTGCTAATTTTTTACCCCACCGGTGCCCACCCTCCCTACAGCAGTATTTAATGCATGAAGACTGGATTTTTCTTCTGACCTTCTTTGCAGCATGCAGTGCAGGTACCTGGTACCCTCTTGATGAGGTGCATCCAAATTTAGGAGCATTTCCTTGTGAAGCAAATGACTTTTGATTTGATAAAAAGCACCTGGCCGAATAGCTGAGTGATGGTTTCTTTCTAGACATTTCTCAGAAGCAAAAAGCAGCTGTTATCCTTGTGCTGAGTACTCTCAACCAATATAAAAATCTAGCAGCTATCGATCTCTTGTAGTTAACTCTACAAATTTTGCCACTCAGCATTTTTATTTTAACCTCCCTGAATAAAAGCAAAGAGGGGAGGCAGTTATTTTCCACCGCTCTGCCAACACTGATCTGCCTCAGGGACAGGGCAGGACAAGTGACAGCCAGACCTGACAGCCCTGTGTCTGCAAAACAACATGAGATGGTAGAAGGTCCTTTAGCACAGTCACTCCACCTGCAAGGAGAGAGGGGGACATTCATGCTCCCGCTGTGGCATCAGTGTGGTTGTACAAGGCTTAGGGCTAAAGAGAGAAATCCAGATTCCCTGCATAGCTGCGGAGCTTTTCAGAGCTCTGGTGTTAGATGCTCAAAGCAGCCAGGAAGTGGGCACTCATGGTCTGACAGATAACTGCCGGTCCACTTGTCTCCACGAATGCCCTCTGCAATGTCATGGTCTTTCTGCTCTGGGTTTTCCTTCTCTGAGTGATGGGACTATTCATTGTGCAAGCTGTGGCTCCAGCTGTGTATTTGCACCTTTGAGTGCCAGGTAAGGGAGACTGGATGAACGGAGAGAGCATCATTTGTGTGGCTGGGATGGAGATAAAACAGAAAAACAGACCTGGCAAATGTCAGGGGAGAATGGCACATCTTCACCTTCTCCCTCTGGTGTGCAACCAGGTGAGGTTGGGAAGGAAAAACAGACTCTTCATGGATTTTTCCCCATGGCTGAAATCCAAAAGCGTTAACATTTTTTTATGTACTTATTTTGAAGAATACACTAAAGGAAATCGGTGCCTGTCCTCTGCTTTACATGTATTTAATTATTCTTTGCAAATTCAACTGCTAACAGATCAGCAGGCTACGTCTTGCGGCCTTGCCTCCCTTCCCGAGGGCAGCAGCGATGGTGGCCACAGCAGTAAGCAGCTGCCAGCTTTCACTTGCACTTCTGCATTCATGGATCTCCAAGCATTTTTGCAGAGAGGGCACTGCCATCCCATCTCTTTTCTGAGGTGGAAACCACAGTACAAGTAGGGGAAGTGATGGGTGCAAGCTGATGTGATGTGGCCCCATGACTCTTCAGCCCGCAGGAGGTGGAGGATGCTCCGGGGGACTGGAGCTCCCAGCGACCTGGTACACCAGGGCCCCAGCTCTCCTGGGGCTGCGTTAGCCACAGAGGCAGCCCCCGCAGACGACCTTTTCTGTGGATCTCTGCAATGAAAAGGGAACTCAGAAACACCAGCTCTGCACAAAGTAAAAGTTTACCCCCATGCCCTGAGCTGCACCAATACATTCATGTTTCCCTGAATCCCACTACTGGCATTTTCTGCACTGTGCTTCACGTGAAGCAGTCCAGACTTATGTCCTTCAGGTTAAGTCCACTTTTTATCCACTGTATTTTCCACCCTAAGAGCTTTCTATGTCCTAAGCCCTGAAGATAAATGTCTGCAGCAATTTCTTAGTACTGCATGCAACCAGTGTAACGTCCCCTCTAGTTTTGAGACAATTCCGTAGAACTGCTCAGGAGTTTTGAATTAAGCAGTGAAATCGGTGGCAGCATGACAGATGCTTTTCAGTAGCATTTAATCGAGGTGTTTATGTCCATGAGACTCACACCCAAGCAAGCCACTACCCTACTGCAACCCTGGTCCCCTCAGCCACCTGCCTTTGTCCCCTGCAATATTTCCACCCTCCCACAGCCCTTTTGGCCAGCCAGGGGCTGGGTGAGAAGAGCTGCTCTGGGAATTACATGTGCCCCAGCAGCCCTGAATGGAGGGGCTGAGTTGCAGGCACCGGCTGAGCTCAACCCTGCGCTGTGGCATGATGGCCAGGGGACTCCATGGGGCCCCGGGATGCTTGAAGAAGGAGCACAAACTATCCATGCCTCCTGCCCTTGTACACTTTATACAGGTTATTGGCTCGTCCACAGACTTTTCAGAATTGAGGATTAGCAGGGAGACTGCTGAAATAATTTATGAACTTGTTCTGTGGGTACATTAATACCCCTGCAGCCAGTGCTTGCCTTTGCAGCCTACCTCTGCCAGCAACAGCTCCTGTGTGCATCTCCCCCCGTTTCGATTTCACTTCCACTGAAGTCAGGGCTGTGACTTTCAGAGACGCCTTGCGGCTGTTTGGGTGAGCTAATGGAAAGAACTGATGTCAGTTATAAAGTCAGTCCTCGCACGGCCGGTACTTGCTTTGGCTTGCATGAAGGACATGGTGTTTCAGCTGGCAGGTTTGTTTCCGATGGCGCTTTGATGAGGAGAGGGTGTCAGCAAACACAAGCCCTCAGCGAGTCTGTGTCTGAGTGAACGTGCCTCCAGAAATGCCAGGGCACACTGCAACGGGCTCATCTCCTCTCTTCCTTTGCCTCTAGGGCCCTATTAAAACCTCAAGATTTGTGAAGAATAAGGTCAGCTGGTGGCTCTGCTGGTCATGCTCTTCTCAGAGGGAAAATGAAAGCGCCGATGCATTGCAAAATGTTTCGGTGACCTTCGTGAGGGAGGATGCTGACCAGTGATACTATGACACATTACCAGAGGTCGATGTGTCCCAGTACCTCCTCAAGATTTTTGCTAGCTGAGGAAGCTGGGCTACTCAATAGCCATTTAATTAATCGCTGAGCATGACACACAGCCCGTTTATTTTCCTTGCTGGTAACTCTACGTGATGCAGCATGTCATGAGCTTGAGTCCCAGCAGATTCACATAATAAGGGAAAAATAATTCCCTCTGCTGCAGGGGTTAGTGGCAGAAACTCTGGCTTGTGTTATGCAGGAATCACAGCAGAGCACTGCAACTGTCCCTCTGGTTTTCACAGTCTGTGAATCATGTCTGGCAGTGTGAGAGTAATTTAAGCAGGGTCAGGAGGGTAGGTGGTGGATACTGTTAGTCCTGATCTATCCTGGTCCTCAGGGACCTCGGTGAGGGGGACCCCCGGCAGCAGCAGTAGTGTTGGGGAGTGGTCCAGCCTGCCCTGCCTTCGGCACGTGCCTGGCCACGGGCTGCGTGCTGCAGAGTGATTGCTCACTCCCTCTTGCACCATCATGTTGAAATCTGTGAGGTTAACCGTCATCCATAAGGGGATACTGAGTGTCCTTTCAGGCATGTCCCAGTGCCCCTTCACAGGCTGTCTCCGAGGTTTTCAGACCATGAAGGGCTCTACAGTGCATAGCAGTTAACTCTGAGTAGCTGTAAAACCATGCAAATTTACAGTGAAAATTGAGAAAAAAAAGGTGTTAGGTCAGGAATTTTCCAGTCAAAACTGGTCAAAACACGCAGCAGAGATCCACTGTGCAAATGTAATTGTATTCATAGGACCATGTGTCCATAGGATGCAATGAGAAAGCGGAAACAGCTTTGATAGTAAATGTAACATTGACCTGAAGAAAACGTTAAGAGTATTTTCTGTAAGAGAATGGAGGGAAGAGGTCTCCTGGAAATTCATATTTTGTCCATCTCAAATGGACTTTAGGGAAGCAAATGAAACATAATGCTGTTTGGGCAGAGGAAAGGTCCATACAGGCTCAACAAGAGCTGCAGCTTAGCCCAGGTGGATGAACTGGGAGCTGCTGTCGCTGAAGAAGCTTTGCTTTTGGATGATGAAAAAGGGATCAACTCTGATGTACAGGTCAGAGGAAGATTTTGCGGGAAAGCTGTGATGAGTAAGAAGTGTGCCTGCATTTAATGGGGATTTTTCAAAAGGAAAGGGTGTGCTACACAGTCCCCAAACTTTGTTTGGTCAGCTGGATTTGAAATTTTGCATGTGCTTAAAGGTAATGGTCTCTGCGTGTTTACTGTAATGTGGGAAAACACACACTCATGCTGGTCAACGTCAGCTAAAGGTGCTTCTTAAGGGGTGATGCTGCAGGATGTTACTGCTGGGTGAATCAACGTCTTGCTAGCTCTACGTTGGTGCAACCTTCCTGTGGAGAGAGAGAGAGGCAATGTTAAATTCATTGACCGCTGGTCAGAGTGGAAGGGTGGGATGATGTTTTCCTGTCCATGAAAGGACACAAAACCTTGTCTGCATCATGGAGTCCTGGAATAACCTAGGTTGGAAGGGACCTCTGAGGTCATCTAGTCCAACCTCCTGCTCAAAACAGGCCTGAGTTTGAAGTTAGGTAAGTTGCTCAAGGTATTTTCCAGTTGAGTTTTCAGTATCTCCAGGGATGGAGAGTCGGCCTGTTTGTGGGCCTCTGCTCCAGTGTCTCACCACTGTCATAGTGAAATACTGTTTTCTTATATATCAGCTTCAACATCTATCTTCCTCTTATACACCTGGCTTGCAAGAATGATGCTGCTTCTGTTTTTCATTAGAGAGTATAAGATTCTAGAGGGAATTGTGTTTTACCCCCAAGAATCCTTAAATAAAGCGAGGTTGTCCTTGATGTTGGTTTCCTCCAAATGGTACCGTAATGAATACTTATTCTGGATTCTTATCAGCTTCATGCCCTAGAAAAGGAATGAGAGACACTGTTTTAAAGACAAAATATAGTTACTTAAACAATAATGGTGAGCTTCTTTCTTGGTTCCTTCATAAAACCATGACTTGGTGTATGTAAGCATTGCCTGCAGTTTCTCTTGAGAACCAGAGATACACAGGATCACAAACTAATACTTAATTTATATTCTGGCAGCTTCAAAACAGCCTCTGCAACTGTTCTGCAATCGCCTGTTCTAGCTAGAAAGCCAAACCTCAGGCTGCATTGTGTCTTAGCAGGTACTGGCCAACACAGGTGGCAAAGTGGAGCCCTTCTACATGAAAACTAGGTATCAAACAGAATAAGATCTTGTTCTTATAGAAGTCAGTTGGAATTGTGCCCCTGTCTGGAAGGGGACCTGGACATCGCCTCCCCAGAAAGCAAGTTTATGGCTTCTGTCCTCAGTGAGGAAGAGCAAACGCTCTCCTTCCCTTCTGTCAAAACCTGCAGATGAGTGCAAGGGAGGGTGGGAGCATGGCCCTGTTTCCACCAGGGGGAATGAGGCATTCAAGGACATGACCATGTCTGACTCCTACAAAGGAGTGCTGAAGGAAGAGGCTGCTTTTGCTGTCTTGGCAGAGATCAGTCAAAAATCTCATGTTTTCTTTGCAGCATCAATAAAGAGGAATCAGATCCAGGCTGCAGCTCGGTGGATGTTACCTGGCTCATCCAGCATAGCCTCCCTTGAGTCATCCTCATTTCCAGATCTGGGGGAATTTTAGAAGGCAGAATGGAGTTTTAACTGAGGGTGCCTTTATTTCATCCACAAAATGCAGAGGTGTCTTTTGAAATCCATAGGCCACCGGTCTCTGAAGCTCAGAGCTGACTCCATCCTGTGTGGGAAAGACCTGGAGCTGTGGATGATTCCCCCACCTGTCCTCCCTAGATGGCGTAGTGTCCCCCCATCTTGGGTCACTCCCTAACCCACTGAGCTCCCCGGAGTGCCACAGTGCATCCCCCAAATGCACCCACTGAAGTGAAGATCCAGTGTAGGCCAGTCTACTTTATCAAACTGACAATAGCTGGTAGGAATATAACACCAAAGATACCTCTTCCTGAGCAAATTAGCATCTGTAATTTAAGCAGAAGCTTTTTCTCATAGCTTAGGAAAACAGTGATGAGATCATGGGTGGCCCTATTACATTTTGAAGGCAGCTGGGTGAGAAGAAAGCAAGGCTTAGCCATCAGGTGGCACTCTGAGCATGCTGTTCAGCAGAGATGTCACTCAAAATGTTCCCAGGCTGGAGGAAATTCCTTCAATTCAATAATATGACATAAACTTTGTGAGCTGTGATTCATTTCAGGTTAACACCCTTTCTTTATGTCTGCAAAATTAATCATCCAGCTATATTTATTGCATTGTTTTAAAACATGGGAGTCCTAGTAACAGAAGTACAGTAACTCCATATTTTCTTAATGTTTCTTTATCTAAATATTTATTATGTGGCTTAATATTTTTGCCGAAGAAGAATAATTCCTCTATTTGTTCTCTGTACTAAACTGGCATATCATAGCATCTGTTCTGAATTTGTTTCTGTCTTTGTCTTAATCTCCTACCATCAGGCTGATCTCAAAATAGGAACCTGAATTAATGGTCTCCAGGTTTTTCACATAAATCCCTTCTTAACCTTTTCAGCCATTTAACAGTATTTGCAGTCTCCCCTATTGTTCTGCATGAGGTTTCACTTGGGAAGAATTTCACCTGAGACCTTTTTTTTTAGGATTACACATCTAGATAAAAACATAATATTTAAAATGCCTTCCTGTCTAGTTCCTTGATTTTTTTTTTTTTTTCAGTAGAGTGTCTTCTACTTTGATATACAAACAGCACTTTATTAGTGTGTTGCTTCTACATTACCGCTTCTATAGGAAAAATTGTAGTTATGGTAATTGAAGGGTGAAATTAAAGGACTCGTGGTTAGCACTGCAGAACAGCACTGCAGACTATAAAATCACTGTTCTGCTTCTTGAAGGCAGAATTTTGTAACTGGCATCAATGGGAGAGAGAGCAGGCTCTGTAGTGCATGGGCAAATACTACTCACCCGCAGAAGAGAGTGGGGCTGAACAGTTTTTGCACAAAACTCTCCCCTCCTGCCCAGCATATTTGTAAAACCCATTTTTTAACGTTTCCTCTCCTTCCCAGCGTATTTGTAAAACCTAGTTTTTAACCTTTCTAACTAACCCACCACTGAAAACAATTTAAGTTCTTACTCCTGCATCATCTGACCCTGATAGTCGGTGTGTTCCCCGCCATTCACGGCTCCCATCCCCAGAGCCCGGAACAAAGCCGTGCTTGTTACAAGGAAAAGCATGAGCTCATCCATTGTAATCACCCGACCGCTTTAGCTGCTGCTCCAAAGGAGGTTTTGTGGCAATTTCTGAATGCCTTCAGACAAGCCAGCGCTGGATAAACTTTGGTTGAATCTTCAGGGAGCAAAACAGAGTGGATTAAGTCCTTGTATCTGCTGTAAGAATAGGTTTTCTGAACGCAGGGAAGCCCTGGTTATTCAGATAATACAGTTGTGTTTCAGCTCCAAACACAAGACCTCTTAGAGGCTCAGGGAAGCAAAGTCCCAGTGTAGTCTTCGGGCATCCATGCAGCCAAGTAACCCAGATAATCCTCTGAGCCTCTGACATTCAAAGCTTCAGGGAAACAAAGGTGAGAAAATGAGAAATGCAAATGAGCAATTTTGAAAGTGCGAAGAAAAGGACTTGTTGAAGCTTAAGCTTGCCGAAAATAGCAGTGAAACAACTGCATTTTGTGCAGATGAGTTATAATCACATGTAAATTGCATTTTTAAAATTGGATTCACTATAACTTTCAAGTTAGAGACCTGCTTGAGGTCCCTAAAGGTCTACAATCTCTCCTCCAGCTGTGGCTCCAAAGCACAAAACTTTGATATAATGATGCATGCTGCCTGGCTCCTGAAAATCAAGCAGCTGATGCCATTTGTGTATTAACTACCCAAAAGGGCTTGAAAGATAAACAGAGGGCACTGTCCTGTGGTCATTCACAACCAAGGAGAGAAATAGCCAGCCAGTAGTTTTCCCACTACGCATCTGGGTACAATGAAGCAGCTGTAGCTCTGCCTCCATACCATCTTTTCATTATCTTGTACGTTAAAGAACAGACTAACTTCTGAATTCGTAGTATTACATAATCTAGTTAAGTTATATGATCACATTAAGAAAGAAGGTCAGTGTTGAAGTTCAAGAAGAAGTTCAAGAAATCTTCACAGGTTTGCCTGTGATTTGCTATGGGAACTTGGAGGACTTGTTTTGCTCCTCTATACAACATTTTTCCCAACCATTAAAAATTAATTTGTTGTTACATTCTTGGCACCACAGTCCACTAGTGACAGAGGAAGGACTGCTATAGCTTGTTTGGGATTTCCTACATCTGACTTGTCTTGGTTAGTGGAGAGAAGTAAAAGGCGTGCACACTATTTTTTCCCTTTGTAATTAGTCTTTAAAACTTCCCTATAACTGAGATGAGCCTACAAAAAATGTCACAGATGTCAAGGTCTTCACGCTTTTCTGATTTCAATTTCATAACATGAGCCTGACTTTGAATCTAAAAATTGGGAGCTCAGCCTCTCCTCTTAATGTTGCGAGGGCAGTAATCTCTTTACATAGCATGGGGAAATGGCATCATTCTGCCAGACGGCCACGAACTCAGTGGGGAGCAAAGCATTCAGACCCTTATCTATTGTTTTCCTATCCTGACTCATCCCAAGTCATTTTTTCTATGGTTTCTTCTCATTTTTAAATATAATGTAATTCTGGTTTAATTTTTTTCCTCCCAGCCACACAGCTGTCTTTTGTAATAAGTGCAGGTTTTATTCAACTAATGCACTAATTATCCCTGCATCAAGAGAGAGCAGCACTAGAATTGCAGATGAAATGGAAAATAGAGCTACAGCAAAAAGTACAGCAGGTTAAACTTAGCTCATGACCTTTTAAGACTTGTGGGTTAGCTCTGTGCTACACACTGTGATAACGTGGAAATTCCTGGCTTTAGCAGAGAGATACTCAGATACCTTTGCTTCAAAGCATAAAGCATCTACCGCTGAAGAAAAAGGAAAATCTTTCTTGTCACGTGCCAGGCTGGTGAGCTGGTTTTATTTTTCCCAATAAGACGCTCATGCACATATTTGACAGTCATTTCTTTATGATAAATTATATATTATATTACTGACGTGCAATCAAGAATGCCAAAATAATGAAATCTTGTAGTACCCCAGGAAGTAAATAATTGCTTGTAATATTACCAGTTTACAGGTGGTACGGAGGAGCAGAAGCACGGAGGGATTTATGTGACTCGCCAGACGTCATGAAATGAAGGTCTGCCAGAGCCCAGAGATATCCTCTCTCGCAGTCTCATGTTTTAATCCCTCATCTTTCTTTCTTTCCATTAAGATAAAATATGTTTCCCTCATCCACAACATTTAAGGGTTTTTTTCAGGTGAGCCCTGAATCACTGGTGTTCTCTGAACCTTCCACCAAAAAAGCAGAGTGCGACCAGCTGACGTTCATGAATATTTTAGCTAATGTCATTATTTTTTTAATATGGTAAATATTAAAGGGAAGAGCTGAGAGACAGCATCATTTTGCCTTTTGCTACATTCAGGAATAACATTGTGCAGAGTCACGGAATTCAGGGCAAACGGCTCGTTGCTCCTGTCTGTTTACTAAAGCATCTCTTGGTGTGCGAAGACCGATCATTGCAGTTTGTGTTTTTAAGTCGCTCACAACGCCTGTCTTGTGCAGAGAAATTTGCCATTCTCTTTGCATTGCTGCTGCTGCCCGCGGGTGCCTGTGCAACGTTGCCTATACCCTCTTTATGTCACCAGCCACCGCTAGATGATCTTCAAACACCTTCCTTGCTGCCGTGCTTCTGAAGGGAGGGTGTAAACAGCCAACAAAATTTTCCACAGAGATGCTATTCATGAAAATATTTTTGCACGCGCCGCTTTGCAGCCTGTGAGCTGCAGTTTTGAGTTTCCTGGGAAGAAAGCCTATTAAGCCGCCTTTCTGCGGGGATTGCCATAGCAACCCTCACACAATGCCAATGGCCCAGATTCCCTTCAGCCCCTTCTTTCTGAACTGACAGCAGTGATTTTAATGCTCCTTGAACCAAATCTTTGCATGCGGAGGCCGCTTTAGGAAGAAAAAAAAAAGCTTTTAATCAGGGCTGGTTGTTCTCTTTCCTTTCTTCCTGAGAAGAGAGTGGGGAAGGCTTTTAGCATAGCGTCCCTCTCAGCCCCCTTGAAGTTGCAGCTGGATAATGACCACAAAGCAGTCCCAGGTTCGGCAATTTCAATATCATTCAGGGTTATAAGACACCGTGGAAATGATGCTTGCACAGGGGTTGCTTTTTTACAGATATCTGCATCTTGGGGCTGGGAGGTTGGCATGGAAATAGAAATGAAGCTATCACAGAAGCAGGGCAAGCTCCCAGTTAAGCGTGAGAGCAGGCCTGGGACTCAGGGCAGCAGTACTCTGTAAAACGGGGCAGGCCTCGCTGTTCATTTTAAGCATCTCAAAGAGGCCAATATCTGAATACTGCCAGGTCTGTAAGCTGTAGTAGGGTCCCCTGGTGACACTTGGTAGGGCATAATGCCATAGTCAGGGCTGGCCTGTGGTGAAAGCTGGTGACATGGGAGATGGGAAAGCAGAGCCAACAGCTGAGGATGCCGCTCAGAGCCAGCTCCCCGCAAGGGTGAAGGCACTCGCCATCTGACCACAGGCGCACCGCACCCCGGGTGCCCAGAGCTGCCAGCGAGCCAACATATGGGCAGGCAGTTAGACACAGCTCAGGCAGGAAAAGAAAGAAAAATCAGCTGTGTCTGACAAACGTGACCCAACCTTTATGACAAGCAATCCCTGTCCAGGGTTGGTGTTGGGCTGCCACAGCCCCCAGGCACCCCCTTTTTCTCGCCGCTGTCCCTGTTGTCTCCCCTTTCCTCCTGCCTGCCCTTGGAAGGGCTCCACGTGTCATTGCCCACAGGGCACGGAGAGGGTGGCAGGGTGAGGGTAGCCTCAGGAAGGTCCCCGGAGGGGGGACACCAGGTCAAATGCCCGTTGCATTTGGCTCCAGCATACCGGGGTGCTGCCCCCACAGCTGCAGAGGGTCCCTGGGGTGCAAATCCCACCACATGCACCTTCTGCAAGGGGACATAAATCAAAGCTGTCAAGCTGCACTGTCATGCCTGCTAACGGCCAGACTCCAACCCCTCCCTCACAACTGCTCATCTTATCCATTGACAGCATTCCCCAGCTGCGTCCCTGTTTGCTGTAGGCATCTGGCCCTCAGCAAACACAGTATGGGTAGCGCTTAGCGCTTCTGTCTTAAAAGTCTGTGCAAACATTAGAAACAGAGGGAGCTCCTGAGTCACCGAATCCAGCTCTGGGCTATCTCAGGTAACCATGTCATGCATGTATGCTAACTAATCCTCCCAATAGTCCCCAGATGGAGGGATGAGCTGCCTGGGTCTGTCTGGGGAAGGGAGGGATGAACCGAAGTACATGGTGGGCAGCAGAGGTCTGCAGGGTCTCATCCCCTCCCAGCTGAGCCTGCCCTGGTCAGTGAATGCGAGTGGTTACCGCTCAGACAGGGATCGTGTCATTGGTGCAAACAAATGGAGCATGGATACCGAAGTGGCGATGAGTGGAAACATGCTTTAGGGGAGAAATAGAGGCCAATTCCTTGTCGCCTGCATGAAACCTATGCAGCTCTGGGAGCTGCCCCAGGCTGAGGGAGCTGAGCCCTCCCTGCATCCGGGGTTTCCCTGCAGATGCTGCCTCAGCCCTGCCGCGCTTCTGCTGTTTAGTGCTGATATCCCACTGCCCTGTCTCCCCTGCTGCCTTTTTGGGGTGAGGATGCCAGGCCTCCCCAAAACTGACTTTCTTTCTCTGCAGCCACATCCTCACAAAAATCCTACCCTGGCAGGGGCAGCTGCCCTCCCTGGGGCCCAGGAGAAATGATCTCCCTAAAATAGGAGCCCACAGAGTGGTTTGCAGCAGCGGAGGTGATGCAGCAGATTCCCCCGAGCTGAAAGTGTATTTATATCCCTACCCCATCCACTTGCGGTGAAAACCCCTTCCTAATGCCGTGAACCGGAAGGAAACCATGTTTGCATTTATCTGCACTTTTTTCAGCCGGTGGTTTGATGGGCTGCATGTGCTGTTTCCCCCAGCAATCCTCTGCAAGCTGCTTTGGTGCAGGGAGGGTAGGAGAAGAAATTAACTCCTCCCTTGCTGGTGTTCGCACCGCACGCTGCAAGCCGGCACACCGCGGGGCAGACGGACCGGGCATCCTCCCCATGGCCCCGCTGCCCAGGCAGCCCTTTCAGCAACACCGAGGGCAGCAGCAGAGGGGGGAGAAGGAGGGGATGGGACCATTTGGGGGGATTCTCGTATTCTCAGAGGGGATGCTCACAAGCTTTTTGTTAAATTTCCATCCTATTTCTGTCACTAGTTCTGTCCATCACCACAAAGGGACGAACTATAAACTCTATCTTATCAGTTCTTAGCAAAAAAACCAAGCCCCATTGGATTTTATGTAGTATAACTATAACCTTCCTCCCATTCGGAAAGATAACAGCCTGTACAAAATGAATTTTTACAGGCTGATTTGCCACTGCGGGATCCAGGCTGGGTCCCAGTTTGACCACTCGCGTTATAGAATCAATTAGGTTGGAAAAGACCTCCAAGATCATCCAGTCCAACCATTAACCTACACTACCAAGTCCACTCTAAACCAATCAAGGGTAGACTAGACTAAACCATGTCCCGAAGTGCCACATCGACCCGTTTTTTGAACACTTCCAGGGATGGTGACTCCACCACCTCTCTGGGCAGCCTGTTCCAATTCTTGACTACCCTTTCCATAAAGAAATTTTTCCTAATTTCCAACCTAAACCTCCCCTGGCGCAGCTTGAGCCCTCTCGTCCTATCGCTAACTACATGGGAGAAGAGACCAACACCCACCTCACTACACCCTCCTTTCAGGTAGTTGTAGAGAGCGATAAGGTCTCCCCTCAGCCTCCTCTTCTCCAGGCTAAACAACCCCAGCTCCCTCAGCCGCTCCTCATAAGGCCTGTGCTCCAGACCCTTCACCAGCTTCGTTGCCCTTTTCTGAACACGCTCCAGCACCTCAATGTCTTTCTTGTATTGAGGGGCCCAAAACTGGACACAGTATTCCAGGTGTGGCCTCACCAGCGCCGAGTACAGGGGGACAATCACCTCCCTGCTCCTGCTGGCCACACTATTCCTGATACAGGCCAGGATGCTGTTGGCCTTCTGGGCCACCTGGGCTCTCTCTGGGCTTGCACAGAGCTGGAGGCGCCACGGGCAGCCAGAGCTCCCGGGCCCAGCCGGCTGGAGAGGCTGCTTCACTGCTCTCACTCAGCAGCTCTCAAAGACAGAACAGCACAAATATTTGTGTGCGAAATAGGAAATAAATCATGCATTTTGCTGGAGGACTGGCGGCATTTGTTTTACCATGCTATGCCTGCAAATGTTTGTAAACACCGTGTCAATTTGCCATATTACAGCAAAGACTAGGATTCGTTGCTTTAAAGCCTGTGTTGAGGCTTGAAGCCACTGTTTTTTGCTGAGGTCTTTGAAGACTGTTTATACTCCGAAAAGTATGGTTTGGGTGTGTGTCTGCCTGTGTTTTTGCCGCAGCTAAGGGCAGTGCAGGAGACGCATGGCTTCCTGGAGACATCTCTTTCCACCTGGAGACATCACTTCCACCTGGTGGCACACAAATGCCAACTCACTAGAAAATACAAGTTTCTGTGATCAGTCTTCACACGGCTCATACCACAGACCAGGCTGAGTTCACAGCCCCATGCTGAAACGAAGGCTTTTAAGTAAGAAGCAGGTTAGAAATTCAAGGAGCTGGAGAGAGTCCATATGAAGCCAGCAGGAGACAGGCAAAGCGCCGCAGCTTTCCCACTGCAACAGATTATAAACCTCAAGGTTTATAATCCAGGCTACAGACAACCACCCTTGAAATCCCATATTACTGGGCTGCCTGTCCCACTGGTGCCACGGGGTCTGCTCCGCTCCCCTGTGTGCTGCCACGCTCCCTCCTACACCCCCTGCTCCCATTCGTGCCCCGCAGGACTGCATCCCTCAGCCATTGCTGGATTTTAGTAAAGATGGAAAAACTCCAGAAGACCAGGGAGTCAGCTCCATGGACATGTGAAAAAACTAACCACTGCACATTGCTAACCATTTGCACATTGGAGTGGAGACAGTGGGCCCCCTTCCTCGGGCATCCCTCTCACAAGGACATGGTCCTTCAGAGCTTGGAGCAGGCGTGCCTCGGAGCAGAGGGAATCGCCTTCCCCAAACCTCCCCTGAGCTGATGTTCGCCTGACATCCAGCCGGAGAAGGCACTGAGCTCATCGTCTGCCGGGAATACTCCTGGCAACGTGCAGGCGCATGCCATGTCTCCTCCGCCAGGCCCTCACTCTCTCAAAACAGCAGCAGAGGAATCACGGGGCTTAAAATCTCCCAGATATATTGAGCATCTCCTTTTTGTAGGTCCAGCCATACCAGCTGGAGAACCGAGGACTGGTGCAAAGACATCAGTCAGCTGCTGGGCTGGCACTATAACCTGCAGGGTGATAGACCCTCATAAATATTGTTGGCCGCGGCTGCGAGGGCCTCTCTGTTGTAGAGGCTCACATTTGTATTTCTTTTTATTGTGGAATAAAGCTGAAGATGCTAGGAGCCTGAGTCATATGGGTGTGTAAGGTTACAGACAGTTTTTATGTAATTGAGCCTTTTGGCAATAAACTAACTTCAACTGCTTGCTTAACCCTACTCAACTATACCTGGCATCGGGTTTGCCAGGTAATCCTGGTGCCATGCTAATCTTCCATGTTAAAGTCAAAGCCTGACACACAGCTCCTGCCCACCTCTCATCTCCCTGATTTATGACACATATAAGCCATGAGATTTTTCATTTTGTCTAATTCACTTACGTATTTAAAAGGTGCCACGTATTTGAAATCTGATGGTCAGCTGGGCCCTGGCTTTACTTACAGGTTGAGGGTCTCACCCCTCTGCCTCACATGGGGATTTTCTTTTACTGCCAAGTCTGTCCCTACATATTTTATCTTCCTCTTTCAAGCTGGCATAGCCTAACTCCACTCTTTGTTTGGGTTTTGTTTTTTTTGTCACAAATACTGGAAAACAGGCAGGAGGTCTGTTTCTTGCTGGCTGTTAATGAAGTACTTCATGCTTTATGCCCCAGTTTTTTCTACTAACACTGACTAGTGAAGCCTGCTTTAGTATTCCCAGCTGTGCTGGATGGGTAATCTGTGAATGCTTATAGAAAAATGATGGAAGATGAGAAATGAATATATGTATTTTCCTTATTGAGACCTGCAGTATTTTGTCTGATTTCTCTGGTAGAGGCATCTCCTTTGTATACAGCTCTCATGTCCTGCCTGCATCCAGGACAGTGCCCGATCCAAGCACACAGCATGATTTCTGTCCTGTTGGAGCATGTGCCCAGCAAAAAGCCTACGTGAGTCATATTACCCTCCCAAACCCCCAGCCTGCTGCCAAGACGTCCAGCTGCATGAGAAGGAAGCAGAAACTGTCACGTGAGAATCTTTTTGATGGTGGAGTCCTGTCTGCCAGGCGTTTGTCAGAGCCTCTTCAGGCAGCATTCATCAGGCTGTGTTGCCTGATTTGCAGCAAGGCTTGCTTTGCCATAGGAGACATGTGGTAATGAATTCCCTTTGGGTCAGCTTCATCTGCAGCGGAAAACCAGACAGATGGGGCCTGAGGGAAGCATTTCCATAATGAAGCAGAGAGGCAGAGTACCTCTAAGGATGGCAGGAGTTCCCTTGTATTAATAACATTCTTAAATAACGAGCACTTTTGATAATCTTTTCTCACTAGCTACTCTTCTCAGAAGTCCCTTCATTCAGTTTTACTGCTTCCCCTTTGATGCACTTGAGCTTTCTTACAGCCCCATTCACAGATTTTTATTGTTTTTCATCCCTTTATGGACTCATTCATTGATTTGCTGCAACTCCAACAGGGCTGTTAATGGTGCAGGCATGTAGTTATCACATATATCAGAGACACCTGTTGTAAATGTTGAGTTTAGGCCCCCTCTATTAAACTCAGAATGCTCTTTTTTCCCCATCAGAGATGAACAGAAAAAAACAAGACACGCATGAGGTGCAGGGCAGGGAGCTGGAAGAAGGCAAGAGTGGGAGGAACATGCAAGTGGTTTTCATGGAAATAACTTTCAAATGGCTCATTTTCTGTCATTTGAAGTCCAAAGAGTAATGCACAATACAAAATGTCTTTACTCCGGCAATATTCCTTGGCCACCCACTGTCAGAAGTCTTCAGTGTGTCATGTCCTTCTATGCAGGTGCATGGTTTACATGAAATAGTAATGTCCTACTCCTCGGTTTTCCAGTGACAAACCACACCATCAGGGCAAGACACTTGGCCTCTCATGCTTTTAAGAATGAGGGGGATAATGCCCACCTCTGTAAATCATATTCCTACCTGTTGCTAGAGTTAGCCTGTGTTAATCTCCACCCTGAAGTAATCCAGACCACTGGAGGAGTCTGATGCTGGCTCAGCAATTAGCCTTGTTTTGTGTTTTAATGCATTTTTCTGCTGCAGCTTCTTTGGAGACTCATGAAACTTTTACAGAACACAAGAGTGACAGTGAAGACTCTGGTTTGTTCATTGTGCTGCCAGCTGTAGAGGGTTAAAAGTAATGAGACAGACTTGAAAATCAGAAGTCATAAAATAACATCTGTTTTTTCATTTGTTTGCCTTCTCCATTTGGAACCTCTGACTACAGCCAGGGCCACATTTTCAGTTTTTTTCAGCAAAAAGGGTACAGTTAAAAAGGAAAAAAGAGGGATGGAATAATTTTCAGGAGATGAGACCTGCAGAAAAACAGCAACTGCTGTGAGCACTGATAAAACCAAAGAAGGTAACAATGCTGCATTAAATATGGTTTTGGAATTTAATTTAATTTTAAACCCTGTCTCATTCTGTGTCTGCTGCCTTTAGCTAATTTCGAGCCCAAGCTAACTCTGCTGTTGCTAAGCCTTCCAGGAGAGAAACTCATGTTTCTAAGGGCCATTACAGTTGACACAGCAGGATTTCAGCTGAACACTAATCTGATGTGAAGGTTGGGTCTGGAGGACACCCTGGTGCTTATTGCCGTACCCTTGGCTGCTGGGTCAGAGCGAATTCGGTGGAGCTCAGCGCCGAGTATAAGGGTTGCAATTGTGCTGGTGTGGTGGGTGGTGAGAGACAGCCTGTTCCTCTGGGCATGGGGGAGGGATGGGAGGTGGAGGGAGCTGGGGGAGGAGACCTTCATTTGCCACTGCTCCCAGGGCTCTTAATTGCAGCAGCATACATGGTGATAAGCTGCTGAATTGCCTTTCATCAGCTGGGAAACCCAGCATGTGAAAAAAGTCGGTATGTCATTGTCTGTTTGCATAGCTCGCTGCCCGACCCGCCAGTCTGCATGCAGGACCGGGAAAATAAAGGCAAATATTGCCACTGCAAGAGCCACCGACCAAGGCATCATCCTGCCCGGCCAAGAGAGGTGGAAGGATCAG
Organism: Pelecanus crispus; assembly: GCF_030463565.1. NCBI lineage: Eukaryota > Metazoa > Chordata > Aves > Pelecaniformes > Pelecanidae > Pelecanus > Pelecanus crispus. Next base: position 62,633,646 of record NC_134648.1, on the reverse strand, counting down.
ATGGTCAAAATTAGTTCATGTTGGCCATGTTGCATGCTTCATATCTCCTCCTTTTGGGCCATAACCTCTGTGACAAAGCATTTTCTCAGCTGCAGATGTACGGCTGGGCCATACGGAGCTCAGACTGGAAAGCGAGGGGTGGCACATGCATTAGTGACTGTGAGTGGGGACAACTTCCCTTGGATTTTACAGTTCCCAAGCCCAACTCTTGAGCACTGAGTATTTGCAGGGAACCTGTAGTTTGCCTATTTATTTATCTAGCTCTTCCTGTGACTTCCAAGGAATGGTTTTCTTCTCTTTATGCTAATTCAAGCCCTGCTGAATAAAGAGGCTTTTTTTCCCCCCATCCCGTCCTGCGAGAGGTCGTCTTTATTCAAGAGCCATGAATGATGTGCACGGGATACTAATCGCGCACAAAGAGCCCCGTCCAGAGCCAGCCAAGCGTACAGCTGTCCTTTTGTTTACAGAGATGGAGAGGGAACCTAAAAAGTGCTCCTGCCCCTGGGACAATAGCAGCGGCTTGCAAGACGCCTGAGATTTGGCAGGGCCCCTCTTTCCTGGTGCTAAAGGGCCTTTATTAAACATAAATCATGTCAGCTGCCACTGCGGCCCTTTCTCAGCTTATAAAAGATTCCCCTTTGCTGCTTAAGTGACACAGTGGAAAGGAATCATTCTGAAATAACCCAAAGACTGGAGCGATGGACCAGGTTGGGGACAAATGACACTTCTGACTGTTTAATAGTAGCACTCTTCTGTTGCTGTTACAAAGGTGTTTGCAGCTGGGCTCATTTTTTAAGCTGGCTGGTGATTCAGTGTGCTTTATTGATTTTGTGGTGACTTGAAATGTCAGGAGGTCATGAGGACAGATTTTATACCTGTGAGTTATGAAGAATAGCATAAAGCCTTACAAGCCCTAGGATAAATATGTTGCCAGCGCTGATATCGCTGGAAAAGTGTGATGCCTGGGGCACTGAGAAAATAACTAAGTGTAGAGCATCTCTGCAAAGAGCAGAGTAGCTCTGTTAAGGGAATGTTTATTAGACTTTCCTATTCAGTGATGTACAGTCTGACTACAGCATTTTCCTGGGCTGGGGAGCAGACGCTCTTTCTTCTTCCCCTTGTAAATAAAAGGGCAGACTGAGTATAAGGAACATGGAAAATGTGTTGCTTCAGGTACTGCTATTGGCAAATCCTGTACCTCATTAGGCAGCGGGTGTTTCTGTGCAAGGAAAGGGCCTGAGCTGTCACTGGGAGCACGAGGCATGGCAGCCGTGGGAGCTTCAGGCAAGATGAGGATGTGTCAGGAGGAGTTTGATGTCCCTCTGGAATTTCAGGCAACTGGATGCTGGTTGTGTCTGGAGCTAACTAGGGAACGACTTAAAAATCTTAGCTGTAGGACTCCCTCCAGGCTATAACTGGCTGGGCTCATCATCTGCTTCTCATACAGAAAGGTACCAGCCAAATCTGAGCAGTTACCAGCTATGCACTCTGTTTATTAATATTTGTATCCATCTGTTGTACCTTAAAAGTAGCGATAGCTGATTCGGACCATGCCTTGCCCATCCCTCCTTACCCCCTGCTTGTGTTAACCTTTGTTTCCCTTGAGTTGATATACCTGACTGTCCAGCTGTCTTGCTTGCTGGCAGACAGTTGTCACAAGGAAGACTTTTCTCTCCCACAAGCATCCCTGCCTGCCTCTGTGCTCCCTCTGGTTCGGTGTCTCGCAAACTCTTGCAGGCCAGGTGCACCAGAGATGAACAGCGATGAGCTTAGTCCATGCATTTGCGTTACACGCCAGAATAGGTCATTCAGTAGGTGGCATTAATCCCATAATTCAGCATCGGTGCAATGCTTCGTGACATCTCCGATCATCACCTCGTGGAGTCTGGGGAAGCATATTAGTGGCTTTCATAGGTGAGGTCCTGCTGTCACTGGGTAACAAGCAGAGCTCCTTATTCATGTAACACATAGAGCTCCTTTTCGTGTTTCTGACACATTCTGCATCTTTTGACAAGGATCTCCACTCATCTCCCAAGGGTTCATCTATAACTGAGCCGACAGCTCTATGCGTCATGGCACAGCTCCTCTCTGCAAAACAAGTCGTTGCTCCAAACTGCCCCTGATCACCAAGTCTACGGTCCCACTGCGGTCTCAGTTATGCATGTGTGGGCTGCTCTGTGCTTTCCATGCAGGACTCCCGGGTTCAGCTCCCAGCGCTGATAAACAAGCAGGTTTCACTGTTTTGCTTTTACTGTCTGTTTGCGGAAAGCTATGTTGACCGTTTGCATTTTCCAGGTGATTTATGTTGTGCTAGCACATTCTATTGAAGTTGTTTTTAAAGTAATTTTGGGGGATACTTGATTTTTCCCTTTGACGCTTTATCTAATTTGTAATTTGACCTAAAGCCATCAGGCTAGCTTTAGGTCCTATTTGGTCCTGCCATACTCTGGCGCAAGTTCTTCAAGTCAGTGGAGAGTCACTAGCTTGCACTAGCAGTAACTTTGGCCCTGAATCTGCAACAATTTATTCCCATTTAGATAAGAAAGCAGTGCTGTCTACATACCACTGGGACAGTCACAGAGAGGATATCAAGTCAAGGGGCTTGGTTTGCCTTACCTGGTGGCTGGAGCTCTTTGCATTTCATATTTGCCTTGTGAAGGTCTTGGTGACACTGCACCCAAATGAAGGTTATTCAGAAAGACACATTTTTCCTGATGTTAGGAATGGGCTGGAAAAAGGGCTAATGGAGTGTTAGTAACCCAGAGACCAGTCATCACATTGCTATCTTTGCAAAACTCATCTGCATGAAATGCTCACTGTCTTTTTTACAGGTATCATTAAACTTCAGATTTCTCCTAAATAATGTCTCTCAGAATTGAGATACAGGTATCTCAAGATATATAACTCAATTCATATCTCAATGCATATCTCATATGCAAAATATGTAGAGCTGAAGGATCAAAGCTTAGTGTACTCAAGTAAAGCTTTGTGTATCAATGCTTAGTGGAGCTGGTACCAATGAAAGGCGGAGAGAAAATGAGGTATTAATTGCTTTGGATCTTCAGATTTATTATTTCTGATTTGCTACAGACCGGAATAAAATGCACAATAGCATAGGTGAATCATTCTATGTGCTCTTTTTACATTGAGAATCTTTAAGCTGTTTTAAATGTATTTTTTTCTTTAAAATAGTTTTTCAACTGCTGAGATGCACTGACACAAGTTTCAAATATATTTTACTCGCTCATTAAACAGAAGAAGAAGGACAACAAATGTCAAAGTGAAAATGTGCAGAGGATGGGGAGATGATTCAGCCTTGCTGGTAACTATTTACCATGGCAATTTGTTTTATAAGTTGCAGATGTAACTTTTAGCAAACTGGGATCATTTTGGAGTGTTTCTCCTCCGTGCCTTAGTGTCTCCATCAGTTGAGAAACTTTGCTAGGGCTGAATGCGTAACTTGTGATTAGTCATACAAACGAGAAGGCAGATTCTCACAGTTTCTGTGCTCTGAATTCAGCTGAAGTGTGGCCACTTGCTCTCCCCACCCATGGTCTTCCATATTCAGCACTCGCCCTGGAAATGTTTGAGCTGTTGGAAGGATGGGGGACTCGGCAGATCTGCACTGAGGTCCCATCTGAGAGCACAGATGTCTGTGAGTGTCAAATCTTGTTCCTTCACACCCACGCAGGACCACTGAACTCTTTTTACATGAGTCACAGCCTCAGGAGCTGGCCCGTAGTGCTGACACTTTGCCGGGGTGGTTTGGCTCTGCACTTCCCAAGCAAGTACTATGTCTAATTTCCAATGGTATCCACAACTTTTTGAATGTGAAAACCTGAGACGTGCTCTCGGAGACTGCTTCAACTAGTAGAGCACAGGTGCTCCTAGAAAGCACGTGAGCTGTGGCTGGACTAGGTTCACTGTCTGCTTTTTGGGGAGGGATTGCCGTTGGCTGTATGTACAGTGCTGACAGCAAAGCATCAGCATTTCTGAGATAGACGTGCTACAGCTATCCAGTTATCACCTAAAAAAAGCTTAATATTGCAAGAAAGTGATCACATACAAATAAACGGTATGTCCCTGGTATGTCCTGGCTGAACAGGCGTGTACTCATAGGGGTGTGTGGTTTCTGACAGTGCCCTAGAAGGTGCTAAGGAACTGTAAAGGATTCACTACCTATTTTTTTCAGCTCTTATTGCACCATAGGATGTAGGTTCAGATCCCCGAAATTTGTGCCACCAGTCCTTCATACCAGTGAGAAGGAGATCTGATTCTGGTCTGCTACCAGAGCACATCCCTATCTCCAGATAAAGAATATAAACTAACTACCCAAAGCCTGCACTTTAATCTGTACTTGGGTAAAATTCCTGCACCGTATTCTTCTGTTGTCTCCTGAAATGCTCCTGATAACTGAATCCTTTCTATATCCATGTGGAGCTTTAGCTCCAGAAAAGCTGAATTCTGGACCTGAAATGATCTGGACTTGCATACCTACAGGGAAATGTGCTCCTATTGATTTTTTTCCCCTACTGAACTGTTAGGAAGCTCGATCAATTCTGGCAAAACTTTTAAATCATTTTCTCAGCCCAAGTAGCACATGCTTGATTGGCACTTCTGCAAAAAAGGGGACCTGAATGTGAAATCCTAGTTTCTTTATGAGCATCATTCACACGTAGGAGCTGCCAGATGGCTGTGCTCTCCTGGGCCAGGCCATTGCAGGGAGCAGAGGAAGCGGCACGTGACACGCTGGCGACCGCAGGCTCACTGGTGGGCATGGGCCAAAGGAGGCAAATCCCACCTCCTCCCCACTTCAGGACATGCTGTCATAGAATCATAGAATCATAGAATCATTTAGGTTGGAAAAGACCTTTAAGATCATCCAGTCCAACCATTAACCTACACTACCAAGTCCACTCTAAACCAATCAAGGGTAGACTAGACTAAACCATGTCCCGAAGTGCCACATCGACCCGTTTTTTGAACACTTCCAGGGATGGTGACTCCACCACCTCTCTGGGCAGCCTGTTCCAATTCTTGACCACCCTCTCCATAAAGAAATTTTTCCTAATTTCCAACCTAAACCTCCCCTGGCGCAACTTGAGCCCATTTCCTCTCGCCCTATCGCTAACTACATGGGAGAAGAGACCAACACCCACCTCACTACACCCTCCTTTCAGGTAGTTGTAGAGAGCGATAAGGTCTCCCCTCAGCCTCCTCTTCTCCAGGCTAAACAACCCCAGTTCCCTCAGCCGCTCCTCATAAGCCCTGTGCTCCAGACCCTTCACCAGCCAAGACCCTTCACTTGTCGGTGAATGACTCCCACCTCTGCATGTCAACTCTGTCTTTGGGCTACAAACAACAGTGAGTTTGTCCGTTCTCAGCAAGCTCTGGAGGGAGAACTGCCACACCCCTCTGACAATGCCAATGGGTTTGGCAGAGCCGGGATGCCAGAGCCTGGATTAGGAGTGCAGCAGCTGGAAGCAGGTGGGCAGGGGCTGGGGGTTCGGTGGAGGGTCCCCCACTTCTTTAACAGCTGCAAAAATTGCAAGGAGCTGGTTTCCCTCCTGTCAGAGCCCAGGGAGCTCGTTGTGCCTCCTGAAACGCTGGGCTGTGCGAGCTCAACACAGTGCTGGCACTTAGAAGGAAAGCAGGGCTGTTTGCCGGAGGCAGCTGAAGAAACAGCCAGGGGTTTTAGGCTGGCAACACTTTAGGCTGGGAGTTTTCAGGCTGCTGTGGGGAAATTTGCAGTATCCAGTGTCTCATTCCCTGCCTAAGAGACGAAGGTCATCAGCATGAATTCAGATACCATCGTTTACATTTCAATCAATTACAGAACCTCGATGCTTTTTCAGCAGTCCCTGCTGTCTGCAGGTGAAGATACCAACTGCAGCCAAAGCAAAAGTGCTGCTGCCTTCGCTAGCCATGCCTCAGCCCTCCCTGCTGCCCTTGCCTGTGACGCTGGCTATTTTTATCCTCCGTAAAGATGGTGCAATCAACTCCCTCTGCTACCGAAGGAGCTCTGGTGGATAATTTAATACCAAACACTTAGAGGGTTAGTGATGCAGGGAGGCTTTTTTACAGTCAAAGAGAAGCTGAACAGGCAAAGGTTGCGCTGCACTTCTGAAATCTCCTGAAAATAGCAATATGGAAAACCCGAGGGGGGGAAAACTCTCCAGAAGTGTCAAATGCTGCAAGAGCCTGGGGGCTCAGGGGGGAAAGAGGGCCTCCCTAGCAAGGGGGCTGTTTGCCCATTATACCCTGGCCTTGTGTCACCCTGCAAAACGGGCTGGCTTCTGGTGCGGCCGAACAAAGCGCGAGGCAGCTACTCAGATTGTCAATGAGTCAACCAAATCAGGCCCTGCTTTTGGCTGCCTTTAATTACACCCACTACTGTTAGACCAAAAAAAGGAGTAAATAACTCTGTTTTCCCCACTGGAGGAAAGACACGATTTCTTTGAAGAGCTCTCCTGATATTAGAGGTCACCTGTTTTACTTTTTCTTCAGCACTGGCTCTACTGCTTGGTCACCCCCCTGTGCTGCTGGAGGAAGGGTGCTCACCATCTCTTGCAGCAGAGCACGTGTTGTAGTAGACCGTGTTCTCTTTGATAGCTTCTGCTGACTGGAAGATGCCCTCTTGCTGAGCTGTGCACACAGTTCATGTGGCAAAACTCCTTCTGAGTGGGCACAGATGTGCTGTTATAAATACATCTGTATCAGGATAGCTATTCCTGTACAGAAATGGAATAACTCTCCCCATTTAAAACATAGATACCAGTTATACCAGTACAATTTATGCACTAAGGGAGGTACTAGTATAACTATATATAGTGGTTGAAAGGGGATTTACCAGCTACTAGGATGAATATTTATTCTTATCCATACAGAAATAAGTACAGGTCTGTTTTTAATCTGTCCTACACAGCAGACACAGTATGGACCTGTATGGCTAGCAGTATTAAGTGTCCTATAACAGTTTGCTTCTAGGGTATAGCAATAGAAAACATACCTTGGCAAAAATAATTATGGCAGGGCAAAACCTGAGCATAAGCCCATGTCCTGTCTGAACAGCCATGTTGAAATAATTATGGTCAGATGTGGGTTAGGATCCTTCCTCAGTCCAAAACCTTTCTGGCTTTGAGATTTCAGTCATACCAATATGATAAAAATATGACAAATATTTTGGGACATTTCAATAAGCTGTTCAGCTCATGTGAAGTCCACCTACATCAGCTAACAGCGTGGCTTGTCAGTGGGAAACCCTATTTGAACCTGAGATGGATCATCATGGCAGTGTGAGGAGAAGACCCATACCAGATCCCTCTGTCCATCTTCCTGATGCTCTGGGCATAGTTTCTTCTCCCTGGTCCTTTGCAGGGGGTTAGCACAAGGGATACAGCAGGGGTTGCCCTCTGCATTGATGGGTGCCAGTCTTAGGGCCATGGCAAACTTGCTCCCTTTCTCTTGGGTGTCCTGAGGAGCAGAGACCGGTGGGACATGAGCATTAATGCTGAGCAGCAGCAGTCACATTCTTCCCCCACTTATCACTTTTATCTTACACTGATATACCCCAGCCTTGAGGTGTACAGGATCTGGGCTTTGCTAATATTTTGCCAGAGCCCAGCAACAGGACTTCTGTTTTGTCTGGCAGGGCTCATTTCAAAGATGCCTGGTCCCCGGAGAGGCAGCTGACATTCTCCCTTTCTTCATTTCATCCTGCCAGCTGTCTTCTTGTTTCTGTCTTTTAGACCTGTTTTTGTTCCTGGGCAGAAATACTTGTGCAGGTCAGCACTGAGCTTTGATTCAGTAGCAAACTAAGTAATTTTTCAATGGCATAATGTTAGCCTATTTTAATCCCTGCATAAATTCACTCTCCTATAACCTGGATACATTTAATTTAATGGCAACACTGAGTCACATCAAGAAATAAATGGCAGAAGAGGTAAAAAAAGTCCCAAACCCTTTCTTTCTGCGTTGTCAGAGAGGCTTTGCAAAGTGGATGGAGGATGGAGAAATATACCTCACACTGCATCGCCTTGGTGACTTTTCCAGGCCAGCAGAGATGTTCCTCAGTACCTGCTATTTCAGTTCCTAGCTCAGCCACAGATGTCACTGTAAAGGCACATTTTCTACCTTTTGCTGGGAGTTGCTGATGTGGGTAATAAGAAGCCAGGTTGCAGAATCAAACCTTGTGTCTCCCAAGCCAACAGGGAATGCCGCGATGGCTCTTGTAGTCTTTGGCCGTTCACCAATGCTAACAGGTTTTCCCAGTATGAATGTCAACCAAAAAAGCCTTCTTCCTGGCTAAAAACACCCCTCTCAGAGCCATCTCCATCTCTGCTTCCCCAAGGTCCCAATTACAACTGCATGAGAAACCCTCCTCTTCCTTCCCTTCACTTCCAGCTGTGTCTTTGCGGTGTGGGTGGAATTACTGTTTTGTAGGTAGCAGTGCCCCGGGGCTTCGTTTTGTGAATTGCGCTACAGCAGCCATCTCGTCTTATCTGCCAATCAAGGTATTCTCTGACTAGTCATTTTACAATCTACCATATAATACTTTACAATCTACTGTAGGGGAGACTTTTGCCAAGACATTTTGTGGTTTATTCAGAGAGTAAATGCATGCTAAGCTCATTTAATCAAGAATGCATGCAGTTTCCAAAACTTCCTGTCCTTGCTGTGTTTTCTGTTTGCAAAAATTGTAACTCTTCCTCCTGCAGCTTGGATGCTAACAGGACTCTGTTTCAGTCTTCCACCTTTTCTCTTCCTTCTTTAACTGAAAGTCGCCACCAGCTTCTCCTGAAGTCAAGGGCAAAGCTGTGATGGACTTCAGCAGGTGAAAGGCTGGGCCTTTAGCTAACGCATTCATCTACCAGAAAGGACAACAGCAGCATCACCTCCATGGGATGTGAGGGCACCTTTGAAATACATTATCCACCATAAAATGGGGCCATCCAGCAGCACAGCTGCAGGCAGGCCACTCATACAATGACAGATCGAGTTACCAGAAATCAGACTTTTGAGTTACCAGACTTACCCGGAGCATGGCTAAATTGTCAGGAAGACTTTAAACATTAGCCCTGGCAATGCTGAGAAAAGAATCATATTGTGAAAATCACGTTGCTGTACCCAATAAACTTGCTTGGCACCCGCAAGCTAAAGAGCATCATGGGAGGGCTTGGTTGCTGCAAATTTAATGTCATTTGGGTGCATTTTTATGTCCTGACTAGTTGGGAAAATTTTGCAAGGGTGCTGATAGCAGCATTTAGTTGGACACAGCTCCTACAGCACTGGTCCCCGTGAGCAGCCTGTGCTTTCCTGGGGTGCCTCTCCCACTGCTGTGCAGGACCGTAACTCCCCGAGCATCATGGCTGAGGGTTCGACCCAATGCACCTTATTAGCACTAAGACGAGTGATGCTTTAGAGATGTGTATTTCCTCCATTGCTGTTGAGCAGTAAATTGGCTCAAGCCCTTCATGTACGTATGGGCTTGCCCCAGTGGCATCAGCAACTGTGCTCAACTGGTCCCATTCGTCCCCATCTGCTGCATTAGTCACACAATGTGCCTCCACGGCGGGGTAAGCCCCGGTGTCAAAGGCCTGGGCTGCAGCTGCTACAGACCCAGATGCCCCCAGATCTCAGGTATCAGTCAGGGATTTTGTTGAAGTAAAGAGATACATTGACTGAATTCCTTTGCCCCTTGTTCCTCTCTTTTGTTCTGTTGGTATTTCTTCTTCCCCACATTTTGAGGGAGATCCACAGGACATCAAGCAGACAAATAGGCAGCAAATGGCCCAGAATTTCATGAGACCACCATTATTTTGCAGATTATTCCTACCAGGAGGGTTGGTGAGGAGTGAAATGTGTGGGAATGGCGAGCCCACAGCAGGGGGCAGTGCTCTATGGAAAATCCATTTAAAGGCCTTCAGACATTTTGAGCATGGAAACTGAAATTACAGAGCCAGGCACGGCAACACGGAGTTTCTTTAATATCCCTCTTATTCCCCAGCCTAGAAGCAGCACTTGCAATGAGGAGGGCTTGTGCATGACTGACACCGCACAACTTAGGTTTTGTTTCTGGCTAAAACACATGCTTGTTTTTGAGGTTAAAGAAAATTATCAAGGGTTGTTTCAGTGTTTAAATCCATGCATATTTTCCCAGATGTATTTGGTGTCTCCTTGGGCCATTTCTAGAAAGGAGACTCAAACGACCAAGGCACCTCCACAGGACCCTGAAGAGGGAGCCCTCAGCAACCTGCCTACCGTTATCAGCCCTCATTTCGGGAATCACATGCTACCGCAAGAGAGGCCATTTTAATTAAAACTTGAAACTATCGCCAGCCCTTCTACTTGACTCCAGCGTCAGCCCTTTTCCTGTGTTTACTGCAGACACATCCTGCCCGGAGCTCTATCCAAACACAACAGCATCTTGCAGATAAACATGCGGCGATGGTGAGATCCAGCCCTTCCCTCCTCGCTGTCTGCAGGCTGCCACTCCATCGCCCTGTCCCCGGGGGCAACGGCCACGCTGCAGGGAGGACAGCCCGGGAGGACAGTCACGCTATTTGGGAGGGAGCGGGGACAGGTGGCCTCGGTGAGCCAAGCTGTGGCTCACTCCTGCAGTTTAAGCAAACTCAAGGCTTTGCTGAAGGTCTGCTGTTGCCTTTTAGGGTAGAAAGTGGTTATTTTCCCGTCGTTTTGGACTGTGTTGCCACTGGGGAGCTCAGCTGCAGGTGGTAAGGAGCTCTCCAGCCCCCGCGCTCTCCATCTCCTCTTGACTGCCTCCAGCACACAGGATCTCAAAGGGACACCACATATGAACCTCCACTGTGCTTCCTGCAAGCGTCAGGGCAGTGAGATAATTTTCCTAGCTAATTTGCACCTATGTACTTACTTAGATTTGTAATAGATACAAGAGAGTGAGACTGCTCTTGCTGGACCCTCCCACTCAGGACGCATGGACCTCTGCTCACTCTCTGTTTGATGACATCTCCACGGAAACCGCAGAAGTGGCGTTCAGGGTACAAAGGGTTTGGAAAGGATTGCAGGTCCTTGAAGAAGCCTTTCACACTGCAGGCTTTGTCTCCTACATCCCCAGAGGCCCTGTGGGTGCCCGAAGCCACCAGGAGAGGCATGGCAGAGCTGCCCAGCCCAGGAGACCTTCATCCTTTAGGGGCCTCACAATGTTGGCCCTGTGTTTTGCTTTCTGTTTTTGTGATCTCTGCTCTCCAGCTTATCCTCTGATCCCTTTCTCCTCCTCCCTCTGACATGCCTCTCTGGCTTTCCCAAGCACCATGCCAAGATACTAATTACATTCCTCGTGTTCCTGCATTTCCATTAATGGCTGAGGACTTGGACCCGTTCCTTCTTCCTTCTCTCCTCCTGGAGTACCTGTCCCCAGCCCAGGAGATGGTCCTGCCCCGGGCAAAGAGCCAGCACTGAGGATGCCATGTGGAACGGGGCAGGACTCTGAAATCCGAGTGAGCAGAGAGGAGACAGCCTGTGTGTTCCCCAAACACACGTGTGAAGGGTGGAACACATCACCCCAAGGTTACATGGGTTCAAAAAGCAATTAGACAAAGCCACTGAAGGCAAATATGCCTAGGGCTATTAAACACACAGGCATCAGTCCTAAATCAGGATGTCCCTGAGCTGTGGGTCAGAGGAAGCTTGGTGAGCGTTCTCGGGAAGGAGCATATATTTTTACTCTGCTCATAGCTCTTCCCTGTGTTGCACCGGCAAGTGCTCTGCAAAGTCAGAAAAGTTGTATAAGACCATTAATTCTCTTCCACAGGAATCTCTCTCAAAATATTCCCTGCCGTATCCCCACTTGTTTGCTTCCACATTTCCAAAATCAGGGAGCTAATATTCCACTGCAGGGAGCAAGGAACAGGCTTCACCTTGCGAATGGTGTACCAAGGTGGCAATGGCTTAACTGGCAAGAGAGCACATGCAGCTGGCTGCCTGTCCTTCTGCCTGCAGGTGCAGGATCTTGGCACCAGCAATCCTCCTGGTTCACCGGTTGTATCCAAAAAGGTGGTTTTGAGCCTCTACAGCGACGTGCTGGAAGCCGCGCAGGATTTGACGGGAAGCTCCCCCAGGCAATCTCAGTCCTCAGCATTGCTGCTCAGCCTGTTGCTGTTCATCCAAGAGCTGCTGCCGCTGCTGCTGCCCTTCTTGCCTGTGCGCAGCCTCTCTCCTCTGCGGGCTGGGACCCTGCCCCATATTCATACTCACTCTCTCCTTTGGCTATCAGGCCCCAGCCTTGGGGTGCCACAGGGTTCCTGTGCCTCCCCCTGACTGTGCACCCTCAGAGGAGCAGGTCTGGGTCCCAAATCATGTCTATATAGGGGAGGGGGCAGCCCTGGGAGAGGTCTCACTGCATCACACCAGTCCCCCAAGACGAGCTGCACCAGATCCATTTAAAGCAATATGCACCCGAAGGCTGCGCAGTATCGCTCCCAGCAAAGGCTCGGGAAGCTTTCGTGCAAAGCTGACCTAATTTACAGCTTTCGGTGCTATTCTAGTAGTTTTGGATGTGGTGAAAAGGAACCTGGCATCTACCCTCATTTAATACCCATCTCAGCCTGACTTTGAAATGTCCTACTGAAAGTACAGCCAAGGGAAACCTTTTTTTTTAGCAGACAAACAGCCAAGGGGGAGTAAAAAGCAGGGAAGAGGGAGCAAGAAAGAAGCAAACAAACAGCAACCAAGGATTTAGGGGCTGCAAATAGCTTCATGAATAACATTATCCCCTGGAAATCAAGCGGCTGGAAACACTCGCCTGACCCAATATGCAAATCCATCCTGGCAAGGGCTGGGGCAGCCAGGATTTCTTGTAGTCAGTGCTGGGGTGCTGCAGGGTGGGAGGTGAGCCTCCTTGGCTGGGCACAGCCAGAGGCTCTTTGGCACAGCCGGAGGTCTCTGTGTGTGCCAGCTTTGGGGAGGCTACTACAAATGAGGTCAAGCTGTTTTGGTGAAAATTGGAGGGATGCTTTGAGGAGGAAGGGGATCCATATGGTTGGTAGGGGGCCAGTGCTGGCCCACAGGAGCTCAGAGCACCTTGCAGGGGGAGCCCCCCTGTGCCCATGGATAATGTGGGTGTGGAGGGGGGCCAGGATGGACCTTTGCCAAGGAAAGGCAAAGAGCCTCTAATCCCACAGCACGGCTGCTGCTGGTGCTGTGCCACCAGCACATCTTGCAGCACATGAAAGGTGGGTGCTCCACTCCCTCTGCCCTTCCAAGGCAGCTCCAACCAGTCCAGTCGGGAATGCGCTGCAGCAAACACGCCTCTGTTTACAAAGTATTGGTGAATAACGTCCCTGACATTTCATCGAGGGAGGCGACAGATCCTGGCGAATGCAAAGGGCATTTGCTCAGCCTTGCCCTTGTCAGCCCATGGCGCTGAGGGACCTTTGCTGCTGTGTGGTGCTCACTGGGGAATGCAGCTGGTGGATCTTGGCACCCCCGTTCCCAGGAGCCCAGCGCAAGAGCTGTGACAAGTACTTGTTTTTTACCGGGTGGTTTCTCAGGATGTTTTCATGTGTGCTAGGCTTAGTTTTCCAAGGCAGAGAGGCCCAAAACCAGAGTCACTTTTGTAAGTACAGGTTATTGGGTTCCAATAACGCATAAAGTAACACTAGATATTTCCCCGTAACCAATGCGTATGTGAGGGCTTATCTGTGTACAGCGTTTCCAGGGCACAGCATTTTACAGCAGCCGCCTAACTGGTGTCAGCCAGTGATGCACGGGGACAGGCATGCTGGCCTGGCACGGTAGGTAAAAACCACAATAAATGTGTCCTGGAAGAAGTATTTGCACAAAATTGGCATTGTTGCCTTCAGAGTCTATATACACGTGCTGATATCACGGTCTATTCAACGTTCTCGCTGTGCTGTTTCAGCTCCCTTCCAGGGATCGGTCTGCTCCCCATGGCTCATCTCACTCTGAAGACTTCTTCATTTCTTACAGAAACATTCTTCTCTTCTTCTCATGGCTCTGTTTTGGATTCCTCCCCTTTGCCCTCCGTGGGTAACTTTGTTTTTGTATGGAGTTATTGCCTTTCTTCATGACATGTCACTCAGGGATCACAGCAGTGTCTGCTTTTTGTTTTCATGTGACACATCATTACATGTTCTGCACTTTTCATTATTATTTTGTGGGTTGCCCCCATGTATGTTACAGCGGGTCCACCAGCCTGCCTCTGGTGCAAATAACTCAGAGCATCTCTTTACCATCAACACCCCTTTAAAATATTTGGCAGTGGAGTGTTGCTAAGATAGCTCCCGGAGCGGTGCTACATCTTGTCAGTCTCACATGAGATGCCAGTACATTGAACTTGAACACAAGGTGCGGGTGCTTGAATTAAAACTAATTGCTGTAGCACATTGGTGCCTGGAATGAGCCCGACAAAGCTGAGGCCAGCAGAGGCCATCAGCACATCAGCAGTTTGCTGGGGTGCAGCTTCCTGACCTCTCTCTGGACAGAGCTGCAGATGGTTCATTCCTCCTTCGGCACAAGGAGTAAATGCAAAACTTCTAAAGACTGATCGCTGCACATCGGTTCACTCTTTAGTATGCTCATGCGATTAGCATAGATTTTGAAGGTTGAATCCTGCAACAGCTCTCTTGGGTTCATCTTGCTGAGGTACCTACGGGACTAAGTCCGTAAGAGTCGAGTTGCCCGGTGAATAGCTGTGGTGGGTAGCTTCAGCGCTCTTACCAGAGCCTCTGCCCTTTGGTCTGCAAATTTCCATGTGGCAAAAGCCATCCCTTAAGCTACAGAGAGTGGGGCTCACGCTCCTTTCTCAGCCAGTTCCATAGCATTGTTCTTCATTTGTCTAGCATGGACTTTTTAATTGCTGCTCACACAGCTGGGCCTGAAGGCTCTGTTGTGCTAGGTTAAATGGAAAAGATTCTCAATAATTGCAGTGAAACTGTTAATAAGAGGGGCAGTTTTAACACAGGGTTCAATTTTAACCACATTTGCTTTGAAGCCTGACCAACACAAAAGGTAACCAAGCCCATTTGAGTTCAGTTATGAATTATGCTCTGCGGTAGGACAAACAAATGGCAGAGCTCAAAATCCCCAGGTGTGATGAAGGTTTGGTTCTCCCGATACCGCAGGGAAGAAGGTGAAAATCTGACTCTGGGCTTTGCAGTGCAGGTGTTCCTGACCCTGGGAATGTTTGCCTGGGCATGGCCACGTGGAATGGGTCCACATGAGGTTTGCAGCATGGCCTGAGGTTTGTTTGCAGCACAGGATGAGGTTTGCAGCACAGGCTACAAGGCCAGAAGCAATTTATGTCCTGTATGACCATGCCACGTGTGTCCTCTGAGTTTGGGTGAGATTTATAACTCCATCAAATTAACTATCCCAGGACGGAGATCTCCAAACCCAAGCATACTTCTAGTGCACCAGTCTAAGCATTGAAGCGATGTATGGGATAGCTGTTGCTGGGAGGGTGTTTCTTCCACCATATTCTCCCCTTGCTGCTTCAACTTTTTCTCTTGTACCAGCAGAGTGAGGAGGTTGAAGGAGACGGGCAATCAGAAAACTAATCCCACATGCAAAAGGAGGATAGTTGGCAGGTTCCTCAACCAAGCTGGGAAGCCCCAGTGCTCCAGTGTAGGGGAGAAGAGGTGGGACCACCATTTTCAGCTCTGCAGTCAGCTTAGCTGTACTGTCCTGGTGCTTTCCTTTAAATTTTATTGCTTTGACCCCCCTCCCAGGGACATTCCTGTCATTTCATGCATGCCACTAAAATATGGAGAGGCGGTTTCTGCAAGGCAAAAGACAGGTAGCATCAAATGGCTTTAGAAAATAGATAAGGCTTTTTAGAGCATGTGCTGTGATAGGAATCTTCTTCACCTGCTATTGGCTTTAGAAAATAGATAAGGCTTTTTAGAGCATGTGCTGTGATAGGAATCTTCTTCACCTGCTATTGGGAAGAAGATACTTCAGCAGCTGTGGATATAAATAGCACTTATCAGGCAGTGGAAAGGAAACAAAGGTTTGGGTAATTAGAAGAAGAAATGTCTAGAGGAAGATGATTTTTTTAAAGGGCAAGTAAATCAGCTCTCGTGCAGCTGGTGAAGGAAGGAGATGCCTGACAGCATGGTACCGAATAGCCGGGTCTAAGAAGGGTCATTCGGTAAAGGTCAGGCAAGAGCAGGGGCTGGAAACTTGTGCAGATATTGGACAAAAAACCCCCAGTAATAAAGGAAGATAACTGTGACTTTAATAACTAAGCTGGGATTTCTTGGATTCGGGAACAAGAGTCTGAACCTCTTTCAGCTAAAGTGTATGGCGACATCGCTATTTATTTCATAAACAACATTTTTCTTGTACCTTCACCTTCCAGAGATGGGCAGCAGATAATATAAAAATATTATTTCTCTGATGAATGTACTTCCTTTTGATTTGTTAATTTAATAAAAAGATCTTGGGAGTGACTTCGATGCCAGCGGGCCTCTGCAGTGTCCGAAGCCCTTGGCATGAGCAGGCTTGTGCTCAAGATGAGGTTGTGAACAGGGCAGGGTGCCGGTGCAGTGGTGATGGGGCGGTGCTGTGCTGCATCCTTTCAACAAAATGTTCCTGAGTGGCCAAAAAGAAAATTACCATGAACAGGCAGAGGGCAGGGAAACCAGTGGAGCTACACTCATGTAAACCAACTGAGGCCCAGGTTATTAATTCAGCATAAACCTCATGTTCAGCCATTTGTTTGACTGTGTTCAGATTGACTGTACTTATCTTGGTTCTACCCAATCTACTAGTTTTGTCCCTATTAAAAAAGGAGCCAGGAAGTATTTTATTAGAAAAAGGGAAACGTGGAAATACATAGCTCTCACTCAAGCTGTGTGAGGCTCTGTTTAGCATACACAGGCTTACATTTGGTTTGCATGTTGCTCAGATAAACGGCTTGAAATGTTAGCAAGGTCTCCCAAGGGTGCTGAACGTTCACTGGAAGGAGAGCAAATATTGCAAAGCCATGCTGTTACCTCTGCTGCAGCCTGGAGGTATGGATTTCTGTACTCCGGCTGTGCTAGCGATCCGTTGCAGTGTGCATGCTGCTCTTCAGTGAGGAGAATGGTAATATAACTGCATAGATTGCTTATCTGCTAATATACCTCTGGCAATGAAAATTGGGGGAGTGAAACAGTGTTGATCACATGAAAGCGAGCGAGCAAATGCAAATATCTCAGCCTGCATCTGTCTCTGGGGAAAAAAAAAAAACATTCAGGGTTGACACAGCAGCAGGATTGTTGGTCACTTAGCTCTGTCCTGATTTGACTAAAACAATTTAGTTCCAGCTTCTTTGGTTTTAATGACAATGAAGGACAAATTGCAGCTGCATCATGTAAAAAAGAATTACTTAACCATGTTACAGTTTGTTTTGCATTAACCTTCAGGAGGCTGGTGCTGTCTCCAAGACTCCGGTGTGTTTTGAAATCCTCATGTATAAGCAACATGAGGGAAATAACAGCTTCCATGAGATATGGTGTGAGAACACACTTAACTCCTTAACACATCTTTTCCCCTTCATCTCTGACCCTGCCTTGCTTAGCATAACAGGGCCAAGACAAAACCAGCAAATAACAATGAAGAGTTTTTCAAATCTTAAAAAAGGTGGACTTTTAAGAAGTTAAGAATGCTGGTGCCTGTTTTTTCAGTGTGAGTTGTGCTCTGGTTCATGCCCATCTCTTTGGAAAGCCCACCCCAAATGCTGCTCCCCCTCGA
Source organism: Pelecanus crispus (assembly GCF_030463565.1). Classification (NCBI taxonomy): domain Eukaryota; kingdom Metazoa; phylum Chordata; class Aves; order Pelecaniformes; family Pelecanidae; genus Pelecanus; species Pelecanus crispus. The sequence goes on along the minus strand of NC_134648.1, from coordinate 62,615,910 downwards.
CAAACCGCCCTGCCTGTTTTCTGTTGCCCATAGAGAGGGGACCGTACTTTTCTTGAGCTGGGCACGCTGCCAGCCGCATTGTGCCACAGCGAGTGCGTTGGCCCCACTCGGCCAGCAATGGCCATGCCGAGCCCTCAGCCTCCGCTCCCTGAGACTGGTCTGATGTGTGCTGCGGAAAACACCGGGGATCTTAGGGTTAAGATAAGTTAGGATCACTTTTTTTAGTAAGGCAAACAATCGTGGGGCTGCAGTGCCCAGGAAAAGCTCTGCCTCTTTCCATGATAAGTGCTCAGGCAGCGCTCAGGCGTGCCAGGCATTTTTTCCTTTTCTGAACTAGAAACTAAGGAAGCAAACTTAAAGAGCAGAAGGAAACTCTGCGTTTCTTAGTATAAAATTCCATGTTAAAATTGCTTGACTGGTCTCGCTGCATCTTGGGGTCTGCTCTGAACTGGCTTCCAAAGCCACAATTCTCCTTGTGGGAGGTTGGACCCTCGGTGTGAAGGCTTCAAGACGGATGGCTGAGTCCCTCACTCCTGCCCTCTGCCAACAGCCAGAGGCAGCTGATGCTAGAGATATCCTGCTCTCCTTCTTTGGTTCCTGGCTCCCAGGCCTTGTGGGGAGGGTTCGTGCCGCTATGTTTAGTGACATTTTCATGCGTGTTTGATTTTGATCAGTATTGGTCCTTTTAGAGAACCCGTCTAGCTAACAGCTTCCACAAGCCCAAACTGCAGCCCTGCTGCTTGTTGGTACCAGACTGGTCCCAACAGTCCCAAATCAGCTGCCAAAGTTCACAGCCCACCCCACCCCCATCCAGTTTTTTCTGCAAAGTAGCTATGAGTTACAGATCCTTCTGCAGGGAGGGCTCTTCTCTTCTCTTCTCTTCTCTTCTCTTCTCTTCTCTTCTCTTCTCTTCTCTTCTCTTCTCTTCTCTTCTCTTCTCTTCTCTTCTCTTCTCTTCTCTTCTCTTCTCTTCTCTTCTCTTCTCTTCTCTTCTCTTTTTTCTTTTCTCTTCTCTTCTCTCTTCTCTTTTCTTTTCTTTTCTTTTCTTTTCTTTTCTCTTTTCTTTTCTTTTCTTTTCTTTTCTTTTCTTTTCTTTTCTTTTCTTTTCTTTTCTTTTCTTTTCTTTTCTTTTCTTTTCTTTTCTTTTCTTTTCTTTTCTTTTCTTTTCTTTTCTTTTCTTTTCTTTTCTTTTCTTTTTTCTTTTTTCTTTTCCCTCTCCTCTCCTCTCCTCTCCTCTCCTCTCCTCTCCTCTCCTCTCCTCTCCTCTCCTCTCCTCTCCTCTCCTCTCCTCTCCTCTCCTCTCCTCTCCTCTCCTCTCCTCTCCTCTCCTTTCCTCTCCTCTCCTCTCCTCTCCTCTCCTCTCCTCTCCTCTCCTCTCCCTCTCCTCTCCTCTCCTCTCCTCTCCCTCTCCTCTCCTCTCCTCTCCTCTTTTCCAATTCTAAAATCTAGCTTAATCCTCCATGCAGAAATTGGGGAAATCAAGCATGTTTTGCAGATCTGAGATCCCAAGGGAAGGGTGATCCAACCCTGTCTCAGCACATACCAATAGGCAACATGTCTGTTCCCTGGAGAGGGCATCGGGATCCAATGGGATGTGTTTGATGTCTTGAGCGCACCTGGAAGCCGACCTCTCCAGACCTTATCCAAAGATGGTGCCTACCAGGAGCATCAGCTGAGGACTGTCCTGTTCACAGGGTAACATTGTTGATCCCGCTCTGGATTCTCTAGCTGCTTTTGCCTGCTCTTCTCACTGTTCATCAGTGGATGCCAGTGAAGATTTTGTAAAGCTTCAAGCCTCCCCCATGTATGCACACCCAAATACCTGTCCCTGAAGGTGTGGGGCCAGTCAACACCCACCAGTGCTGAGAGTGAGGGTCCCTACACAGACTACATCAGCAGTTTGCATCCTGTGGCCCACCCTAACCTCCATTCTGAATACAAATGGAAATCCAGAAGGCAAAAAAGGAAAATATACCAAGGAAAATTAGAAATGCCAAGGAAGCCACAGGTGCTTTACCAAGGAGTTCACTTCCAATGTAGTGTTAAATTCACAGGCCTTGATTGCAGTAACACCGTAATGAAGGACTGCAATTTTGCCTATGTCTGTACGTCTGCCACCTCCTCTAGGCACACCCGAGTGAGAAGAGCTAATGAGGTCCAGACTGATCTGAGCTGGAAGGAACACACAGTCTGCTTCTCAGAAGGATTAAGAATTAAAGAGCCACTGTCAGGTCCCATAAGTGTAAGCACGAGGTACAAAACCCAGCAGCCCTGAGCTGCTGATGCTGAAAAGGCTCATTGAATTCTTCAAGGCAGGATGCAAAAGGCATCAATCCAGCTGCGTCTGCAGAACAAGACCTGGCACTGTGTCAAAAGGAGGGGCTGTGCCAGCCAGGTTCTTGCAACAGGTTGAAAGTGCAGTGATCACCAGAGGTGGATTAACATCTATTTACCCATGGGGCAACTTCAGCCTGAATATCCTGGTGCCCTACTGTTTTCTAAACATACAACTTCTTTGTATTGATCTGGTCCAAGGTACATCTCAGAACAGCTCATCCCAAGCGCCCAGGCAGTAGCGTGTCCCCCAGTAGGTAGCAGAGGTGTTTTTGGAGAAGTTGTCACAGCTGTGGTTCGCAGGGGGTCCTGAGTCACCCCGCTCTGAACCCAGACATCTGAGTCATGGTCCCACTTCCCTGCTGGGCCAGGAGGATTTTAATCAGATCACAACAGTGTGAATCAGGACTGCAACAAGCCCTTCTCCTGAGCATCAGGAGGCTCTGAATCAGGTTGTGAAATAGTCCTTCCTTCCCAGACATGGAGGGCCTGAATCAGGTTCCGAGCTGATACTTCTGCTCCAGAGCAGGGACATTAACAAAGCATGATGGCAAGTATCTCTGGCAGGCAGAATGAGAAGGGAAAGACCCTAATTGCATGGTTTGATTAAAAACTGCCTGGATGCTCTTGTTCACTGCCAGTTTACCGTAATGTCACAGGCCCTTTGAAGTGGAGACAAGAGGGAGGAATAGAAAGAGGAGTATCCTTGAACAGTAATGATGATCGTGTTGGAGAAAGGGCACTAAATAGGACACTTTCAATCTCGTCACAGGGATGTCCTGATCCCAGAGAGTACATCTAGTAGTCTTCAGCCCCCTACAGAGCTTCTTGCCTCCTTGCCTCTACGTTTAACACTGGGGAGCACAGTTTGTGCAGATAGTTATTTAGGTTTTGGGGATTCCTGCCTAGAGGTGGGAGCTCCTCTGTGCTGGGTAGAGGACCGTCACCTACCAGGAGAACTTCAAAAAGCACCAAATCCAGATGGGCAATGGTGCAGTAAAGGCGGCACCATCCCTATTTTGCAAAAGGGAGACTGACTTTATCCAAAGTCACCCAAGGGCACAGTGTGGCCAGCACAGCTTCAGGCTCAACTTTTCGTACTGCTTTCGAAGCTTTGTTTTGCTGATACAGGCTTCCTCCCTCTCCATCAGGGAACAAGGAGTGCTTTCTCCAGTTTTACACTTTTTTGCACACATTCACTTTCATGCTTCCATTCATTGACTTGTTAGTGATGGGAGTAATTAGAGTGGACTGCACATACACTTCCGCGCTCTTAAAATTCTTTAAAAGTGTGGGCCAGGTCCATCTGTGTGTGCAGCTCTCTGGTTTCAGGGTGTGTATGGGACAGGACAATGTGGACAGCCAGTGTCTCACTGCTGACAGCTGATGACTGTGAGATATGAGTAGATCAGCTGGGGTTGCCTGAATTTTTTCTCTCCACCTTGGCAGCTGCAGATGCGACAACATGGTGGCCTGCTCCCAGCTTCCAGTGTCAAGGCAGAAGATGTTGGATCACGTTAGGAGAAGGAGGCCAGAGAACAGTGGTTCTTAGCACTGCTTCAGCAGAAGACATGTTACTGTTGGAGACAAGACTGACTAATATCTGGCAGGAATGGAAGGATATTTTGAGCAATCTGTGTAACCTTCTGTTTCCTTTACTCTTTTCCGACAATCTTTCCTCCTTCCATTACTTGCAGCTGTTGTATCACATATCTACTTTGGATCTGCTTTAGCACCCCTGGGAATCCCTCTGCTGACTTGAGAGAGTCAAGTCCCTTTGGAAGGGACTTCTCATCCAACTATCACTGCGGTTTGTAGAATTGTCATCATAGGTTTGGGTCAACAGCGATGACCAGAGTACAAGTAATGAATTGAAAATAAAATAGAATAACTAAGTGGCAGCTGTACCTACAGAGCTCAACACAGACCAAACCAGGCTACTGAAAAAAGCAGAGCCCACCAAGCCATTTCAGGTTATTGCAATGAAGCATAATCACAACCAGGAGTGAAAATCAGCTGTATTTTCTTATTCCCGAATTCTGGAACTCTTCCAGCTCCTAGCTTGGAGTGCCTGATTTACCCACAGGGAAGTGTCGTGCATGTTTAATAGTAGACGATTTCTAATTTGAATCTTTCCTAAAAGGTGTGTCTATAAGCAAAACATCATTCTATGACCTTCATTTGCTTAGTTTTCCTCTATAGGTTAACTCAGGAACACTTGATAAGTTTTGAACACTTATTTTTGAGGGCTTACAGAGGAAGATAAGGCTAAAACTGAAGAAGATCTGTCCTTCTAACAGATATGTCCAGTATCTGACTGTATCAAGAAAATGTTATGATAAGGGGAAAAATGGAAACACTTGTAGACACGCACAAGGATCCCAGGCAGAGACGGCAGGAAAGAAAACAACTTCTCACGGCTTTTATGATTAAGTGGGCTTAAAATGCATGTGCATAAGACAGAGACTGTTTTTAGTTTCACTGGGCTAAAATGTACAAACCGGGATGCAATTAATGTAGTGATTATTGAAATGCCTCTGGGGTAAAACAGCTGTCACGCAAGCCCATTCCACATGGCTGATGCCTTTTTACTGTCTCTAACAAGACATCGGTATTAAGCGTTTGGAGCTGCTTAAATAAAGGACTCAAGCCTACAAACACTTGCTATTGGCACAGTGTTTCTTACCCCTTTGCTGAGGTTGGGCAGCACTCTTCTGTGCCAGTTTTGCTTAACATGCCAAGGACATGCAGCAGTGCCTGGTCCCAGGGCGCGTGGCTGTGGGTGCTGCCCGGATGCTCATATCTCTAAGCATGCAGAGTGAGGGGGTTGGGAATCAAAAAAACGGTCACATCAGTCAAGCAGAGATATTTTTCATTTGTTTAATGAATGACTGGTAGTAAATTCTGTTTCTCTTGCTGTGTTGCAGCGAAGGTTGCTTTCTCCAGACTTCTGTCCCCAGGCTGGTGAGGGCTGTGGAGCCCTGGCAGCAAACAGAACAGAGATGAACTGTTTGTCTTTACAACGAACCTGGAGACATATTGCACAGAGCATGGGGCTTCCCTTCTCTCATTGTTGAGCATGGAAACAAGTCTGGTCTTGCAGTAAAGTCTGTGCACCCAGGGACAAGGTGGCTGTGCCACTGCTTTCCCATGCCGCCTTCGGCACGTCCCCGAGCATGCAGCTACACCAGCCCCAGGGAGCCGCTCTGGCACCTCACCGGCCCCAGAAGGGGTAGCTCATGTCCCCATTGCTCACCTAATGCTAGGTTTATGCCTTATGACATGCATCATAGAATCATAGAATCGTTTAGGTTGGAAAAGACCTCCAAGATCATCCAGTCCAACCATTAACCTACACTACCAAATCCACACTAAACCAATCAAGGGTAGTCTAGACTAAACCATGTCCCGAAGTGCCACGTCTACCCATTTTTTGAACACTTCCAGGGATGGTGATTCCACCACCTCTCTGGGCAGCCTGTTCCAATGCTTGACTACCCTTTCCATAAAGAAATTTTTCCTAATTTCCAACCTAAACCTCCCCTGGCGCAGCTTGAGCCCATTTCCTCTCGCCCTATCGCTAACTACATGGGAGAAGAGACCAACACCCACCTCACTACACCCTCCTTTCAGGTAGTTGTAGAGAGCGATAAGGTCTCCCCTCAGCCTCCTCTTCTCTAAGCTAAACAATCCCAGTTCCCTCAGCCGCTCCTCATAAGGCCTGTGCTCCAGACCCTTCACCAGCCTTGTTGCCCTTCTCTGGACACGCTCCAGCACCTCAATGTCTTTCTTGTATTGAGGGGCCCAAAACTGGACACAGTATTCCAGGTGCGGCCTCACCAGCGCTGAGTACAGGGGGACAATCACCTCCCTGCTCCTGCTGGCCACAGCATTCCTGATACAGGCCAGGATGTTGTTGGCCTTCTTGGCCACCTGGGCACACTGCTGGCTCATGTTCAGCCGGCTGTCTACCAACACCCCCAGATCCTTTTCAGCCAGGCAGCTTTCCAGCCACTCTTCCCCAAGCCTGTAGCGTTGCATGGGGTTGTTGTGCCCAAAGTGCAGGACCCGGCACTTGGCCTTGTTAAACCTCATACAGTTGGCCTCGGCCCATCGATCCAGCCTGTCCAGGTCCCTCTGCAGGGCCATCCTACCCTCCAGCAGATCGACACTCCCACCCAGTTTGGTGTCATCTGCAAACTTACTGAGGGTGCACTCAACCCCCTCATCCAGATCATTGATAAAGATATTAAACAAGGCTGGCCCCAGAACTGAGCCCTGGAGAACACCGCTCGTGACCGGCTGCCAACTGGACTTAACTCCATTTACCCCAACCCTCTGGGCTCGGCCACCCAACCATTTTTTTACCCAGCGAAGACTACGCCCGTCCAAGCCATGAGCTGCCAGCTTCCCAAGGAGAATATTATGGGAGACGGTGTCAAAAGCTTTGCTAAAGTCCGGGTAAATGACATCCACAGCCTTTCCGTCATCTACCAGGCGGGTCACCAGGTCATAAAAGGAGATCAGATTGGTCAAGCAGGACCTGCCTTTCATGAACCCATGTTGGCTGGGCCTGATCCCCTGATTGACCTGCACTTGCCTGTTGAGTTCACTCAATATGAACCTCTCCATAATCTTTCCCAGCAATCACGGTGGCATTAAATGGCATGGAAACATCTGCTCAGGAGCTCAGGCTGGATGGGAGTGTGTTGACCCCCACACTGACTGGTGGGAGCTTCGGAGATGAGTGAGAGCACCCAAGGACAGTCACCTACACAAGCTCCATCACTGGCAGAACAAAATAAAACTGTTTTCTACCATTTTTCCACCCACCAACCCTTTTCCACATCAGTTACTGGTTGTGCCACCAGCAGAATTAACAGCCCTTATTTGGGTTGCCATTTAAAGAGGCATTTCATACCTCAATTTTATCGGCAAGTTACAACAGGAGGCAACTTCCCAGTCTGCACGCCTTTGAGTTTAACTGCAGCAGGCAACACTCAGGATGGATTTTTGCTTTTGTTTTGCTGTAATATTGTGGTATTGTCCAAGTGTAAAGTGCTAGTAAGGAGAATAATCTCTCTAGTTTCCAAAGGGATGGCTGGTAGGAGTGTAATGACATTTGTTTGCATCCAAAGAATCCCGATAGAGGAAGATTGGGAAAGCAGGAAGAGAAGGAGAACGTCGCTTGCATGTGAGTGGCATTTGCAACTCTGACAAGAGTTATGGGTCTGGAGGCTTCAGGGTGCAGAGCTACTGCTGCTTGTGGCCAGGAGGAAATCCCCAGCTCCCGCTGTGTCCACGGGGCTGCCAGCTGCGGCTGTGACCACCCCGGTTTTCATTCATTCTGATGTCTTGGTTGTAGAGTGGAAAAAGCAGTTAGTGTCTTGTCCTTGAAAACGTCCCCTTCTCCCTTAGACACCTGTGCCTCTTGCCCTCCACATTGCCAAAGGATGTTCCCTGCCCAGCTCGTCTGTCTGCCTGACCTGCTTTGGCTGGGAAGACCCCATCACTCTGTGCCGCACCTTCTGGGGGCCTGGGGGGAAGATGCACCAGAGACGAAGGAGGTGACCTCAGCACCGAGCAGGACAAATGCAAAGCTCTGCCCTTAGCAGGGACGCCGGAGTGCCGCTGCTGTAGTGTGGGCTCTCCGTGGCGCGGTGGCCTGCCTGCGGGATGCTGTGGGGCCATGACGGGCCAGCCAGCGCCGGACCCTCACGAGTGCTTGGGGTGGGGACCAGCTGCAGGCACCCAAACCCTCCCCAGGAAGGGATGTCCTGGAGGTGTGAGCCCAGCCTGGAGAGGAGACTCAGCTCACCCAGGGGGGCACTGGCTGCTCCCATCTGCGGCTTTTCCCTCTCTTCTTTCACAACCCCTTTGCTTTGGGAGGGAGAACGTGTCTGCTAATGGCAAGCTGACAAGTGAATCAGTGCATACGTGCAATCAGCAGTGCGGGGGAAGGAAACAAGGATTTATCTTCCCCCTGTTGTTTTAGACAATGCTTCCGCTTGCAGCCTGAGCTCCAGTTAAGGACGTTTATTGATTGCTTCTCTGGTTTACTACTGGCTGCCCAGGGAGCAAATAACAACATTTTAAATGAGCAGGCTGAAATATGGCAAGGCAGGAGTTGACAGGCAGTGATTAAGCAGCTCTCTGATCTGGAGGAGGGTAAGAAACAAATGACAATATATATAGATGTATGACAGCTAATATAGCAGGGGAGAAAATTAACTCATTGCAGGAAGATGGAAGATCTTTCAGCTACTCTTGTTCCTGTCTGATGATTAAGCTGCTAAACTAAAGGTTGCCAGAGGGAGGGATGATCCCAAATACATTTTTAAAAACACTGCTGCATAGCACTGTGTATCCCTGTTCCCGCAGCACCCGCAGAAACGAGGGACTGATTCAAAGGCTGCTGAAATCAATGGGGGGGGGTTTCCAATGACATCTATGGGTTTAGATCTGAACCCTAAATCCTGGGCATGGTTTCATTGAGGAAAACACTTAATACATGGCAGCCTTGGAAACTGCTCTGAAATTACTCTCCTTAGAAGAAAGGAGGCATTGCTGGTGAACGCCAGCAACTCCTGGGTGCCACAATAGCACCTTGGATCATGGACATGCAATTTCATATTATAGATATTTCTATTATATTGCCCATCTCAAGAGTTTAAGTGATTAAAGCCATATTTTTCCTCCACCCCACCCCGATCCTGAACTGACACGTTTAGGCTGGATTGCAGGGTCCACTCGATGGTGCTCTGCAAAGCATTTTGCTAAATGGGTCATTTGTGCTTAATGGTTCATTCCTTATAGTTAGTACAAATAACTTTTTAGATGGAAGGAGTCCACCTGCTGTTCTGCACGGTACCACGTGCTACCGCTGTGTCACCTCGAGCCTAGGCTCCTTAATCGCATATGCCTGGTGGTGCAGGTGCATTTATCTGCTGATAAGAAGTATTTGCATAAGGCAGATCGATTTTTTTTTTTATATATCCTGATACAAGAGGAAATAGGCTCCTGGAAAATATTGGCAGAGAACTGGAGAGATACCGTAGCTCCTATGACATCCCCCATCGGCCTTTAATCTCTCTCTATCACCAGTATTACCACTTGCACTGGGGTTGAAAGGCATTTCAAAGAGCTCAGGTGGTAAAAGTGCTGACTGCACGCTCGGAGTCCACAGCTGAAGGTTATGTGCTGAGGTGGGGCCAGCAATGGCAGCTCTGACAAACAGGTTGAAAGTCAGGTGCTCACCTTGCATTCTTTGCTAGACATGAATTCAAAAGCCTTTGAAGGTCAATGGTAGAGTTTTCTAGTAGGTTGAAGGGAAAGGACTGTCTGCAAATAAAGTTTTCACCAAATGCAATGTTACTATAGAATCAAAGTCCTCTTTGTTTAACAAGGACAACAGGTTTATAAAGATCTTATCAGTGCTAGGATACTACTGTTGCTCTGCAAAAGCACACAGCAGGGTGCCTGAGAGCACAGGAGTGACATTATATCACATTAAAACCTGTAATTAAAAGAATAGTTCTTGCTTGGAAAAAATTAACAGAGAATGCCAATTCTTCAACTTTTTGCAGGCAGGCAGGGTTCAGAGAGACATCATGCAGGTGTAGCAAGGTGTCCATGTTACATGATGTTGGGCTGGACCTTAAAAGAAGAAACTAGAGAGAAAGCCCAGCAACAGTGCTGTGTGAGTCAAGTCCTCTGGCTGTGACTTTCAGGGGTCCCACGGGACTTTCCACTGGTAGTGCAAGCTGGCTTGACTTTCATCTCTGTGGGTTTTTTTTCTTCTCATTAAAATTAACTTTCCCTGCTGATATTTCCTCCTAGTTGCTATTTGGTGAGTTGTTGGACTTCCCTCGGGGAGAGGTAGCTGCAAGGCCATATCGTGTGTTCTCCATAATGTGGACTTTGGAGGAAGGTGGGAGGAAGCAAAGTTGGAAGCTTGGAGAGATGCAAAAGACACATTTAAAGCTGTTATTTAAATATGAAACAGCAAGCTTTTAAAAACAAAGCATTTTTATGAATAAGAGAAGCTCATTAAGACTTCTTAAACAGTGCCAGCTCTAAGGAAGAGACATTTTCATTTAGCTGTGTGCTGCGAGGGAGAGTTTTTTTGAGATCCTTGATATTTACATTGAGAACAGGCTCTATCATGTGAAGATCTGGAGAAAAATGACAGAACACTTTCTTTACTAAATCGAAGCATTGCCCCTGTGCCACCCAGGCCAGCGGGATGCAGGTGTGAGGAGCAGGGGATGCACTGGGCTGCATCACACTGTTCCCTCTTTAATCTGCGCTACCACAAGCTCATCTGGCTTCCAGCTAGTGTGCATTACAGCTGAGCTTGGCTATTGCAACTCTGCTCCAGAGACCTCCAAACACTTTGCTTTCATACTGGAACAAGAGTATAGAGTGCTTATTTTGTGCAGAGATAGGGCTGAATTATATTGGATCGTTCCCTGATTTTCAGAAAGCCTGGATAAAAATTGTAGGCCTGAACTATGAAATTTATGACAGATCTTTGTTTCAATGTACATAAACATTCTAAAAGACATTAATTTACTCAATAAGCCACTAATATGCTGACTTTATAAAGCACCCTTCACTTTGCTTTCTGCATGTAATCAATCATCATGTCCATACAGCCTTTGTAGAGTAGAAACTACTATTAGAAACAAGCATGTTAGAAGGCTTAACATGAAAAATAAACAGATACCAGAATGCTAAAGGCAGAGCCAGCAGTGGTATCTGGTCCCGTGCTGATTGACTGCAGAGTCCTTGCCTCTGATAGTGCCATGCTGGACCTGAGTGACCCATCCAAGGTCAAACACAGAGACCGGTTTGGCAGCAGCAAGCAGGGACGCTGGCCCTGCTCCATCAGCTGAAGCTTTCCTGTACAGGTAATCACATTTTCCTTGATGTCTTTGTTTTGAATTTCTGAGAAACTGCCCCTGCAGCCAGAGGGATTGAGTCCCCAGGGGGGAAGCAACCTCCCTGCCCATGCCCTTCCCAAACTGGCGCTAGCGTTCCTGGGGTTTATCATTTCCTCAGTGACGGGTCTGTCTAGAGGAGGAAGACAGGCAGAGAATTGGAAAAACCAGTGAGCAAGGAACATGGAAAAAGCCTTCCCAGTTCTGGGGCTTGGGTTTCTGAAGTTGCCCCCTCCCTCCTTGCGTGCTCCTGCCAAGACATGGGGAGAGAACATGGTTCCTCCAGTGGGATAACATCAGTCCCCTGCAGTGTCCCAAGAGGTGGCAGGGACACGCAGGCACAGTGTCTGCGCTCCGCCTGCTCTTGCAGCTCACAGCACCGTTGCTTCTGGGGGACATCAACCTCAGGGGGCATTTTCTGTTGCTGCCCAGCCTTTGCTCTGCAAGTGCGCACTGATGACAGAGTGCCATTATTTGTGCTGAAGGCACAACTGCTTTGTTTCCCCCAAATAAAACCTTTAATGCAAGAAAACCCCCGCATCCGTAACTAATGTCTGGATTTGCAGCACATGACGCAGGCAGGTGAAGCTATAAAGGTGATTAAGGAGATAAAGCAAAGGCTGCTGGCTGCGTTGCATTCACATATGCCGCAGTGCCAACATGCCTTTTGGGGCATGAACCAACCTACCCTGTGCCTACCAGGGTGTGCAAAGCCGTGAGACGGGAATGTCGTCCCTGCGGTGCCGCTGCTGCCATGGGAGCAGCTTGCACTATTCCTGCTCTTGGGCATCAGCCCCGACACCACCGCGCAGCTCGAGAGCTGCCTGAGAAAGGGGAAGAGATTTAAACCGGCATGTTAAAAAGAGACCGAAGTGAAATGTTGTGGGTGTGGTTTGAATAGATGCTTCAGAGCTTGCGCTCGAAAATAGCACAGGGGAGTGGGTTTTAAGCCTCATGCTGTATTTCCAAGTGGCTCTTTGGATAAATTGACACAAATTCCAGAGGGATTTTAACTACAAGGATGAGGATCCAGAGCCTCTGCTCAGCCTGTGCACAGGCTTTAACAATGTCATGGAAAAAGCCTGATTTCAGTTCCATGGGGCAGGGACAGGAATTTGGGAAGGGAGTGTGCTTATAATGTGCATGCTTGCACAAGGTTTATTAGGATTATTTTTAGGAGTATTTATTGTACCTGGCCAAAAGGGTATGATGCAACACAAGCTCCCTTCAAATAAGAGACTATGTAATTTTGTGAGAAATGACAAAATAAACATGTACCTAGTGAAAGGCTGAGAAATAAGGTTAATTTTTATTTTATCTTCAGCTTGATGGTCCTGTTAAAGAAACAAATCTGCTGTTAAAGCTCCATTTGCAGAGAAGTGCAGTCTTTTATTGAAACCAACTTTAAGCTGCATTGTGGGCAAAGAGTCTCTGGGACTTCCCAAATACTTCTTTTGGGGGGGGGGGGCGGTGGTGGGGGAAGAGCTATGAAAGCGAAACAGATGTTATTAGGATTCAGTGTGTTCCTGCTTACTTTCCCCAGCTACTGTACCGCAGTGCAAAGCTGCTCTGCTCTGAACCGTGGGGACGGCACGAAGCTTCGCTGTGCAGGTTTGCTCCAGGTCCTGAAGGGGTGAAAGAGGAATTTGTCCTTCCGCTGGCAAACCCCACTGCTTGTGCTGTTCACCCCCGTGGCAGCACAGTTCCCTATCGGTAGTTAAACTGAACCGAATTTCCTTGCCAGGCTCCTTGTGCCACTGCGGAGCTCAGCCCGGCACTGCCCAGGCGCTGGCGGCCGGCTCCGGCTGCGGTTATGCGGCCGTAAATCCCCGGCAGCCGGGGCAGCGCCAGCACCGCACCATGAAACTCAGGCTCCAGCACTGGGACATTCTTCAGATGTTTTTGAAGCTGTCTTGCCTCTTTCATTTGTGTTTCAAAGATAATGAGTCAAATGCATTTCTGGTTTAAATTTCCTTATTAATTCTAATTGCACTGGGTATGAAAACGACGGCTCCCGGCAGAGACATGGCAGCCTCCTGCTCTTGCAGGGCAAGGAAAGCCTTAGGTGGTGATAATAAGGGCAAATCGTTAGAGCAGTCTCGTGTACGGGTATCCCCAAGTAACCGCTGAAGGTGAAACGGTCTGGGAGGTTAATCAGATCAGACCAAAGAGCAGAGCCTCTCCGGCCCAATCAGCCCCGACCGGCAGCTTGATAAGCTCAGCGCCAGCGAATTCAACCAAGAGACCTCCCATAAAACCGGTACCGGTGGGATCAAGAGGGCACCCTGACTGCATGTGACTAACCAAACAGGAACACAAAACCACCTCCTAAATGCACCTGGGATTTAACAATGTCATATTATACACGATGGCTCTAATTCCAGAGAGACCTTTCCAAGTTTGTCCATATTATCCCATCAAATGCTGACCCTGGGAAGGCAGCATCCTTCTCTGGGACCAGCACTGAACCCACTTCTCCAGCGCATTTTTTAGGAGCGTGACAGTGGCAGTTGTTGGACGGGGCTAGAATTACGGGGCCACTCCAGTTCCCTCCTTGCGTGAACGCCACTATCGCAGGCAGACAGCTGCTTTTACCTCTTCTCTGAAATTCTGTGAATTTTGGACCCTGTTCAAGACTGAGCAAATCAGCTGGGGACTTTCCATTGTTTGCTGTGAGCTTCGGAGCAGCTGTTATTGTTCTTCAACGTCTGCTGGAACATTTCTGATCGAGTTATTGTTGTCTCCCAAGGAAACTTTTAGGAGACTTTCAGAATGAAGAAGCCTTCGCATATTGGCAAAATGATTTTTTTGGTTTCGTTCCCAGGGCGATAGCCAGAGTTTTTCCTTTTCACTGACGTCATGGCTTTTGGATGGGCTCGGACTAACTCGTGGGTGAATTCAATATTTGTCTTCATAGCTTCTGCTACGTTTTCCTTTTTACCCCACGGTGGTTTATGGCCACTAGTTCTTACAGAACTGTTTAATGTCCACAAAAGAGCGAACTGAAGTCAGAAAAAGGTCTTTATTCTGGAAATGTTTAGAAGAAAAAAAAATTAATTGCTGTTGCTTAATATCCCAATGTCTTTGGTTTTTTTTCTTTTTTGCAAAGACTTCTCACACATATCTCCATCTGTAGCCATTTTTCTGGTGTGTCTGGGTTTTGTCTCTCCCTTCTTGGGTTTTGTCTCTCCCTTCTTGTGGGAAGACTGATGGGCATTGTCAGCTTTTTCCAAAGCTGTGGACTTAGAGATCCAGAAATCTACTAATTAGTTCATGTTTAATCTGTACAATCTGCAAGAGCAGTTCTGGAGGCCTGTAGATTTGTTCCAGCGCAGCCAAATTACGCTGATTCGATTGGTAGAAAGCCAAAAAAAAAAAAAAAAAAAAAAAAAAAAAAAAAAGCAATTATTTTAAATAAATTCCAAGCACATGAAGACTGATTTTAGCCTGGGCTGTTGAAAAATTTCATGCAAATTGTAGTGTGTGTTTATTGCATTTTTTTCCCCAAATAAAGTGGAAGAGTTGGACTTAGTAGTAGTCAAAAAAAAGTTGAAATGCCATGGGCAGCCGTGATCAGGAGCAGTGCAACAGATAGTCCCCTGCAGCTGTGTGGTGCCTTGCAGGGGAGGGCACCCTCACCCGCGTTTGCTGTGGCGCCTGTACCTGAGGCATAGAGCTGTCTCTCAAAACTTCTGGTAAAATCCTAATGCCTGTAAAACAAACTGCTCCTGTTGAACCATGGCACCTTCCAAGGTCACTCGAGTGCCCTGGCAGGGGAAGAGGGCTGCTCCCTGCTGCAGGCTCCCGCTTGCAGCCCAAACCCTGCTGCAGGTCGCAGGACAAGGAGGGCTGCCCAGCTCTCCCTCAGTGGAGCCGAAGGCGCTGCTCGGCACTGCCCTTCCTGGTGCTCCGGCAGCTGTTGTCCTCTGTTTTGGGTGGAATGGAGTTTAAACAAGGAATTTAAAAGTCTGGCTCTTTGGTTCATCACAAATTCAGGTATGGGAGCCAGGAGGTTTAGCTCCCCGAGCTATGCTGCAGGTAGGAGGCTTCTTCCATTGCTGGTCTCGCAGGACTGCTGCACAGCAACACGCATATTCAGAGGATGAATACAGGGTAGAAAACAAGTCAAGCATCATTTGAATGTTTACAGACACAGCCGAGCAAGCCCTCTGCTTTTCAAAGGCTTTCAAATGTTTAGGAAACAAAGTCATAATGAAAACCTCCCCTCTTACAAGTGGGCTAATGTGCTGTTAAGAACCACTGGAGTTTTGCAATATAAATCTTATTACTGTGGTTGAAAACACAACTGGAACTTGACTTTGATTTGCAGCAAGCAGCCATTACACGTTTTGGGAAGCGTCACGGAGCTTTAGACCGTCAGGAAGGTACAGAGGGACCTTGGAGTAAATGGGCATGAGCTCCTAGATTAGCTCCATTTAGTCACGCTCTGCTAGGAGGTTTAAAACAGCTCCTCCGAAAAGGAACAAGCTTGTCCTCCCCTCGGAGGGGATGACAGTGCTCCTCTCGGCGGTGTCGCTCAGCCTGGAGCAGTCGCCGCTGTGAGCTGCTGCCGAGCGCTGAGCTTCTCCCTCCGTGCTGCAGCCCCAGCACCTGGCCCCCGACACCCCGCAGCTCACAATTCCCGGTAGGGCTGCCCTGCTTCCCCTCACCCTGGTAGCCCTTTGCATTTATCTGCACTAAGTTTCACCTGCAATTTATTGCCCAGTCAGTCATTCATAAGAAGGACTCACCTGTAAAGCCTTTCTATAGTTTTTACAACCTGTCCCCCTCCTTACTGCTATAAATAACTTTGTGCCATCAGCAGACTTCCTCAGCTAAGTGCTCAGCCCTTTTTCCAGGTCATTTATAACAAAGTTGAGCTGTGCAAGCACCAGCACGGATGCTGGGATGCCAGTCGTGACCTCCACGCGCCTGCGAGACCCAACTAGGACCTCTACCCTCTGTTCCTTATCCCTGAACTCAGCCTTGTTTATCCTACAACTAATGGCTTCGGAAAGTGCCCTAATTCTATTAGATTCCCTAGCTTTTTGCATAGGTGGCTCTGCAGCCTTGCTCATGGTCTTTTAATGTTACTTTGGGGTGTATAATTGAATTCAACCACTCTTACAATGCAGCGGGGCAGGGTGAAAGGAAACCGCTGACTGCGTGGCGTTTTGAGCAATTAGCAGCCTATGTGGTATTTTTGCTTTGTTGGTTTTTACTCGAGGAAATCAAATGCCGGCTGGTATTCTGTAAAAGTGCAACAAAATGTGACTGCTGCTAGAGTGACTGCATTGGATCCAGACTATCCGAAACCAGTGCCACGTTTCATCTGGCGGGGGAAAAGTACAGGATCTATCTATAGTCACTGATCCTTCTAATTCACAGGGAATTTGGGATTTTTTTTTCAGCTCTGATAAAAACAAAGCAGCGCCTCTTTGAGTCATCCTCTCTGCTATAATATCAACCATAAACAGCTGATTTCCATGAGCAGATGTATTTATAGGCTTGGGATAGAATATAGATTTAAAAATGCCACTTTTCTGCTTCAAAGAGATCAACTTACATTTTTAATCTGTATAAAATTAATCCAGCTAATTAATGAAAATGGCTACAGAGTAAAATGAATTAAAGTTTCAGAAAATCATTAAGCATTGATATGGCTGCATGCTCTGATTTGGTAATGAGCCGTGACATGGTAAATGTTATCTAACTGTATTTGCATCCAGGTATGGTAAGCACTTGCGGGCAATGAGATGCTGCCATGTGACAGCCGGAACAGCTTGGCTTTGGAGGAGACTCTTGCTTAGCATTAGGAGAGCACTTTTATTTAGGAAGGAGCCGTAACCCTTCTAGCAAAGGAAAGATCTGGAACGTCAGGTCCTGTTTTCCATCCTGCCACTGACTTAGACAATTCCCTTATGCATCAGCCTTTGAAATGAGCACGGTGCTGTACGATTCCCAAAGAAGCCTATGCAACCAGGGCCCAGGTCAGCAAGGCAGTTTTGCTGAAATCCCACTGAAATAAATGAGTAAGGAAAGTCAGTAGGAGCTGGGGCATGAAATGTCTTTACCTTCTTTGAGAAATCTGCTCTTTCTTCAGGCAGCCAGCAGCTCCCTAATGTGGAGGTACTACCACGCTCTCACAACAGCAGCGGGTACTTCCATCTCCTCCCGCAACCATTTTACAAATCCCTTCCTCCTCCCTGAGTAAATGTTTGCAGGTTCAAAATCAAACTGCATGAGAAATGAGGAACTGTTTCCGTACGAAGCAGAAATTGTGTCTCACACAGAAACTTATCATGCGGAAGAATCGCATTTTCTTCTCCGAGGGAGGCACGTTGCACCTTGACTATTCTAACATACTTCCATCAGAAGTAGTACAGAAGGAGCTGGCAGGTGCAAAGGCGCTTGCTCAGTCTGAAGGAAACACCGAGCCCTGTACATTCCCTTGGAGGCTGAAAATGCTCTGAAGGATAATGCACAAGACCCAGCACTGTTCCTGAGGTCGGGAGAAAGCCCTGGGCTAGCTGACGTGCTGCACGGTTGTACGCCGGTCACGGCACGCCTGCCTTGCCTGTGGCTCGCTCAGCTGGTGAGCTCCTCAGGCCCGGCTCTGTGTGCAGTGTTTAGCCCACCTGGGCCTCTTGGTGCTGCTATAATGCTGGCAATGCATAGGGGCTGGATGGAATGCTAGCAACCCGTTGAGGGGGGGTACAGTCCCATTTATAGTCTATATAAGAAACCTTAAAGAGTCCCATGCTGCCATCCTTGCTCTGACTTGTGTCCACAGGCTGGTAATCAGCTGTAACCATGTGAGTATCTGCTTTCTCCACTGAAAAAGGGCAATTTTGTCCCTTTTTAAAGTGCTGCTAAGATCAATGAGGAAATGTTGACAATGAAAGATCTTCCTGGGAGCACTGGGTGGTAAAAACTGGAAGTTTCCTATCTGCGAGGCTTTGTGTGCTTGTGGGGTATGTATTTCACTCAACTATTATCCATTTTCTTAAATGTTTCCACCTTATCTGACAGAGGACACAAAAACACAGCAAGAGAACATGCAGAAGCTGCAACTGGTGTCTTAGCTAAACCTGATTTCTTAACACAGGTAATCAAATCTCTTTCTTGTCCCATGCTCTTGCCTAGCAATGCATTGAAATGGGTGATTCTTTTCTGTATTATACATAAGCATATTGCATATTTTGCTAAGATAATTTAGACCATACTGCGACTCTTGTTAACAACAGCGTGACATGGTGTACATGTAACCCAACAGGTTGAGCTGACTGCAGACGCTTTAAAAAATCTCTTCCTTTCCTTTCCGCTCCATCAGTTGTAGATCCCAGCCTATGTGCCTTGTTAAAACAGCCTGATTGAACCGACATCCTCACTAATGAGCATTTCTGATCCAGGGCTTTTAAGAGAGGCAGCTGGAACCTTTTGGGGAATTGCCCCTTCATTGCAAAGGGCCAGGAAAGGAGGCGTCTTCTCCCAGAAATCATTCTGTACCTTGCTACTGCTTCTTCCACTTCTTCCTCCAACCAGATTTCATTCTCATATCCACCTGATTCTTAGGAATAGGTGGCTTTTTTTTTTTTTTAATTATTCTGAAATAGTGTTTTATGAACAATTTCTAAGGGCACGGGGGACCGATGTAAAAAGTGTCACAGAGCCTACAATCTCATCATCTTCCTCACCCCTCAAGGACCAGCCACGCTGAATCCCAGGCACCCGTGTTAGGGGTAACTATTGCTGCCATACTTTTGACTCAAGGAAGGAGAGGGGACTACAGCCCCCCCCAAAAAGCGACAGAGGAGAGAGAGAGGAAAATCCCACTGCAGACTTCCCCTTCCTGCATGGTGCACAATGCAACGGGAGGTTACTAAAGCAACGTTTCTCCTAGCTGACTAGAACTAGTCATGCACATGGGCTTCGTGCTGAATCAGTATCAGCGCTATCAGAAGAAGATGGAAAAAACTCCTTCCTCTACTTACGTAACTTTGACTGCTCAGCCAGCACCTCTGGGAGCAGTAGCTCCAAATTCACTCGGTCCTGGTCTCTGATATTTCCTGCAGCTATCTGGACCCCTGGGGAGAGCTTCTCCACAGCTCCACTGGAACCATTCATGCAAATCGCCCTCTTAAGAACTATAAGGGAATACGATATTTAGCATCAACCCACTCAGCCCCCACCGAAATAACTTAAGGCTGAGGTCTTCAGCGGCTTGAAGGATGCTGTGCTGTTTCCATGGCAGCACACCGCTCTCCGCAGGGTGCCCGGGGTCAGGAGAAGTCAGGCAGCTTCTCCCCACAGCACCGCGCAGCAGCCCGACCTGCCGAGCCTCTGCGGCTGCGTGTCCTGATGGGGTGGCAGAAAAAAGCCCTTCTCCCCACCTTGCAGGCCAGTAGAGAGAAGAGGAAGATGCCTGCCTCTGCCAAAAACCTGGCTGCGCAATATGTGTGGCTTCGAAGCACTAGGAAGAGCTGGTGCATGCTAGCAGTACATCCGTTAGCTTTGGGCTGGAAGGCAGGAGGAGGGAGATGACGGGGACCGCTCCACGGCAAGGGAAGCCCAGTTGTGGGCGATCTGCCTTAGCAGCCAGGTAGAAACACGCAGGTACGGTGAGATGCCCCACAGGCCAGTGTTCCCAGCTGGCTCCTGCATTTATTTCTATCAGCATATCAGCCAGCTAACCTGAGTTCAAAGCTGTTGCCCTCCGGCAGAGGAGAACAGCGCGTCCTAACAGCCTACAAAAGGACACAGAGCTCCTGGGTGAGATATGCAGGTAAAGGGATGGATACCAGTGAGGAGGATTATTTTTATTTGACTATTTGATTCAAGGTTTATTTGTTCCCTGTGTTGATACTGATGCAGATTCATTCCAGTTCAGAAGCTGTCATGCAGGGAGAAAGGAAATAACACAATCTGGCTCCCCTCTTTTGGCATCTGAACAACATAGTTCCTCAGGAGCACTCGAGAGGCCAGCAGCATGTAAATGCTTTCCCTGATGGTGACACAGAATTTTCTGGTACTAGAGTAACCCCCTTCCTCCCTTTGACTAGCCACAGCTGCACGTACCTTTGGTGTAACATCATGGTTATGCAATGCTGACTCTCCCACTTTGCTCTTACTGTGCCTCTCTCATATTTGCGCAAGCAGAAGCCGAGATGGAGCCCCGCAACGGCCTCCGAGAACGCAGCCATCTCTCAGCCCTCCTTTTCTGAGCCTGCACTGCTCCAGCTGGCATCGGAGGTGAGCTGGGAGCACCGAACACCACTGAACTGCAGCCCAGGAGGGCACAGTTTTCTCCAGTCTCTGTCCAGAAGGAACCTGGTAAGGCATGAACGCGTGGGCTGCCCAGTGCACTCGCCCACCTAAATGATGCAGACCCTGCTGGGATGAGCGCTAGGTATTTACAAGTAGATCTAGGCCCGCTGCATCTCTGGGCCCCCCTCCTTTCTAGGTCACCATGACTTCCGCAGTCATTCAGTTCACCAGGACTAATGGAGCACAGATGTACTCCCGAGGGAGTGACCGTCAACCAGAACCCTCATCTCTGAACACTTCCCAGGAAGAACCATCTCCTCACCATCACGTATCCCAAAGTACCTAAGGAGAAGACAGAGCAGGAAATCAAGCAGAAGAGTAAGTTCCTAGCATTTTTGCTACTTCATCTCTTTAAGGTTCTCAAGCAGGATTTATGATCACATCTTCTTCAGAGGAAAACAGTGTTGTGCTAACAGGTAAGCAGGAAACAACCACAGTGAGATATAGATCTGTAAATGCTTTAATTAAAGCACAAGTAAACAGTGAACAGCAGCAGACCTCTCAAGTGTTTCACAAGCCTTGTCTTAGTCATTACTGTTTGCCTTGCAGGTTGCAAGGTGTCCAAGACTGCTCTCCATGCTAGCTTGTAGGGCACAGAGCACAACAGGACAAGCTGACCCTGGGTGTTGGGCAGAGCTGTGTACCGGTGCTTGTCCACAACTGAGGGATCCAAGTGCACGGCAGCAATGCAAATGTGCAGCCGGCCAACATGTGACCAAACTGTGTCAGGGCAGGAAGAAGAGATGTTTCATTCTAGACTGAAGACTAAAGCTAAAAGAGAAAGGAGTCTTGAAAGCGTGGCCTGGGCAGATTCCCCAATGTGGCAGGAAATGCCCATGTTTCTGATTTACGACTTTAGGCAGGGAATGTAGCCAGAATGTAAAACATGGGGGATCATAAGCAGAATTAAACAGTGGGGGGTTCTGGCAGCACAGTGCTGTCCACACTGCAGAGTGTGGGATCCTCCTTGTGACCCTGACAAGAAAGCAACAGCAGGAAGTGGTGTGGTGCTGCTGGCCATGGCTGTGACTGGCAACAAAAACACAGAAGCCTTTTTAACATTGCAAAGACAGAAATGAAATCCTTCTCCTCTTACGCAATGCTTGCCCTTCCTCAGCAGGGATCAAATCAATATGGGACCATGCAAAGTCAATGGATTATTTCAAGGGGTTTTGAATTGAGCTTTGTAGGCAAAAAGGCATCAGCCTTGTTTCAAGCTCCATGAAGACACATCGGTATTTCCATTCCACGTCTATTTGTAGGACAGAAACGCGACTTTGTTCCTCTTTAATCCTGTTTAAATGCTCTTTAATCCTGTTTAAATGTTACACTATTTTAAACTAAAGTCTGTCAGGAAAAACGAATCAAGTCTAGGGCTGGAACTATCCCTGGTGAAGACGGGGGATCCCACTTGTTAGTGAATGAGAATCACCTTGAAGGAAGTTAAGAACAACCTTGTAGCATTAACGTTGTATTTCCCCGTCCTTTCTTCTGGTTTATGTTAGTACTTACTTCTGTGGTGGTGGTTTAAGCACACAAACATGTGCGTATGCATACACATGCAGGCATGTCACTATAATACAGCTACCAAACCATATAAATAGTGTTAACAGTTTACTGCATGCCTTTCTGGAGAACATTAACAGCCGTAGAAAGAGAACTTTCACATCATTTCTGGAGAAATGCTACAGTTGTAGGCCAACTTACATAACTGATTTAGTTGAACAGAATTGCTTTCTGCCTTTAATCTGCTCAACAGTTTATCTTTGCTGTCGTGATCGGTTGAGCTTTCTTTAAACCGTTATGGATTAGCGTTCTGTTATAACACGTTAAAAGCTTAGCTTTGTTTATTTTTGTCAAGAATGGGGGAAGGATATCAGGTTCAAATGTTCAGGCAGCAGTTTACGAATGGTTATTTTTCTTACACAGCAATCAGTATATTCAGGTACCGAATGCAAGGCATGGCTAAATGCTTCCAGAGACAGTACTAGTGGCTGGAATAAAAATATTTGTGATTTCATTTAAAAAAAAAAAAAAAAAGAAAGAAGGAACTTTACAAAGTTGCTGTCGTGGTTTAGCCCCAGCCAGCAACTAAGCTATTTTAATCTGTAAATACAAAATTTAATCCAGCATTCAAACAGTTCATCACACCCACCAGCTTTGTATGGAAGACCAAAGAGTAAATGGTCCGAAAACTTAATTAATAAAGCTGGTTGAGGATTTTACTAAATTTGCATTGTTGTTGCAAATTGGAGACAGAAATCCTGCCAGAAGCAATGTGTCATTCACCTGCAGGAAGACAGTACCCCATAATGCGCATAAAACACCAAACAAACAGAACCTCAGCCACACCGCTTACAAAGAGGTGTTCAGATAATATTAACCAGCTGTTTAGTGAATTTTCACAGTGGATTCATCAACTATGGAAGTGGGTGATCTATTAGAAGACTAGAGTATGAATCCAGGTCCAAATTTCTACTATAAACTGGTGAACACAATATACTATTTTAAACCAAATCCAACAATTAGCACACTTTTTTGACCTCTGTGTAATCTGAATGATTTGCAGATGCCAGCCTGGAATGGAGTGAGAGGTTGTGTTCCTGAGCACTGCCAATAATCCTCTGTGCAGCCGAACACTATTCCAAGGAAATACTAATTCTGCGATCCGTCCTGTTGGCAACCCAATGACCTTGCAAATTTTCTATCTAAAATGAAGCAAGTAGGCACTTTCACATTCCTAAAAGCAACACAGACACTAGAGAAGTTAAAAAAAAAGTGTCTAGTGGTGCTAGAAGAAAATAAAAACATAAGACTGGGAAAGTAATTCAGAAAACAGGAGAAAAAATCCAACTTATATGCAATTAGTGTGCTGTTTGTTTTGCTTTCTTATCGGGAGAGATCTTTATTCTGCACATTCCAGTGAATGGCCATTTGCTATTAATTTATCTTCTTTCTGACGGCAAGCGGAGCACCATTCCAGAGTTTCAACATTCCCTCGATGCTGCTCTGGTTAATGCTTGTGTGCTATTTAAACAAAGCATATTCCAACCAAATCTGACTATATATGGAATTCCCTGACGAGTAAAAATTTGGATGCCCTACAAAAAAGAACCATGAAAACAGAACACACACACAAACACACAAACCACTCCAAACTGCACAAACTCAACATGTACTAAAACAGGCTCTTGGTGGCAAAAGTCAGGTATCCAGTGTGACCGACCATCTCCCTGAGTGGCACGCTGCTTTTGAACTGCACAGTTCCTTGCTGCAGATTAGTGCATGGGCTACCTTGGTTTGATGGGTTGCTGCTGTCAAAGCCAGTGCTAGAATTATCCTCAGCTGCTTTTCCAAGGTCAGGGATTTGCAAGCTAATTGTCCTTACATTGTACACTCGGAGCAGAATTTCCAAGGTGTTAATCTCTGTAAAACCATATTCTTCCATTGCTAGGCAGGTTCTTTGGACTTGTTCAATGCAGGGGGAGAAAGAGCAGATGCGGCCACCTGCAAAATGAGACAGGTAGTGGAAAAGAGAGCAAAAACCAAAACAAAGCACTTCTTATCTTTTTTCAAATTCTCCCAGATGCCCACAGAATTACTATTATACAGAAAAGTGAAAACGTTCTTCAAGAAAATCTCCGTGAGGCAACTATGCATATTTAAAGTGCATAAAATCAAACATGCATGACTCTACATGATGCTTCGGATCCTTTAAAAATCGCAACAGCTAATTCATTCATCTTCCAAATCCAGTGTTGCCCACCACATTTGTTCATGATAAAACCATTAAAAGCTGATCCCTTTAGAGCAGCGACTCCTTTGGAATCACTATCCACTATTCTGGACTGAGGCACCAAACTGAAGTTGGCACCTACACAAAGCCAAAGTCATTCTCCACACACTGTACAGAGTTGCCTTCATTAGAATATAAGCGTGCGTGCACACACACTCTGACAAAAGCGTCTGTGTTTATTTGAGAACGATGGTATGCGTGTACAGAATAAAGTAATCTCTCCAGGCCATAGATGGAGTGCTGTTAAGGCTTTACCCTTTTAGTCAAGCTGACTAGCATGTCCCCTGAGCATTAAAGTTTACTGGATATCATAGTGGGCAGTTTTACAGCAAACGCTTCAAAACTCTAAGATAGGACTCATCTCCTTGTCTGTGCACAGTTCAGATTTTTTGATTCTAAATACAGAGTATTAATAGGCCCCCTACAACTTTCTGCATGCTACAATGTCACCTTAACAGCTGAGAATAGAATGATTCAGATTTACTCTGAAAAGCCACAGCCAAATCAGATCAAAGAATTATAAGGACACTGTCTGCCATAAGGCCAGGGTATGTGCTTTCACCCAGGACACAGTGTCCCACAAGGCAACTGCCCTTCCTGAAAAGCTTTTGTGCTAGGGGAAGGAACACTGGGCAATGCAGCTTCAACTATTGTTTTACTTATTACAATTATGCTTGCTGACCTGATTTGCATTCCTTCCCAGCCCTCTCCCAGGCTCATCCAGTCAAGCCTTCCAACACACCAGTTGTCTAAGTAAAGAACCTGTGCAAGTGAGACTAAAGCATCCTGCTAAAAATAGAGGCTATGCTGGGACTACATGAAGCCTGCTTTATCTCAAACTCCCCATTTTTTTCCTTTTTTGTTTCTAAAGTCGCATCTCTAAAAAAAGAAAGCACCAGGTCTCAAAGCATCACTACTGTGCAGCAATGATGTGCTGGGTACTGACTGGGGAAGAACACTTTCCATGACCATTAATCCACCACTGACTAAGTAGGATTTAATTTTAGTCCTGAAATAAAGTCTCCACAGCCAGGGGTTCTTATTGTGCATCTTCAGAACAAAGTACCCTGGACAAGTAATTCCCTGGAGTGACAATTAAAAAACAAATCTAATAATCACCTGCAAAACTAATGCCGGTATGTGTCATTATTAACCAACTCTGTTGATGCCGATGTTATTGCACACTCAGTCTGCTAGCTCCCATGAAATTAGATTTATATGTTCATCAGGATGGCCAAGGCTACCAAGATGATTCTGAATCAGACAGCTGATCTTTTCTGGCCAAAGCAGTACACACTTCTACCATGTTTGTAGATGCAAAAGAGAAAAGCTCAGGAAGGAATTTCTGTTACATAATTAGAAAGCTACTGTGATGCACATATGTTATAATGATAGATGTTATATTCTTATTGTGTAGGGAACTGAACAAATGTCTAACTTGGCTAAATGTCAGTTCACAATAACTCTTTGTCTGCAAAGCAAGAATTTGCAGAGAGACCAGAGACTTACTACTATTTCATTCAGGCTTTTTGGTTTTGGTGGTTTATATTGCAATAAAAAAGGGAAATATATTTACACTTACAGTAAGTCTGTTCTTATTTATTCTGACTACAAGGGTTTCAAGATATGTTTAGGCTTTTGAATTCACATGCTCTAGATTTACAGTCAAAAACTAAGAAGCCTGCACGCAGCTGTTGCCATACAAGCCACAGAGTCGCCTACAGTTCTTGTCAAGCCTTCAATTAAAGGCAGAGCACCCTTCATTTTGCCTCAGGATGGTCAGCTGAGCATAGCATGTCAACACCAAACTTGGTGATGATTTATCAGACTGCCTCCTTGCAAAGCTGACTGCTTGAGGAAGTAGGTTACAGAAAATAGGCTTTCAAGCCACTTGGTAGGGAAGAAAGCTCTTGCTTGCAATAGCTAATATCCAGAGGGGAAGGGCAAAAAATGTTACTTTATTTACTGCACTGCTGGAAGTTTCTCAGGTATGATGAGTGAGAAAGCAGCATAGCAGCTGGTATTCCATATAACCGAGAGCAGCCAGTAGGTTTTAGTAGTTCTGCCAATTTAATTTTTTCGCTTTCATACCTATTGTTCTGGTTATTATTATACATCCCTCCCAAATAAATATACCAACAAATAGCTTAGAAGCACAGCCACCAAGCATCTGTCTTTATGGATCCTAACAAGTGAGAGGGGGGTCTCCTCTGCTTTTTCCTGTACACACCACTGGGCAGGCCAGATTTGACTTGCAGGCTGGGCTTGTTTGATTAAGCAGATATTAAGAGAAGATTGGAAAGCTACAATTAGCAGCAGGCCGGAAGGCAAAAATAAAACTGCAGTTCCAGACTGCGAGAGGCTGTCTAAACCACAAAGATTTGGGAAGCTTCAATTGCCATGGTGTGTTTAGACCAGCAAAAAAAGTGGACTCTGAGCAGCAGAAAACCAGCACTCAAGAGGATGTGCTCATCTGTTCTAGGAGCAGAGACCCCGTCATCTTCAACAGACCAGATGCTTCTGAATTCTCTACACTGTCGGCTGCCCTCTGTATCCCCGAGGGATTACCAGCTAGGCAACACCCTTTCTCTCACAATCACCAAACAGATATAAATCTAGATTTCAGCATTCACAATTCTCAGATTCTCTCAGGGCCCTCTTGTCCTTTAGACATCAAGAGGCATTTAGGGCTTAAAGGATTTGAATATGCATTGCTTTGTCTTGCCATGCCAAGGATTCCTTAGTGAATGAAGAAAAGACATGTACTCCCTCCCTCTCTGCTGCTGGGGCACACTGCTCTGTCTGTGGATCACAAAGGGGTGGACTAGACTAGAGAGCAGCGAAAACAACTGAACGGAAACTTTTTAGTACAAACTGAGTTTGTGTTCTTTCAGAGCTCTCCTTTTAGGAAAGCTTGGTTAATGAGATCTGTGTGTCATCATAAATTGATATAGTAATTATCTGAGATTAATCCTGTTCACATTGGGAAGCTGTGTGAGCTTTTTGATCTGAAGAGCTGTCTAAAAATGTGTTTATTCATGTATAATGCATCTGACAAGTGCTACAGTTGAGGAGAAGAGAATAATGAGACTGTATGAAAGACTTAAATTTTTTCTACCTTCAATTTTACAGGGAGTGAGTTAGTTTGAAACATTTAATAGAGAGGTTAAATCTCCTGAACCCGTAGGCTAGAACAAGCCCACACAGTCCTGGCAGTCATTGTAACCAGCACTAGAGTCGAGAGGATATGAAAATTGAAGTACAATTCAGACTGGAATGATTAGAGAAGAGAGCTTAAGGGATGGGGGAAATAAAAGAGAAGATTTGCATCCACATAGCACTGTACATTTTAACAGACAGTATCTAATTAGTAATCAAGGGACACACCCTTGCGTCTTTACAAGAGGTCAGTGCCTTGAAAAGTCGCTCCTCCTTCAAGAGCAGTTCCTGGTACGTTCCTGTGCAACTCCCACAGAAAATTTTGGTTCTGGTTTGTCTGAGCAAGAACTAACACCTCTACTAATTCTATTTAGCTAACAACTGCATCAGGTTTCAAGTATGGAAAATCTGGCAGTGCTACCCAATTGACAAGAACTCCAGTGCATGCTTATGATACAGAAAATGTGTCCAAGTTATGTGCTCTCACTTCTGTAGGTTATAGTATATGTCACAAGTGCTCTGGCAGGTTTGTTCATCATCCCAATATTATTCAGAAGATGCAAAGAGAACATATGTAGTGCAGCACCATTAAGTTCCAGGCAAAAGGGCCTGTAATTTTAGAAATGATTCTGTGATGTAAAGAATACAACACAGCATTTTTATCTCTGGTAAAAGAACACAGCCCTGGGTTTTGGGACTTCAGTGCATTGTCATAATTGGAAGATTACGTTACAAAGATCTCATGGAAGAAAAAAAATCACACAGGCATTATCATTATGTACGGGCAAGGCAGGAGAGTCACTGAGCAGCATCACCGTGGCATTTACTCTGTGCTAGTAGGACACTAAAAATATTGCCTCTGTAAAAGGGGACAGAACGTCCTTTTAAGTGAGTGTGCTCGTGGGCGATTTGATGTAGCTTCCCTGACAAGTGAAATTACAGGATTCGGCTGTTGGAAGAAATTAAAGGATGTTTCTTGATTCAGAAAAGAAAATTTTCTCCAAATCACTTGCCAGCTCATTAATAGGAGTTTGATGTGATTTTCTGCAAATGTGACCTTGACCTCTACATATGTAGGTGCATCCTTCAGAAGGAATTTATTCCTGCTCACTATTATGGGCTAGCAAAAGCATGCAACAAGGAAATTAAAAAATCAGGTGGCTCCAAACTGGGGAAGAAAACCTAATAACTTCCTTTAAGGATCCTTTCATCCCAAACTACTTCCTACAAACTGTGTAAAGGCCAATGGCTTTGGCTGGCATTCCACAGCATGGATTACAATGCAGGAATCCTTCTGTTTGACTCTTGACACTGAGAGAATCACTTTTACTTCAGGCCAGGCCCATCCTGTGCACCTGACCTACCAATCGCTGACAGACCGGAGCTAGGTTAATGCCCTCCAGCAAGATACAACTACTGGGGCTGTGTCAGCAAACAGCCAGTGCGTGGGATCCAGATGAAGCCGCTTTGTGGGTTAGCACCTGGTCCTAGATCCTAGATCCTAGATCCAGCTTTGCACTGGACCAGATGGCCCCTCAATGTTGAGAGGATATGCTTCAATTTAAAGTTAGTGTGTGGATCTTTAACCTCACCTTGAGTTAATTCTCCTTCGAATCAAAGCAGGTACCACACTAGCAAAGGCTGGTGCCGACATTTTAGCAAACACTTATTGCTTCATCCATTCATTCCAAAACAATCTCCTGGGGACATGCGAAGCATTGATACCAACTTGAGTACCACCTGCATGGGTGGAGGACAACAGCATGCTAGACTGTCAGGCTCCACTTCTTGCCCTAACACATTCCCTGTGCGTTCTTGAGGTAGCCCGAGCCCAAACAACATCAGCCTTCATGTCGCTGCCCTCTTCTCAGTGTGATTAAGCCTGGGGTACTCCCTGCCCAGACACCACAGGGGTGAGACTTGTGGCCAGGGATTTCAGCTGCTCCTCAAAGCCACACCCGGGTGGTTTAGAAACGGGACCATGAATAACCTCTGGGGCTCAAGAAAAATAGCCAGTGAGACTTTCTACATGGACGTGGTAATCCCTGAAAGCTCAGGGGAGAAGGGAGGCAAGCCCAATGAAAACTGAAACTAGCTAAACCAGGCAATGCCTGACCTGCACCACAGGCTACTGGGAGGATGAGATATTATTTATTCTCTTATACAGCATCTGTAATAACCAAACTTGGCAGGTTAGGAAAACAATCAATGGCTATGCTAAGGGGAAAAAAATGCAAACAAGACCTGTTTTAAATCCATTGTGTACAAACGAAACAAATATAAGACTTTGGAAATGAAAACCAACTACAACTACAAAGAGCAGAGTACTGCTGAAGGGTTTCTGTGACGGCAGGAAACACAGAGGCCAAAACAGGGAGATGTTCGGAGGGAACTTTCCCTGGAGAGTTTTGGGGGGAGACCTGACAGCACCATGTTACCCAATTCAGGTGATTTCTCAAGGATCGCAATTCGACAAACTCCTAACTTAGGGGCTTTATGATACTCAAGAGGGAGTGGCAAGTCTGAATTTAAGAGTAAAATCTTTAAAGGAAAGAAAGGAAATAAAAGAGCGGTGGTTTTAATAAATTTGTGACTCAGTTAATTTGAACACCGCCAAGGACCGATTTGTAATGCAAGAGGCCAATCCAACCTAATACATGGCTGTATTTTTCCACCTCCCTACCTGAAAATTTAAAATCTGCATGAAAATTATTGTACAAATGGGTTTCTGCCTCATCTTCCACAGCCTGGGAAGAAATAGACAATATTTATGAGAGCAGAGTAGGTGGGTGCAGAATTATATTCAAAGCACTACAGTCTTCAGCTGTGAGATGACTGTGAGTCAAAAGTTTCAGGGCATTTAAGAACTGTAGAATATTGAGGATATTTTTGTTACCTCACAATTTTTTCATTTTCTTCATTTGAAAAAATTTAGCCTGAAGGTTTTAGCAGCAACTTGGCAAAAACCACCAAGGTCAGATATTGGGAACAGCAGCTATGACTATAGGAAAACATTAATCAGCAGATGCTGCAAAAGAAAAACTGCAGGTCTGGAAATGAAAGCAAGTTCTGCAGTGCAGCAGTGCCCGAGAGATACTACAAGCAGCATTTCTGCTGAAAGTGTGACTGGTGATATCAGCACAGAAGGATGCAGCTGAGATACAAGCCTGAACGTCGTCAGAGCACATCACCAGAGAACCAGAATCTTCTAGTCACAAACCTACTGTGCCATTTTATTCTTTTAGCTCTTCAGAGGTTGGCAGTGCTTTAAATGGGAGGCCAAGCTACTGTAAGTAGCATAGTAGTCGCATACTGCAAGGCATAACGTGAGTGATAAATGTTCTCTGTGAAGAGGACCGTTAACACTCAGCCTACTAGGAGCTGCAACTATTCAGGATCTTGAGCTTAAGTAGGAGAGAAAACACTGATTTGATAAGGTTTTGTTAAGGTTAAGAACTCTGTCTTACATACTGTCTCAGCTGAACATTCTATAATGAATATTGTGGTTTTAAAGAGGAGGCTAGCTGATGCTATATATTGAATTTGCTTAGCTCTGATTTCATTCAAAGTACCTTAAGACTTTAGGGAATAAATTACCGCTATCTGGCAGTACAGCTGCGATATTTGCATGGCACATTGCAATAAAACCCACAGTGTGAATGATTCAAATGTGACCCTGTCCAGATGTGAGAGAGAGGGCGTGGAGGGAAAAGAGTAGAACGACTCATTTTCTCCAGTGATGCTTTATCACTATACTAACCCTTGGAACGGCAGTGAACAACAGCAGTATGTGCACAGACTGTTCTTACTGCAGAAGAGCTTTTAACTGTTTGAAAACAAAACAAAGGAGCACTATAAAATTATCTGCCTGTGGTAGGGAAAGGGAAGCAGTTACAGATACCCTTCTATCATATTTTAGATATTACAGCAGTAGAAAAAAAAAACTACCCACATGATTTGGAATAAAACAGAAATGTGTGTAAGTTTGTACCTATTACTACTGCAATCAATTATATTTTATATGAAAAAGAAAAACAGTTTTTGTTTATATGCAAAATAACAAAATTTAAAAAATGCCCCTAGCTCAGTCAGGTACTATGAAACCCAAGAGATGAGCCTTAGACCAATACCAGATCTCAGACACTGGTGGCTGTTTGCAGCAAAAACTGCAGCAAAATGCATGATGCTACTTCACAAACACAAAAATGTGGGGTTTTAAAGCATTATTTATATTGCCTAAGTAGATGTAACCTTGTAGCATAGCACAGAAAAGTATAGCCAGATGGTATGGCCAGTTTGGGACTGTAATACCTTTTCTAGGATTTCAAATGCTGGAGTGAGACAAGGATTGGATATTAGGAAAAGTGTCTTCATTGAAAGGGTTGTCAAGCACTGGAACAGGCTGCCCCTAGTCCCCATCCCTAGAGGTATTTAAAAGATGTGTAGGTGTGGCACTTAGGGATATGATTTAGTGGTGGACTTGGTAGTGTTAGGTTGGACTTGATGATCCTAAAGGTCTTTTCCAACCTAAGTGGTTCTATGATTCAAAACTTGGAACTGTTCAAGCAGCTCTGCTTAGTATTCTAAACATGCACCACTTAAATATTTCAAATTGGACTGCGCAATGCAGCGCCTTCTAAGCTGGGAAGTCAGCTGAGTGTTGTGCTCACTAGATTAGATAATTTGAGCATGGGAAGGGCATCGTACAAGTGCAGTGAAAATTATTTTTCTCCCAGGACACACTGGAAAGCAGCTACAAATTGATCTGTAACCCTTGCAAATACAGAGTGCTAACAAGTCTCTATTTATTCACTTTTTAAAGAAATCATGTGTTACATTGGTATCAGAAAGCTTTCTAGAAAATTTTCATTAGTAGCTGAGGTAGCCTAACAGCTCGGTTGGTCCTGACTGAGCAAGGTAATACACACTTGGTGACCTTTAAGAACAAGCTTAAATCCTGTGATTTCAAGAAGACCTAGCAATTTACTTAAAGCCAGTCCTGTGATTACATATTTTAACAAAGAACTGGGCCTTGGCACATAATCAAGTTTTACTAAACTCATGTCCCAGCATCAACACTCCATGCTCTCTTGATCAGAAAAGTCACTTTTGTAGATGGAAGTGATCTGGCACAAGTTAGTTCAGATCCACACTAGTACGGTTACACTAGTATAACATTAATTAGGGGAAAATTTGTTCCAGGATAAAAGAATGATTTATTCACTGAAGCTTATTTTTCAATAGGGAAAAGACTTATAATAAACCGACGAAATGCATCCAATACCTCAACAGCAGTTCTCTCTTGCTGTCACAATCCCAGAATAACTGGCATAAGCTAGAACAGCCTTTATGTTCCATTCCCACTGCAACCAACGGCAAACTTCCCATTACCTCCAACAGCAGAGATTTAAGGCAGAAATTGGCAAGCATATTTAAGTATAACCACATTTTCTTTAACATTACTGATGGGGTGCTCTGTTAAATAGGCCCAAATCTGCAGTGATTGATGTGAAGTCTGTCTGAACACCTTTTATACAAACACCTTTCCACTGAATTGCCAAAGAAATTTGCTTTCAGCATTTATTGTTACTGCTGCTTCCCACACACCTCAGATCTAGCAAAATGCACTTGACAAAGGTTCAAAGGGTTTTTTATAAACTGCCCATGCTAATTGTAGCAGCTAGCACGGGCCTGTAGGAAAAAGTTGTTCTTCTCCTTTCAAATCTTCCACTGTAAATTGAAGAACTCTTTTGAAGGTTTTTCAGCCTTAGAAATGCCTAGAGACTTTGACATTTGAGAACAGTGATCACACAGTGGAAGCGAGCAGATCTGGCCTATGGCTCAAATCCAGAGATGTGTGCATGCACAGTACGTCCTGAAGAGAAAGAGGTAAGTGCAGTTACCTTCAGCTTTTAACGCTGACTTTGCATGTCCTATGGCTTCCCACGGAGACGGAATATCTAGGAACACAGCATCTGCAATGTTTGAGACACCGAACCCATTTTTGCAGACATCCTGGTTGGTCACGGTGACCAGATGCTCCACCCCATGCTCCCGAAACTCCTCCCTGGCCTTCTCGGCCCTCTGTTGGTGGAACTCCACCGTGTACAGGTGCCCTGTGGGAGCCACTGTCCTGATGAGAGCGTGGGAGAGGGATCCGCTGCCTGTACCTAGAAAAGACAAACAACTCATGAAATGCCTTTCGACAGTGCTAAACATTAGAATGAAGGTCTTCTCCATGAGTCCTCCTGCTTGGATCACTCACTCAAAACCCAAATGAACAGAAACCATTGGTTAAACTACTAAAAGAGAACAGTCCTTCCTTCACAAGGAGAGAGGGACTAAATGACCTAGGAAACAGTCTTTAGGGTCCTCAAAGCATTAATTAAAAATCTGGCAAACTCAGGACCTGTCTTATCTCCCTGAAGTAGAAAAATAATGCCAAGGGTCAGCTATAGTTCTAACAAGTGCCACAAGAGAACACAAGGAAGTAAATACGACAAGAAAAATTCAGGGAAATTAACCAGAGAGTTTTTCTTAAAGTGCCAGACTCTTGTAGGGTGAAAAGAGATGAAGGCAAATTTTAACATGTTTTCAAAACTTTATACTTCATTAAAATGAAGAAAAGATGCTGGCAAGGGTCCAAGCTCGAAAATCCTATTGACATCCATGCAAACAAATGGCCTTCAGGATATGGAGTCTGTTCGCCCAGGCCTCTTAAGAGACACTGGCCACCCTCAGCTCGCACTGAAATTATCCAAAACCAAGGCCTCTCAGCTTCTTGCAGTCATGCTGACCAAACAACCTGGTTTCACAGGTGACTTACATACCTAAACACCTACACAATCTTAACGAAGTCTAATGAGATCCATCACATGCCTGAAATTGTACGTAAGCAGAATTACCACGTACAACCAGGGACTAACTATTAAGACACAGATTTTTTTCTTTGTTTTTGTTTGATAATTTAGGAGACTTGTTTTTAATGATCCACTGGCATATTAAATAGATGAATGACTAATAACCAACGTTTTCACTGAAGAAAACACCCATATACCAATTCACATTACAAATTACTCACTCAAGTGGCATTTAACAGAATAACCCCCCAAACTCAAAACCGCACAGCAACCCCAAATTATCTGTGTTTATTGATTTATAATTCTGTACTTGGAACACATTTCTCCTGTAGAAAGCAAATCTATTTCTAGCTATCTTCAATGACTGTTCAGGCTAAATTTTAGCCTGAAGCAAGTTATTTCAACTAACATAAATCTTAAAAAACTTACAGAAGACAGAACCTGAAGTACAGCAGTGGTGGAGAAAGCTCAGAAACTAGTAGAAAGGAAATTAATTAGGGGACACAGGGGCTGGTACAGCTGCTTAATTGGAGTGATACTTTCCCTAACCGTACAGGAAGTCAAAGTTTACTGATGGATCCAAGGTTCTTGCCCTCTAGTCGCGTAAGGGGAGGAACATTGTCGTGGCACTGTATTTAATCCGACAGCTCTGAAAGGGGAGCCATTCAGACTGTAAACAGAGCTCAGAGCCCATGTTTGCCACCAGATCAACCAACCGCACTGTGGAATCCCCGCCGCTCCTCTGCTTCCCTCTGAGAGGGCTCTGACCCCAAGGGGCAGACCAGTACCCTCCCCCCAGCTTTAATGGCGCAGATTAGTTGGGGAGGGAGGACCTACAAATTTTAGCACTGGCCTCAGAGGTCCAAGGGAAGAGAGAAACTCTGCCACACACATTTATTTGAAGTGAAAATCCATGCATCTGTGCTAGTATTAAAATAAAGCAAACAACAGGCAAAAGACAGTTATATGTGCACACATGAAAAGCTATCTGCTCATGGCACCTGTAGGTTCTAAATGTCAATGTAAACTTTTCCCTGATCAAAAGGAGTAATGGTAGCACAGTAGCCATGTGGTTGTAAAAACTCAGTGACATATGTG
Organism: Pelecanus crispus; assembly: GCF_030463565.1. Taxonomy (NCBI): domain Eukaryota; kingdom Metazoa; phylum Chordata; class Aves; order Pelecaniformes; family Pelecanidae; genus Pelecanus; species Pelecanus crispus. The sequence continues at coordinate 62,580,394 of NC_134648.1, read as the reverse complement.
CATAGCAAAGAAATAGCATTTCACTGATTTTTTTTTTTTTTTAATGACAAGAGCAGGGAACTATTGTTCACAGGATGCTAAAATGACTGAAATTGTGCCTTTACATTTCATGCCAGAAGGCAGGATTGCTCAACTGAGAACTTTTCCAAACTCACGGAATTTAATTATTTTACCTCTCAAATGGGTAACACTGCACACTTTCTGCATCTTTCTCTGCTAATCTAAAGGAGTGAACAGAAGGCCTGTCAGCACAGCTGGGCTGTAAGCAGAAGAGAGAGGCAGCTTGTGCATGTATCCCAGTTTCCTTGTTCATATTCTCTTACATTTTTAATCACTTTCCTTTTAAATCTGCTCTTAAAAACACCACAGAAGATACCATTTGTCTCCTTCCTAGGAAAACCCATTAAGATTTTTTGGCTTATTTCCTGATACTCTTTTTTTATTCACAAACCCTCCAAGCCAAACCCTGAACTAAAACCAGGATGTTGGAAGTCGCCACTTGCAGGCATATTACAGACTGAGCTTTTGTTAAACAAGGTTGCCAGGCATTACTTATTGTTGTCTGGCTACCACAAACACGAGAATAATACATATGTATCACATTTTAACATACCAAATTCTATCACACTAACATCATTAATGAGAGTATTTCTGAAGATGCTGCCTGCCTTCTCCGTGACAACACTCTCAAAACTGCAGGAAACAAAGAACAAGACAGTTATGAATCACCCACCATTGTAAAATCTCTCCTCGACGAGATGACAGATTCTGAACCCAGTCCTGTGAAATGATGATGACCGGCAACTCTCATGTGCCTGATAGTTCAGCACACTTGATGTGATTCATTAAGAATAGGAGGGTCTGGCAGTTCCACATGAATCCATACCCAACGCAACCCCTAAAGCCCAAACAGCACTGTCTACAAAAGGCAGGCATTCAACCCTGTGTTTCTCTGATGCTGTAGAAGGGGAAATGAATGTTTATATTCACCTTCTCCCCTGCAAATCTGCAACATTCAACATTTGAGTCCTCCCACCACCTTCTCTATTACTTTTCAATTTCTCTCTGTCCTTATTTCAAAATTGCCACTGAGAAAAGCAGAATTCAGCAAAATGTGACTCAAAGAGGCTTAGGCACCAGTCTGGAATAAGTTCTAGTCAGGTTCAGGTTTCCTTGGGAAATGAAAAGCATCCTTAGCATGATACAGAATCAGTCAGGGAAGCAGCAAAATGCAAGGAGCACTATTGAAACATGAACTAGAAAGCTGCCAAACCTGAAATATGGTAGCTGAACTACCTGCCTACAAACAAACCAAAAACCTGAATGCCCCAAATTAATATTTTGTATCAGAAGAGGCAAGTTAAGAACTGGATGGACTTCAATAGATTTTTATTCTCATATAGGTGCAGTGAAATGCCTGTGTTCCTGATTTGGCCTAGAAAGCAGAAGATAAGCTGATTTCTAGAACAAACAGAGTTTATAATTTTTACACCAGGATGCTTGCCTTTCTGACAGCTTGCACTATAAATAGCCTTAGAAACTGTTTGCACTCTACCACAGGACAATGCCTAGAGCATATTAATCATGAATGGACTCTATAGAAGAGAGGTAAAATGATAATTCAAACTGTACTGAAGACATTCTTAACACCACAGCTTCTGTTTTAGAGCTCACTTAGGTGAGCACTTATGTCATTGGTAATGCCTTTGGAAAATATGATGCTCTTTCACGTTGACTATTCTGTGATCTTAAACAGTCAAAAAGCAGACATCTGCATTGCAGGCATTTAATGAGACACTGCAGGGTACCCAATACGACTTGGTAATCTTAGGTTAATGGTTGGACTGGATGATCTTAAAGGTCTTTTCCAACCTAAACTATTCTATGATTCTATATGCCATACTCAAAGCTCAAAATCTGAAGAGGCGGCACCATGTAAGGAATCAGCATGTAGACTAGGAAAGTGGTTCATCTCAGTCCAAAGGCATGAATTAAGATCCTGTGTTAAAACCACATGAGTTAGGTGGCTAATGGCACTGCAGACTGATGTAGTATCCTTCCCTTCTTGGGCTCAAGCACACTGCGTTCTTCTCTGATACATCTAAGCTCAGGGGAGTGTTTCTGCCCTCTCCTAAGACAAGGAAAAGCCTGCAGTTTTATAAGAATTTCAATCCTAACAAGTGGACACCTAGATGAAACACTCTAGCTCAGCACCTACTGATACTTCCTTCTGATTTGTAGACAAGAAAGTATTGATCAGATGAACTCCCCAATCATTCCCCTGACCTCAAACAGATCTGTTCTTCTCACTCTCTGCTTATTCAAGTGACAGGTTTTCCACAGAGAAGCCTCCACACACCTCAGCCATCTTGAGACAATGTTCACGTTAAGATCGTTCCTCACCTTTTCAAAGCTGCAGTGGACAACATCTGAGCTGTTCAAAAACAACACTTGCTATTTCAACACTGTCAAGAGAAACATGAGTGTTACCACAGCATCTAGCATAGCACTTGACTGATAACTGAGTAACAGAGTACATTTGTACGCTGTTTTCTGTTTAGTCTGGTTTTCTTACTGCAAAGGATATTTGTCTAACCTCCTGGAATCCCACCCATGCTATAAACATAAGTGACCTGATTCTGTGTTCCAGTACACTTCCTCATTGCAGGCTATTGCTTGGCTTGTCTTCCCTAAAAATTTCTCATCATCGGTGCTTCTTTTTAAAAAAGAAACTACATATTGTGATTTAGGACCTATAGATGTTTACAGCATCATGTGTAAATTTATAAACACCTTTATAAATTAGAAATTAGCAGTTTACAGCAAACGCATTTTGGAATAAAGCTGAAGAAGCTCTTAAGTGCTTACACAGGTTCATATTGTTTGAAAACAGGAAAAGTGCGCAGAGTATTATTTAATACTAGGTCAATACAATATCTAGGAACATTTTAATAGAACTGAAGTGTCTGCTGCAAGGAAAATTAATCTTTAGACAAAGCTAGTAACTCCACAGCTAGTATCTGTCAAGAAACACTGAACAGAGGAAGACTGCTCACTGTACCTGACAAGTATATGTAACAGGAGAATCATTAATAATATTTAGCAAATATATGAAGAGATACTAAGCATCTGATGGAAACTAACCCAAAGATCTTACTGTGAAGATAGTCAAGGGCACAAATCATGGTGGCAGAGGTAAGACACAGCAAGAGCAGGGACAGAGAGAGGGAGGAGAAGGAGGGAAAGAGTTTCAGCTGGCAGCTGAAAGAGGAAACAGCACACCAAGAAGTTCCCTTTACAGAAGATTAGCTCTTTCTTCTGCCTGTCTGTTGGGGACACCACACTGAAATAGGCATTTTAGGCAGCAGGCTGGAGGTCAGAGAGGGCCACTGCTCGCTGACCAGATTGAGGAGTTGGGGGGAAGGATAGTAGGGAAATTTTCAAGGCTGGCACTGCCTACAAAAGGAATGGGAATGTGAAGACTGAAAAGAATTTTTCTTTAGAGATTCAAGAGTCAGAGTTCTTTAGGGAGGGATCTTCTGCAGAACAGACATAATATTGTTACGTTCAGAGCTGCATGAGAAACGCGCGTGGTGGTCAAGTGAAATGATAAGATGAAAGTGAGTCCAGAGAGTCTGGAAACAAATGCTTTAGGGTATGAACAGCATTCCTCATCAGCTGCAGGTCAGCCACAAGTCTGGATACATTAGAGTGATGCCTCACGTGGCCACAGTTTTGGTTCAGTTCTTTGGTATGTCAAGAGAATACTGCTCTCTGATGTCTGTACTGATGAGGCCTTTCTTATACTTCAAAAGGTGCTATACAAGGATCGGGTTTTCGAATTCTTCCCTCACTCTAACCTGAACAGCTGCTAAGAAGTAGATAAGGAAGAATAAAACATAGACTTAATTAGTATGAGCACGTTCCAAAATCAAATTAATACTTACAAACTTTGGTCTGCACTGTACTCTAAAGATAGAGCTGCAAACAGTTTACATAGGCTTATGCCACAAAAATGGTAAAGACATGAGCGGTATTTGTAAAAAAGTCTGTAAGCACTTCAGAAGAGTCATAACCATACAGCTGACTTGCTGGGACTCCACAATAAACTATTAATCATTTATTAAGTATCCATTAATCATTAAGTCCTCATTAATTTTTTATGAGTGTATTCTTAACAAAATCTATACCCAAGCTGTGAGTTTGAAAATTTCATAATTGTTTTTGAGAAGCTCTAGTGTAAGGCTGGCCAGCAGCTCTTGTTACTCCTCCACAGAGAAACCATGAGGACCCAGAATACTGTTCTCAGTCTTCAGAAATCCAGTCTGTGGGCTCAGAAACCCATTGCTGTGTGGCAATGAACAGGGTTTAGCAATTTTTAATTTGGGATTTAGCTGAGGGGAAACAAAAAAATCCAATTAACATTTTTGCTCATGTGAGTCTGATTTTGCTCAATGCTGAGGGATCAGTGGGATGGTGGTTAGAATACTTTTGACTAAATTACATTTTGTCTAAATACTATGCTCCATCAATGCCAAAATATTTCTGAGATTTATCAGATTAAATGAAGTTTCACAGTGCTGTACTGCATTCCCTGAGTAATTTTGAGGGTTAGGACAGACACTTGTTTAGGCCTCACCAGGGAGAGAGGACAGTAAAAAAGCCTTGATACGTGGGGGCTGGAAAGAAAAACAAAAAAAAAGGGTTCCACACGCTTTTGTTTGGAAAAAGTATGTGAAAGGTTTTATATTGGTTCCAATGTAGTATAAAAATAACTGTAAAAACCTCAAAATCTGTTGTCAAATGGAGTTGTTATACTACAGGCAATCACTGGACTGAGAATAGCCTTGCCTATCAAGATTAGTTTTGGAGATTGTGGCAACACCAAAAAAAAGATTCAGCTTATTCCTTTATCTAGACAGTGGCTGCACATGCAATGAACACAAATGGGATCAGGGTTACCTGGCGAGAACTAGAGTTTCACACTACCAGGGCACCCACAGCAGGTATTTTAGTAGCTATCTCAAGTATCCTTTAATTCTGGAAGGATTGGGCTGTTAAAAGACTGTATCAGAGTGGGGAATTCCTCAGACCAGGGACCAATACTTTCAAGAGATCTTAGCTCCAGCACCACTGCTAACGGTTTTTAAATCTCAAAGTACCTTTATAAATTAGAAATTAGCAGAAGACAGAAAAAGGATCATATTCCTCCACCTCTGTCATGAATCATCAGGCAGATGCTGAGTTCTCTTGTAGCCTCAACAGAGCATGCTGGGATCATTTTAATTATGCATGCACTGCTGACAAGCTTGCTCTTTATGTATTTATTAAAGATGATTAAATATAGTAAAAACTGTATTAATATGTTTATAACATTTATGACAAATCATGACCAATCAATTTAAACGGCATAATTCAAGTGATATAAAATTAAGCCTTCTGGTTATTCTACTTAATTTTTATAATCACACACAAAAGATCATTTACAGTCATATTCACAGTATTACAAAACGACACAGAGGGTATTTCATCTTACTGTATCGATCCTTTCTTCATACAGTTGTGGAGACTAACCCACAATTCTGCTTGCCTACACTACGTAAATGCAGGGCACCTTTCCACGGTCTGATTAGTCAGACAAGAGGAAAAGAGCTTGGCCTCTTTACGGTGTCCGTTCTGCCAGCCCATACAGCAACTATGTATGTAAGTTCAATTTCAAATAACAAAAAAGACAGACCTCCATGCTAATTAATGCTCAAAATATATTTAAAACAAGCACCAGCAGGAAGCAGACTCAAATGTCATTATTAGACCAGATTTCCTGTCTTGTTTCTATTAATTGCCATTGGGCTGGTTCCGTCTAGGCCACACAAGGTTAATCTAGAACTAATGATTTTGGATCACTGAATACTGTCTAATTTAGGATGGCACCAAAGTAGGTTACATCACCACCCTAGAGGCTCCAGTTGTCAACACCTGTAAAATTTTTAATTCAAATCGCCACTTCTGGTCAGCTGCAAGCAAATTTGCAGTAAGATCTCTTGCTTCGAGGTTAACCAGATGAATTTGATGCTATACTCTTTCTTTCTTTCTTCATGAGCAGTGAATCTTTCAAGCAATACAAGCACAACTATAGCAGTAAAACTGTTCACTTTTCCTGGAAAGCTGAAGTGATACTACTTTGACAGCACAAGCATTAAAATAAACCTGGGGACAGTTTCCCATTAAGCCTGGGGACAGTTTCCCATTAGCAAAAAGGATGGTTTGTGGCTATGACTTTTGACTCATAACACTTTTGGGAATCTGGATAGGCTACCTCATCAAGTGTTTCAATTTCTTAGCTGTTCAGATAAATGAGCTTTTAAACATTTTCATCCTCTCTAGGTACCTTTGACATTACTGAAAACATTTTATGTGCAGCTCTGTGCTTTAACATTCACCTATTCCAAGTGAGGCAGGACATGGAGCAATTCAAATCTCCTCCAGCCTGAATAATATGCTGTGTTTATTTTTCCCATCCTGTCTAAACATAGCAGGGAGAGGAAGAGGTGAAGAGCTGCCCAGTGAACAATACTGCTACTTCCCATGACAACCCTAAAAATGCTTGATCATCCTACAAACCAAATTATAAACTCATAGGACCCAACCATTTTAGTAGTACCAGAGGCTTCTGCATATGGCTTTGCCCATTTCAAGTGCTGCTATACAGCAACCAGCTCCATATACCACCTGTTTCTTAAGGGGTGCAACTGGATGCAGAGATAAGTGGCATTTCAGTTGTGTTGGAACATGGTCATTATGCCTGAAAAGCTGCTCAAAATTATGTTTGGGTAGGAACAGGAAATGTTAAATGCAGGAAAATGCAGTACAGCACAATCTCATCATACTGATCCTGTGCCATACCTATGCTTGAGACGGAAGTGTACGAAACTGCTTCATAAAAAGACTCAAAGGAAACAGCCAGAAAAAACAAGGACAAACTACCTCAGTTCATGTTTTTCCAAACTACAGAGATGCAATCAAATCGAGCAAGCCTGATACTGTCTGCAGTAATAAAGTCATGAAGGCATTATTATAAACGGTATCTAACTAGGAAAATACCTATTAATATAAAATTCCATTCCTTACTTGCAAATTAAGCAAAATCATGGAAGTTGTATTAAATAAAACCAAGTTTAGAAACAAAACACAACCCTGTGATGAACGTATCATCCATTGTATTATACAGCTACAGTGGTTTTGCGTGCAGTTGCAGTGATACAAGTGGATCACACTTAGGAAGAGAAAGATTAAATATATGTACTTACACGGTATCACATTATACAAATACTGCCCATTTATTTCCCTTATTAGTTCAACACCCCACCATCAGAGTCTCTTTCACTGGTTTATATCAACTATTTTCTCTCAGACTGCAAATTCAATGCCTGAATTTTTATTTGAAGCACGTATTTTTTAAGTACTTAACAGTTTCAGAAAAGGGAAAGACAAATGTTTATACGTTTGTTTTAAGAAGATTAACTAATCAAACACATACTCAAAGGTATACCTGTACATGAGGCCAGCATACTGAGGTAACATTATGTGTTGAAGAAACAGCAGCTGACAACATGTGCGCATGAAATAGAATTACTCCATGTGTAGGCTGGGAAAATTGTATCACAATAGGAAAAAAAGAGACTTGCAAAATATAAAGATAAGCCTGTTTTTTCATGGAAGTGTTGGTGTTAGTTCTTAATAAAGGATTTCAACATATTAATTATTACCTGATTCGCATACTATGGAGCCTGGTTTCAGTTCTAACATCATGGTGATGATAGAGATGTCAGTGGAATACAGAATCTGCGTCCTATGCGGAAGATTCATGGTCCACAGTTCTGGAGTTGGATGAAGAATAAACACCCATCCTCCTTTACTGCAGGTCACTTTGGAGCCATACTTCTTGCCTATGAGGTCCGTGGAATGCCTGATGACTCCATACTTAGTCTGAGTTACAGTACCATGCTGGACTTTCACAGGAAACATGGATTCGTGGCCCAAGAACACAATAGCTGTGTCACCATCCTTTATTGTATCTCCGTATTTAACAAAACTCATTGTGACAGTCTTGTAGTTGGCTGATGGTTGTCACCTAGAAGAGAATAAATATGTCAAGAGAGTTTTGCAGTATCACGATGGAGCTGAAACTACAGACATAAAACCAAGTAAATGTATTTTCCCCAATACAGAACAAAACCACACTGTGCAAATAAGATGTTAGCAAGAGAACTCCATGAAGTTCAGGGACCTCCCCGCCCGCTGCACTCTCGATCCAATTAAAATCAATGGAAAGATCCCACAGATTTGAATATAACCAGTATTTTTCCCATTTTACGGTACATTTTAAAGAAAATTTAGGAAATATGCTATAATTTACTCAGCCTGCTCCACAATACTACCAAGAAACTTGTAATTCAATTTCAGCACTCTCTTCAATTCCAGTTCACAAGCTCTCAGGAGTATGCTGTTAAGTAGTAACTTTTATTTCCATCTGCTGGCTTATCCCTTGGTGATTTACAACATACGACAACTGTTCTTGCCTGGATATCAATCACTAGTTATTAGTATCACTAACAAAAGTTTACTTGAAAGTTTTCCAAATGAAGGTTTAGAGATAGGATAAAGGCAGTAGCTGTATTAATTTATGCACAAATTTGACCAACTGCAAGGAAAAAAGAATACTGTGGCCTTTGATTTGCCATTGGGGGTGCAAAGTCATTGTCTGGAAGTGATCTGTGCTGCAACTGAACGGAAACAACCATTTGCAAGCTAATGCAAACAGTTTTATCACTTTAGCCCCATGGTCTCAGAGCTGTTTAGAGAATTACAGTTAAATTTTGTTGTCTTTGAGAAGACAATCTAGAAATTAGCAGGCAGCTTACAATGAAACCTGGCATTGCCTTTCAGATAAGGCAGCTAACTGTCTAAACTGCAGGTTGATCAGTTCGAGAAAGGAATTGTTTAATGAAGTAATGGTGATCCCAAAGTTAGAAATTAAAGCCTATGACAGAAGGCTTTGAAAGTCAGATTTCTGGCACTTCTTCCATGACAGAATTAAAAGCAGTGTTACTTTTAGTTTCAGAATGATGATTTGATTCCAGCACTTTTGTATTGAATGTGTAATAGCTTGGTCCTACTTCATCAAAAACTTTTAGTTCTCGAATTGTAGTCTGTCTTTGTTGACCAAAACTCATTGTAGTTCAATTGCTGTTAAGCAGCTAGATTTACCATTTTTCCGCTGCAGTCACTGAGACTGATAAACAGATGTGCTTGTGGCCAAAATCTCCAAAGCTTATGACATGCTTATTGCATAAGGTATTCGGATGCCAAAGCAGAATAGGCCTGTCTGGACATATGGTGAAATAGTAAGAAGGGCATCCCATGAATTCAGAAATGTATGCATACTGGACTTTGTGAAATAGTACAAATGCTTAACCATGTTTTATAGCTTGCACCTTCTGATTATAGTCATGTCTTAATCTTTCATAAATGACACTTGTAGTTCTCATTTTAGATACTATTAATGCAACTTAGTTTTCAGCTCGTACTTAGAATAGTAGCACTTGAAAGGAGCTCAACTGTAATCTGTTTCTTTCACAGTATTTAGACTGTAGTTACACCCATGTGCAAAAGCAACATTCCTGCAGCATGCCTGCAGGGGCATGGAGAGAATTATTCTCCCTTTGACTACAGAAACTGGCTTCCAGTTTCTTTGCCTTCTCCTTACCGCAGCTAATTGTCACGACAGCATACGCTGACATCCCAAGTGACAAATCTCTCAGGCTCAGATCTCACCTGGCACGTTATGCTCATACACTTGGCATAAGTTTGGGCTCTGTGATGAGTTTTGGTAGTTTCTTTGTTCCCTATATGGCAGGGAGCACAGTGATCTACAAACGCTCATTTTCATTCATTTTCAATCATTCTCCATTCCCCACCAAGGCAGAGCCTCATGCACTGTTGTTACATCCCTCTCCTTCACTCGCTGGGTAGCACGCAGGTGTCTTGGTGCAGCATTACTTTTGCCACACGGTGCTGTGGAGCGGCAGCGGAAGGGAAGGCGAGGCAGTGCCTTGTGGCAAGGGGTTTAGGACTCTTCTGTGGGCTTGCCATGACTGCAGCGACCTAAACTCAATGACCCAGGCGATCCCTCGCGGCCTCACAAATTAAACCACCAAAATGACTTGTGTGTTCCCTTCAACCAAAACCCAGACACACCTCTCCCTCTCCTGACCAGCTTCCACACAGACCTGGCAGGCTGCCTCTTCCCCCTCTTAGAACCCTGGCTGCCTGAGCCGGCGGCAGGGGGAACCTCTCCGGGGGGAGGAGGAGGAGGAGGAGGCGGCGGCAGGCATAACTCCCACCTCCCGGACAGCGCAGGCCCCCGGTAACACGAAGGCCGGGGAATGCGGCCGCTGGCCGCCCGCCCCAGAAGGGCTGTCCCCGCTCGCAGGGCCTCCCGCCCCGCCGAGGGCCGCTTCTCCCCGCGCCCCCCCGCCGCAGCCCGGCCCCCCCGCCCTGAGGGCGGTAGCGCGGTTCCCGTGCCCTGGCAGCGCATGAGCCCGTGGCAGCGGAGCCGGGAACCTCATGGCTGCTCCCGGCCGTGTCCAGAGCCGACTGATTTAATTCGGCATTTGCTGAGGGAGGGTTAAAAGCACAGGCGAGGCAGGGAAAGGGAGCGCCCGCCGGCGGGGTCAGAGGGGGGATTAGCCTGCGACAGAGCAGCATTAACCCGTGACGGGCCCGGGCGGCGGCTCCGCGGGGAGCGGGAACGCCCTCGCCCAGCCCCGTCCCAGGGCCCCCGCCGCTCCGCCGGGCCTCGCGTCCCGCCAGCAGCCGCCAGCTCTCCCCGTCCCCGGAGCCGTTACCTCCCGGGGCTGAGCCCCGCCAGCAGGCCCGGCCCGGCTCTCCTCACACGCGGTGCCCGCCCGGCGCCGCCTTCCGCCCCGGTCGCAGGCTGCTGACGCTCCCGCCGCCTCCGCCCCCGCCAGCCCTGCCTGGAGCCGGGGAGTCGCCGCCGCCCGTGCCCGGCGCGGTCAGCCCCCGGCCCCCGCAGCCCGATCAGGGCGCCTGGCCCCTCAGTCTTCCGCCGCGCAGCCCGCCGCTGCCCGACCCAGCCTCCCGCCCTCTCGGCGCTCCTGACCGCGTCCCTGAGGAGGGGGGACGGTCACCGACCGCCCTCGGCAGCCCTCCGGGCACCCCGAGCCCAGCCGGCCGGGGTGCCCCTGCCTCGGCGAGGGGCGGCGGTCCCAGCCGGCCGTGAGGGCGCAGAGGGGCAGCCGCCGCTCACCGTGCCTCTTGGTGAAGCTTGAGGGGTCCCAGTGGGCGGCGGGCTGCCATGGAGGGCCCTGAGGGTTACCGGTGAACCCAGTGGGAACTCATGCTTGTCACCCATCAAGCGTGTGTTTGGGGAGTCTTGAGGGCCGCTGCCAGCAGGGGGGAAGCCCCTTCCCCGGGGAATGGCGCTGTTTTTGCCGTCGGTGGACCCAGGCCTCACCTCCGGTGCCCAGGCAGGCGGCTTCCAGAAAGCTCTGCCTGCCCTCCCCCAGGGCAGCCTACTCGAGGGAAAGGCAGCTCCAGGCCGACCAAGCTCTTCATACAGGTTTCGTAAGGCTGTAGGAGAAACCACAATGTGGGCTCAGAAGCAGCGGAACTGTTATCTAAACCCCAAATAGCACGGTACTAACTCCTACTTCTGTCTCGTGTTTAGGATTGAAGTGATGTGGCGAGCCCTGCGTGCCCTGGTGGTATGGGGGATGTAGGCAGGAGGCAATGAGGAGCAAAGGAGGAGAGTATCGCCTCATCTTCTGCTTGCAACAAGCCCAGGCCACCTGGCATGGGAGGGGTACGGGCACAGCAGAATGTATGTGAATCACCCTGGACGTGCAGGTAATGTTCCCCGCTAAATCAGATAACGCTCTGTACGGTGCTGCGTTCACCAGTAACCTGTAATGCACAATAGTGGAGAAGAAGTCCCCCTTCCACAATCAATAACACAGTAACGGAGAGCCGTTTAGATGACAATTTGTGATGTTTCTTAATCAATTTGATTCCATCAAGTATAAGGGAATTTTTGCCCATTACCTTGAGTGAGAACATATTTTTTGTAATGCTGTTGACCTGCCCATATCATAATTGCAGTAGTCTTTGTTATTTAGTTATGAAACTCTCCATCTAATCTAAACATAATGTATGCAGTTTCAGAGGTTTCTTAAACTGTGAACTCCTACTCAGTTGTTTTTCTGACTGGCAATCATGGCTCTACTGTGCCTTTATATTTGCACCTGCCTTGGGTTTTTTCTGTCATTTTTAGTGTAATTGATTATATTTGTCATTGTCTATGTTCTTATGCCCTTTCTTTCCCATGATGAACTGCTGTTCAGATCACTGTGGGCCTGACTGTACGTATGCAAGATCAAGACACTCAGCAACTCCTAGTTTCCACAGGCACTCAGCTCGCTGGAAACGATCAGTAATTTTCAACAGACTGCCTAAGCAGTGTGAAAAAATACACCAAGTATAATAACTAGGCAAATATATTTTAAGCGATAAATGTAAATGGGAAGGGAAGTTTCATTTGAGAAGTTAAGCAGATGCAGCTATAACCAATTTCTTTAATCTGCTGATACATGAGTGTTATGTTTCATTTTCAAGCTCTGTTTAGTTGTCAGCTAGGAATTGGAAACAATTCAGTTGTTTGTAGCAAACCACTTTCTCCTGCTATTTCCTAATTTGGAATATTCTAAATTTTCATGAAGATATGTTTATCCCCGAGTTCTTCAGGTTCATCTGATGTTCACGCGAGTAATTTCAGAAGACACATTCACTAGCTAACACCCATCTCCTCTTGCAGTTGTACACTGCACAACATTTATAATTAAGCCTCTTAGGAAGTCAGCTGCATGGCCCACGATTAACTTCCCTTACTTCTTCCTTGTTAAAGCTCAGTGCAGGGATCTCTGGAGCAATCACCCCACCTTTCCAGCCGGAGCTGCAGAATGGCGACATAGTGTGTAAGTCAGTATGCACTAAGATGTCAGCCCAGCACGGAAAGTACATATTGGTGCCTTTATCACAGACTAACAGGCCATGCAGGCTTATCCAAAGAAAGTATTCTCTCAGCAGATGAGCTAGATAAAATGGTTGACCAGAGACTGTTGACACACTGCACAGCATCTATAATTAAGTCACCAGGGAAGCAGGGATGGGATGCTGCAGCAAAGGTAGGATCCAATTTACACACAGCTTTCAGCAAATCTTAAAAATGCTGTCTGAATAAAACCCAGTGAGGTAATAGCCACTTCTGACTTACTGCACACTAGAAATTTGTCACACAGGGGCGAGGAGAAGGGGGTAGAGCGTGTGTTGTTTATCAAACATGTATTTTGGTGGTTTTGGCCTGTGACTCTTTCCATGTCTTCCTTTCAGACCAAAGTTTTGTGAAGTGGTGTCTGTGTCGGAAGTGCTGTAATGAATGGCACATTGAGAATACTACCAGCGTATAATAACTATAATGACTGGTATTCCCTGTTCTGCAGGACTGGGAGGGAAAGTGTGCACCCACAGAATAGAAACGGGTCCTTGGATTTAGGTTCCTGAGGTGACCTTGACTCCACGAACCTGCAGAACAATTCTGGCACAGAACAGTGCCGTGCTGCCCTGTTTGCGTGGCAAGAGATGACGGCACCGCTGTCAGGGGCTGAAGGAGTTAATGCCTCAAACTTGGCGGCGCGGGCCGTTAAAGTCTGCACAGCGACAGCTGAGGCCGCCCTCGCGGTGCCTGGGCTCTGCCCCGCGCCCCGGCGGAGGCGCCCATTGGAGGCAGCGGGAGGCGCGCCGGCTCCTGGCCGGGGGTCACGCGGGGTTCACGTGAGGAAGGGGCTTCACCGCCACCCGACAGAGCCCTCGCCCCCACCGGCGCCTGCGCAGAAGAGGGAGAACATTCTGGAACGCGCCTCAGGGGGGCGAGGCGGGAGGCGGGGCCCGGCCTGGGCGAGACGCAGCCCTGAGGAGGCACGTGCGCGCTGCCGCCGTTCCCGCTCTGGGCCGCCCCCCCCGTGGGGGGAGGGGGCCCAGCGGCGGGCGCCGCCGGCTTTGTCACAGGCATGGCGGGAGCGGGAGGGGGGTGAGGGCTCTCCCTCCTCTGTCTTCCTTTTCCTTTCCTCATGCAAGTATTTGAATTGGAGCCCACGTTGCTTGTCGTGGTGCTTTCCTGGTTGGGTTGCCTGTGGCTGTGCTTTCCAAGCTCAGGTTGGTGTTTGCTGTCAGTAAAGTGTTCGGTTGATCCTTTGGTGTCGTTTCACCTTAGTTTAGCCCAAGGGAATCACAACCTCCACGATCCTCTCTGGACAGCCCAGTTCAGGTCGTGACAATAACACAGAAGGAGTCTTCAGTACCTACCCTGATACGCCTTTTTTTGTGAAGGAAAACAACCCCAAAAAACTGGTGTAAAGTAAGAAAATGCTCTCAGCTTTATTTCTATTGTGATAAATTAAAAATAATAACTGAGTGTTTTACATTAAAAAAAATCCACAATCGGAACTATGTGTGACTTTGAAGAAAATACTAAAAAAAAGATAAAGTGTTGCAACTGAGGTTATCCAGCAATATTACATTTATTTTCGTCACCACAATTTTGAGGACTCGGTACGATTTTACGCTTAGTTTATTCAATACTTGCTTAGCGATGGCATTATTTGCAACTTACACTGTTCTGAAGCATGAGCAATGCGTGAAATTACTAAAACGTCGGGGAAGATTTTGTGAGGTTAAAAAGGCAGAGGAGACCTAGAGAGACGATTTGTTGTGTGATCCAGGAGGTAAGAGACCAGCCTTGCACACATGCCGAGCCCTTGGCTGCTACTGGGGATCTGTATGCTCAGCATCTCAGTCTATCAGACCTGGAATAACTCAGGAATCTGGATGGCAGCCAAACACAACACATTTTTATTTGAAGCAGTCGATGCTTTTTATTTTGTAATAATTTCCTCTATATGTGGGTTTGTTGTTTTTTTTTTTTTAAATCCTAAGCAGTTCTGTAAAGTGCACACGCTTCTCATTGTCAGGGTGAGGGTACTGGTTGTGGTGCTGAAAGAATTGTGGTGAAGAAAGTTTCAGCTGATGCCTCCTGACACAGCTTGTGTCAAAGGCGGCAACTCTGCCACTCAGATCCACATGCACATGGCTAAGTGCACTCTCTGTTTGGACAGGAGGATAAACGTGGGTTCTGTCGTGGGAAAGACACGTCAGAGAAAGATAAACTATTATGTAAAGGTGAAAGTCAGATCAAGATAGTCATTCATGTCGTTAATATATTTATTTCTGCAAACAATGGGATTCTCAGCTGCATCTTAGCTTTGGGGCAAACGCTGCTCATTCCTACAAAGAGGCCGGTGGCAGTCACTGTTCTCATGAATTTCAGGTGAGCTTTAGATGGGTCAAATCCCAGCCTTTCTGCTGCTGTCTTCAGCAGGAAATCAGCCACTCTCCAATAAAACTCAATTTTTGGTGGTGTTTTTTTTTGGCATATGACGAGAGGAGGAGACTCACTGTGCTTTACACAACCACCCTACTTCCTTTCAAATAAAACCATAAAATGAGCCCACGGCTTCACGGGCGCTAGAGGCGAGGCGCGGGGCGAGCGGCGGGTCCTGCCGCTGCGGAATGAGGCCGCTGCTCTCGGGTGCCAGATCCACAGCCATGTCAGCAGCTTCTGCCGAGCCAACCTGGGGGCAGTTCGCCGCTCACGCGACTCAGGGGATGCCAGTCCCGACGCTGCAGAGCCCCTGCTTTTAGGTTGGCAGGTTATCACACCTGCTACTGAATCCTCGAGCAAGGTGTGAAGCCTGAACCGCAACAGGCCACGTGTTGGTGTGCAACGGCACCGACACCTGCGGGCAGCCCGTGGCCGGCGGGACGCGGAGATGGATTTCCGCACGCATGTACGCGTTTATTCAAGTCACCGCGGCCGCCGTCGCGTCTCTGCTGCGGGCAGCGGCCGCGCGCCGCCCTGCCTCCCCGAGGCCAAGCAAAATGGCGGCAAGCGCGGGCCCGGCCAACGGCGAGGCGCTCGCCCCGCCCTCCCGCGCCTGGCCCAATGGAATGAATGGGATATAAATAGCGGCCAATGGGGCGGTGGGTCGTGCTCTATATAAAAGAGGCGCGGCAGCGGCGGGGCTGCACTCCGGCTGGGGAGCAGCGGGGCGCTCGGGTCCTTGCTTTGGTTGCGGAGCCCTCGGTAAGTCCCGGGGCAGCCGAGGCGTCCTGCAGCTTTAAAATGAGTTTGGTTTTTTTTTTTTAATCCCTCCCTTCCCCCGCCCGCCCCCCACTCTGTGGGGTGGAGCCGGTCCGGCTGAGGAGGGGGAGCGGGGCTGGGGTGCGGCGGGGGGCAGCGCGGGGTAGGGGCACCCGGCGCGCAGCCGGGGCGGGGGACGTGGCGCGGGGCTGTGGCGGGGCGCGGCGCAGGTGCTTGCCGGGCTTGCCCCCAGCTGGAGCGGGCCCCGCTCTAAAACCAGATTAACCCGGTATTTAGCAGGGTAGTTACATATGCTCGCCCCAGCCAGGTCCCCCGAGGGAGCCGTCTGTTGTATAATGCCTCGTTGGATGCTTCCCACCCCTCCGCTCCCAAGCCGGGGAGCAGCCGGGGCTCCGCGGGCGCGGAGGGCGCCGGGCGCTGTCGCTCCTCGGGCCGGGGCGCGGCGGGAGGAGGCGCGACCGCCCACGGAGGGCACGGCGGTGCCGCCCCGCTCACCTGCCGCCCGGCCCGGCGTCCCGGCGGGGCTGAGTCCCCCCAGCCCCGCGGCGGCCCGGACGCTCCCCCCCCCGCGGCGGGGTCTGCCCGGCGCTGGCACGGCCGCTCTGCGCGACCTTGGGCGCGTCCCTTCACCCGGGCGGTGCCCCGGCGGAGCGGGGAGAGCCCCTGCCCCTGCGGCTGGCATGCTTAAGGATGCGGGGCAAGGCTGGTGGAGGTGAAGAACTTCTTTTTCTTTCCTCATTCCTGGCTCTAGTGGAAGGTGGTGTAGCAACAAAGGTGTGAAAGGCACGGGTGGAATGACAGCCAAGGTGACCTTGCCGGGGTGCCTGGCTTCCCACCCCGGGCGGTTTGGAGGCCTGCCAAGCCCCCAGTGATAGGCTTCCCCTCTTTCTCCCCCAGTGACTGCGGTAGGGTCAGACATGCCCTTCTCAAACAGCCACAACCTCCTGAAGATGAAGTACTCTGCCGATGACGAGTTCCCTGACCTGAGTGTTCACAACAATCACATGGCCAAGGTGCTGACCCTGGACCTGTACAAGAAGTTGAGGGATAAACAGACTTCCAGTGGATTTACGCTGGATGATGTCATCCAGACTGGGGTTGACAACCCAGGTAACGGCCGGGGACCGTTAGATCTGCATAACGATCTGTTCTCCCTCCTTACTGGAAGTGCTTCTTGACAACAGCACCCAAAGCTCTTGAGCTGCTGAGAGGCAAATCTTGTAAAGCATTGAGAGACGGCTCTAAACGCGTGGCTATGTTAAAAGAGGCCTTGTTCTATCAAGCCATGTTCCTTGCTGTGATCTGACATGCCGATTCCCAGACACTTCAATTATGTAACTGCTCTGCTAAATACTTTCAATCTGAACAAAAACCAAACCAAATGCATTCTAATTGTAACGCAACCGGGGGAAAAAAATGTTACGTGGGCTTACCTTACCTGGCTGTTCTGGTCTATTCCTATTCCACACTGGTTATGTGATGTTCTCTAGCACTTCTATGAAAAAAGGGGGAGCAGATGTGTTTACATGTTAACATTGCAGTATTTATTTTTACTCTAGCAATATCAAAATGGCCCAACTAAATAATCAGAGACTGCCTCCTGATGAGGAGTACCCGGACCTGAGCACCCACAACAACCACATGGCCAAAGTTCTAACCCTGGATTTATACAAGAAACTGAGAGACAGAGTCACGCCCAGTGGCTTCACCCTGGATGATGTCATTCAGACTGGGGTTGATAATCCTGGTAAAATGCATTGAGAATACTCTGTGTGAGCCAGCTGAAGTAACTGGTGCTTTTGAATATGGCGACTTAAAACTAATCTTGTGGAGGTGGTATTTATAAGCAGACTACAGAAATGTAGATCTGTCTAGCAGAAGGAACAAAAAGCGAAGTATGCTTGCTTACAGCAAAGCATGATTGTTTAGACACAAAGTTCTATCTGGTGGTCTAAATTAGCTAGTCAAATTGGATATGCTGTGCAAATTTGTCCTAAACCAAGCTTGACAAATGAGCATGGTTTAATGGCAACAGTTATGGGCTTCCATAGCACTGCATTTAACTAACTGGATGAAGTGTAAAATGTAGGGTCTCTCCAAATGTTTTTATCTAAGAATGCGTTTTGAAGTGACTAGATCTACTACTAAAGAACTTGCCTGGTTAGTGCTGTGCTGGAGTACAGCCAGATGTCACCCAAACTTAGCTCTTCTGACTTTATTACCACTCCAGGCCATCCCTTCATAATGACAGTAGGATGTGTAGCTGGTGATGAAGAATCCTATGATGTGTTTAAGGAACTCTTTGATCCAGTTATTGAAGACAGGCATGGTGGCTACAAACCAACTGATGAGCACAAGACTGACTTGAACGCTGGTAACCTGCAGGTATAAACTTTTGATCAATTACTGATACCTACTGGTCTGAGGACTGGATAAAGTTGTAGGCAGCTGCCTAACTGATTGCTCGGGCTCTGCCCCCTCACTTTCACCCAGCACAGAACCACAGGCTGTGTGTTCAGTGCAATTGCGCTTAAGAGCTCGCTGCTGTAGGATGTCAGTGGCTAGGTAGAACCAGGCAGCTGGCATGCAACAGGAGCTTGCTTGATGTGCTGCTGCAACATAGGTTGTGCCACACATGTTCAGCATGTACTTCCAGGAATTGTGGGCTGTAGTAGTCAAGCTAAATGACACTGTCATAGGAGTCAAGGACTGTCATAAAATGTGACACTTTCTGCTATCTGATCTTGGATCTTAAATATCACCTAGTGGTATCATACTGTAGAATAGACATTGTTATGGCTGGGAGTAAGGATTTCTGCCCATTTTATGGATTTTGATTGTTACTGTAGACTCTAGGAATTCCTAATGCCTTGTTGATTGGCTAGCCATAGGTCATCTTGAAAATAAGAGACTGTGGATGACAGAAGTGAATAACTCTCATTTGCAAGAGTGAATGCCTACCTAAACAACAAGGGTTTGCCTCATGTTGATACCCCTAGATTGCAGATCTGAAGGGGTAATGGAAGCCCAGACCACAGTCTGAAATGGACATAAAAGTGATAGTCTGGTGGTATCCCTGTCTTCTAGCCCTACTTAGTAGCCATAGCCTTGGCCTCAAAACAAGGGTTGTGTTACACAGATACTTGAGCTAATGCTGAAGAAAATAGTCCTGAAGTAAGACACTGGCTTACAGGCCAGGTAGGCAGTATCTCAAGTATAAGGTGCTTAAATGCATAGGAGCTGCATGTATTTAGAGTAGGTATCTTGGCAACTGGGTTGTACTCACTGGTTTCCTAATCTTGTAGGGAGGTGATGACCTGGATCCCAATTACGTGCTAAGTTCCCGTGTCAGAACTGGTAGAAGCATCCGTGGATTCTGTCTTCCCCCGCACTGTAGTCGAGGAGAGAGGCGGGCTATCGAAAAGCTTTCTGTTGAAGGTAAAGTGAGAACTGGGTGAATTGGGGAAACTACTTGTATTCTCTGTGCAAGAGGTGTTCTTTGCAGTTTGAAAATAGAGGCAGTTGGTAAAAGCTGCCTCCCTCAAGACTTAGTCTGAACATGGAGCCTTACCTGAAAAAGGCTCATTACATTACAGCTGCCTCAGCATTGCTGTTTCTAGCTGAGAGCAAGAGTACATGTCAGAGGGAAGTTGGACTGCATTAAGTTGGCCTTTGCTGATCTTGAAAGCTGCTTTCTGTGTGTGTAGTGAAAGAGGTTGGTTCGTCATGGCTCAAACCTGAAATGTAACAGGTATGTAGCAATTCAGGGTTTGAGTCATGGTTGCAGTATTTTGTGGCTGCTTTTAATTGATGTTGATTAATGTTCAGCTTGCTTAGAGGTGTAGTCTTGCTCCAAATGTGCAGTTGACTAGAGTAAGCCCTAGTTTTTGGTGGAACTCCTCAGCTGCAGGTTTCTCTGTTCTCTCCCAACTCTGTTAAGTGAGAGGAAAGGATACACTCAAGGTGCAGTTCTGAAGACTGGGACTGTAGTTGTTCCAAAACCTCTCAAGGGCAGGGTAACAGTCTGTGACTACTGTTTGTTATATTCATGACCTTGATTCTCCTTGGAAGAAAGCACTCCACTTCTACAGTTAAGCAGCAGTAATGATTCTATACTGCATATAAGGGAACAAAAGCTACTTGTATAAGCCTGGAAGGTGCAGACATTATCTGATACTGCCTTAAATTCTGTAATGCTGCAAAGGCATTGCCATTGCAGATGAAAGCAAGGGAGGAACCAAACCCAGCAGATGAGACATTGCCATACTTTGTGTGTGGTCTCTAAAGTGCTGGGAATGTCTAGCACTGTTGGTCCCATCCTAAAAGTGATTCTCTCTTTCAGCTCTGGGTAGTCTGGAAGGTGATCTCAAGGGGAAGTACTATGCTCTGAGGAACATGACTGATGCAGAGCAGCAGCAGCTGATTGATGATCACTTCTTGTTTGACAAGCCAGTTTCTCCTCTTCTGTTGGCATCTGGGATGGCACGAGATTGGCCTGATGCCAGGGGTATCTGGTGAGTATGCCTGCCCAGGGAGGAGTTGTACAAAGTCCATGCAAAAAAATCTTGCAGTTGTGGCTTGTACTGTTGAGCAAAATGGCAGCTTCTGAACTCATATTGCTGAATCTAATGAGAAACTTGTGTGGTCCCCTCTGGGGAAGTTCCATCTAAACCAGCAGAATTTGGACAAGTGTTACTGTGCACCGCATGGGGCTGGTGGGAGCAAGCCAGCTTGGCTAGCGTGTAACCAGAGCCTACCCATCCAGCACCAGGTCAGTGAAGCACCAGACAATAATGGAATCAGCTTATGAAAGTAGATCACTTCTGAAGGAGTAGATGTGCCACTACATTCAGCTCTTGTCCCAGGAGCTTAGAGTAACTTGTGGTAACAAACCATAGTGTTGGCTTAGCTCAGACTTGATACTGGATGCATATTGTTCCCTTGTAGTCTCATCACTTCTGCTTGCAGAAACTCACTGATGCTGGGCTAGTATGGCTTTAGCTGTACTAGAGATAAGATTTTCCCCCCCTGCCTCCAGAGACTTGGTGACATGAGTTGACTGATGCAGAGGTGTGGAATGGAAGGATTCTGCTTGTCAGATGTAGGTCACCTACATAAACCCATGCATCTCGGGAGCTCCTGCAGCATAATTAACTTGCTCCCTTGTAAGCCAAAGGCTAGGTTTTTATCAACTGGAATACTCCAGTCTTATTACTGTAGCTGGCTCAGTACAACCCAGAGGAAGCATGCTTTGTTTCTGTAGGTCACCTTTAAGATTGCGTCATCTACCTGCAGATTGCCAGCGCTAGATAGCGCTGTCATCTGAGCATGACTAATCTACAAGCTTGAAGTGTAAAGTCTGTGTTGTCTGCATAAATGACTTTCCTCAGGTACTAGTTAATTTTTGATCCTAATCAAGCTGAGAAATTATCAGCATGATAAATATTGATGATAGTACTTGCTGCTAGCTGCAAGCTAGGACAAGAGGGTCCCATTGGTGTTCAGAGGTTTTTATAGCATCTCTGAAGAGCCCCAGTCTAAAATTAATAGTGAAAACTCAACTTAGTTTTCTGATAATGTGCAGAGTGCAGTTTAACAGAATCTGACAAAATTCTGGTAACAGGCTTTGTTACACATTGTGAACATGGTGTTGTCATGAACATCAATGTACAGGGCTGCCTCAGAGTCTCTACTGATCACCCTTCTGCAAACTCTGCTGAACAGGTGAAATCTGTTAAATTTGTAAACTCGGGCCACAAGTGAGCTAGGGGGATGACTGGATTTTGGGGGTTGATACTGGAAGACTGGCTAATTTCATGTAAACTCATTCTGACCTATTTAGATACAGGCCAGTTCAAACTACCTCTTGAAAAGAGCAGGGTAAAAACGACTAGCTGAACTCTGTTAGGTGCTGCACGCACAAAAGAAGTAAGACTAATTTCTTTGAAGAAGCAACTAAGTGAGCCTCTTGAAATAAAAGCTACAATGATGAGTAATTTGGTGCTGCTACAGCTATCTTGGAAAAAGTCAGGTGGAACAGACAACAAGTTGTTTGCCTTGTCTCCTAGGCACAATGATAACAAGACCTTCCTTGTTTGGATCAATGAGGAGGATCACCTTAGAGTTATTTCCATGCAGAAAGGTGGCAACATGAAGGAAGTATTTACCCGCTTTTGTACTGGGCTAACACAGGTAAATCAACATTGCCTGAGCTGTACATTCAAATGGTACATGTTTCTCTGGTTTGAGCTGAGAATGCAAACCCTTTCAAGCACCCTCCTGAGTCCTGCATGGTGGTGCTTCATAGCTTGGGTCTCTGGGAACACCCTGATGAGGTCCAGAGCTGTGAGGGCTCTGAAACACCTATACTGGCAAAGCATTTTGGCTCTGAAATCTAGAATATGTCCTCTGATATAGTACCCTTATCCAAGTGTCTAAACTGTGCTTAAAGAACTTCTACGTGGTTCTGTAAATCAAGCATTGAGACACCCTAGGTGGGAGGAAAAATGCTTGAATGTGGACAAAGCTGGACTGAACTTTCTAGGCTGAATGCTTTTCTCAGCTTCTAGTCTTGGCATGAACTTGAGCC
The DNA here is from genome assembly GCF_030463565.1 of Pelecanus crispus. Classification (NCBI taxonomy): domain Eukaryota; kingdom Metazoa; phylum Chordata; class Aves; order Pelecaniformes; family Pelecanidae; genus Pelecanus; species Pelecanus crispus. The sequence goes on along the minus strand of NC_134648.1, from coordinate 62,557,511 downwards.
TTACCAGCCCCTTCCCTAATCCTAACAGATACACCAGATTGATGTGTACTAAACCAAGCTTCCCAACAGACAGTGACTTCAGATTTCATAGTGTAGCTTAGCCTGTCTCACTGCTAGGAGCAGGATTGAGGCCTTAAAAGCCCCTTGTTGGTGACCCTTTTTATCAAATGGAGGGGGCTTATGTGACTGGCTTAAATAGCTGTTCAAACTGTTGTGGCTGTTGCTATGTAACTGAAGCTGTAAATGAGCACTAACGGATGACCTACAGCCTTCAGGCAGAGGACAATCTCTAAACATCCATTCTCTCTATTTATAGATAGAAACTCTCTTCAAGTCCAAAAACTATGAGTTCATGTGGAATCCACACTTGGGCTACATCCTGACCTGCCCATCCAACCTTGGAACAGGGCTCCGTGCTGGTGTGCACATCAAGCTACCAAACCTTGGGAAACATGAGAAGTTTGGAGAAGTCCTTAAGAGGCTTCGGCTGCAGAAACGAGGCACAGGTGAGAGGCGGTGGATACAGTGGTGTCCTAGTCAGGCTATCCTAAGACACCAGCAGAAGCCTGGCTACAGCCAGAGCCGTGTCTTGGTTCACACTGGCAGTGCCTGTCAGACCATCCAAAAGGGACCCATGTAAGCACATGGAGAGAACCAAGCCTTAAAATCATAGCTTGAGGGGTGGGGATGCCAGTCCTCTGCTTACACCTTGCTGTATCTGGCTATCTAGGTATGTCCCATCTGGTATTCTGAGCACCAGATAAGGTGGTGCTCAGCTGTTGGCAGCTCTGGCTGTTGTAAGAAGGGATGGGAATCCTCATTTAACTTCTGGCTAGGAAATAGCTACAGTGGGTACTTCTGACCATGGGTTAGATTGCTCTTGGGTTACAAGAATAAGGAGCTGGCCTAATGGCATGCTCTGTGGCTCACGTTGGCGGTCACATGCAGCTTTATCTCCCTGCATGTAGGAGGAGGTGGCAGTGGCACCTTGTAGAGAGTTGTCTTGCTGTGTTCCTACCTCAGGCTAGTGAGGGAAGAAAGGTAGGCTTACCTGTGCTAGCAGTGATCAGTGTACTAACTAAATCTTTTGCTCCAGGTGGTGTGGACACAGCTGCTGTTGGAGGGGTGTTTGATGTCTCCAATGCTGATCGTCTTGGCTTCTCCGAGGTGGAGCTGGTGCAGATGGTGGTGGATGGTGTGAAGCTGCTCATTGAAATGGAAAAACGCCTTGAAAAAGGCCAGTCCATTGATGACCTCATACCAGCTCAGAAATAAAGCACTTTATTCTCATGCTTCCTAACTTATTGGATGAGTAATAAAATGTCACTCTAATTCAAACCCTTGGGATAGAGCCCACTTAGTTAGACTGTAGAGAAGTCTTCCATCCATCTGTGTTAGAGTTTATTTTTTTGATGGCTGAGATGTTGCTGAAAATGAAATAAACTATTGTTTTGGCCTGACATGTCTTAGATGTGTTAACTGAATGTTTTTGAGATTTAAGTGACTTGTTTTTCTTAGTTATGCTAGAGGGGCTGGTTTTGTGTGCTAGCACACTTTCCTGGCTGCGCTGCTGCAGTCTACTTGAAGTGTGGCTAAAGCAGTGTCAGAAGTGAACCTTTGACTTAATTGCAGTTGCTGTAAACTTGAGAACTAGTGTTAAACATGAGTCACTGCAAACATGCCCTACCTCTAAGGCTTTGACTTGTGCATCTGCTCGTGGCAACTGTAAACTGTCATTATGCTGACTACAGCAAGCCAGGCTGACTCCTGTAAGGGAGAGGAGACAGGTCCAGGTACAAAGGGCTACTGTTCTCAGACAGGTCCTCCTGGGGCTGCAGGGCAGTGCTCTGAGGTCAGACTTCAGCCTGTAGTACTGACACTGAGCTAGTTTGTGGGGAGAGGATCAGATCTTTGATCTCTAGAGATGTGCAAAGAGTTGGTGTAAACAACTAATTGCTCTTTTGGGGGTGAGGAGTGAAACTTAGATTAAACCCATGCTTCTTTCTAAGCCAGGGAAGAGATGGGGGCTGTAAGCTGCCAGTTGCAGGAAAGTATCAGATAACTGTAGCTTTCTTCAGCTGACCTACGCACCAGTTGTGCCATGAACCTAAAACCAAGCTGTATAGTCAATGAAAACATGCTAAATAGTTGGGATTTTTTCTAAACTGGGTCTGGATTGCAAGCTCAGGCTGTTCTCTGGGTGTGAGCTTAGTGTTGTATGAAGTAGGTCTGTTCTCCAGAATGGCTGTAGTTGGTGTATGTATGTGCCTGCTGTGTGGAAGGGTCACATTATTAACCTACAAGAACAACGTTTTCCAGAAGCATTGATAGCTAGAAGCAGTCTAAACAACAGCTTTTGCAGCTCATGCAACCTGGGAAGCAGATAGCACCTGCTCAACAGCTCTACCCACTGCTAAAACCTGGCTTTTATAGAGGGAGCGTGATGAAAGATCGATACAGAGCTTCACAGCATGCAGCTTTATATAGGCTCGCATAGATAAGCTTTCTTTTGCAGGGGCTGTGATATTTCTAAGGCTGTGATTGCAGGCTGTCACTTAGCTGAAGTGATGACTAGTTGGGGTAAGCTAATTAAATTTTGGTGAGGGAAAGGCTGAGTGAACATCTCAGATGAGATTTTTTTTTTTTTAAATATAGCTTTCTACATGATTCAGATTTAACTGGGTGGGGGAGAGGAGATCACATGTAAGAGTTTTCTTCTGTGCTGGCTGATGTTCCTGTATTTCAGTTAATCGGCACAGGGATTTTTTTTGTACGAGGCTTGTGAGAGCAAGGAAGGGAAAATGGTCCAAGAGACAACCGGTTGGTTCTGTACATTCTTTAGATCCCACTTGCTGTGCTTCATGTCACCGTTTGCAGACACTTGGCAAATAGCTGGTGCTGCATCTTGTAATCAGAGAGCGTTCATTTAGTGGTGCCTCTCCTCAACACGGCGTCGTTTCTGCGCTTGCAGCAATTATCTAATGAAAGGAGGTGCCTGAAAACTGTCTGGGTTTTTTTCAGCTATATCAGCTGGACTAATAAAAACAACTCTCTCCCTGTGCATCTTGTTTCTCCTATGTCTGTAGCCCATTGGCTACATATCTCTCATTTTAGCCCCGGGTCCCTGCAGTCTGAGGCAGGACCTGTAGCTGGCTGAAAAATCACGGTCAAGGCAGCAAGCTAGTCTTCAATGCTTGCACCCAACTAGAAAATACTTCTTTTTAATTGGTTTTCTTTCCCACCCACCACCTTTGCTGCGTTCCTTCCTATTGCTGCCACGAGGAATAACATGACCGTGCTTTTGTTTCAGCTAGTACAAAGCGATTTCAAATATTCCAGAGAACAAACCTGTCATGGCAAAAGGCTGTACGCAGCGACCTACTCCAGCTGGGACTCGCTGAAAACCTGTGATCGAGAGTGAAATTAAACCTCCCACCCTCTTGCCTTAAAAGCATTGGGCTGATTCTGGGTATTACTCACCGTCGCGCCCTGGGTGCCTACTGCGGGTCGCTCGGATGCTGCGGCCGTACGAAGCGGGTCGTACGGAGCGGCCGCTGGCTCGTGCCTCGGGCACCTGAAATTGTGCTGGGATCATGGCAGGCTGCCATGCGTCAGGGCTGCCTCGGCCTTACGCCGAGGGGAGGAGAGGGAGGTCATCACTTGCTGCTGTGCTTCATACGGGCGAGCCGCAATCAGCCCTGCTGGTGGAGCCACCCGTGTCACGTAGCTTTTGGGAAGGACGCGGGAGCCGACACAGCCCGCGGGGCCCTCTGGGTGGGTGAGCTCATGCTCTGCATCACACCCAGTGGCGATGGCGTCATCGCTCACCCAGCCTGGAGCGGCACGCAGGCTCCTCCATCGGCTGCAAAAGTGCTGATGGTGTGTGGGGGCAGGCTGGGGGAGGAGAGGGCCCGGGAAGCCCTTTGGGCTGTGTGGGCGCCTGTTGCATCTCCGGACTTTCCCGTCAGGTTTCAGCTGAACTTTCCTTGCTTACAGATTGGGGAGCAGCGACCGCCGCTGCCGCCCCGCTGCCAGGGAGAGCGGCTGAGCTCTGCGGGCCTTCTTGTGTGTTGGCCTCTTCCGCTGCCTTCGCACGCCCTGCCATGTCCATCCACACAGGCTGCCATGTTGTCCCTCGGCTGCTGGCTCGCCACTCGAAACACACGCCGTTTTTAGAACGCTTTCGACGGGAATTTCTTTCTATTCATCGCTGTCTTCTGAACATTTCTGCTCTCCTCTGGCGAGCGGCTGCCTGGCCCTGGCCTGTGCGCGATGCCCATGCAGGGCAATGCCTGCGCCGCAGCAGTCAGCCCAGCCCCCTTCCCTCTTGGCATGGCACCGGCAGCACGTTGCCTGCCGGCACCCCAGGCTACTTGTTCAAGAAGTTAAGCTGCTTGAGAAACCATTTACCTCTGACATTATACTAGCTGGCAGTAGACTGCCCATAAATGCTCCTCATTCCATTTCCATGCTATCTACTGAAAATTGTTCCTGGTCTTTCACCCGCTTGTGGACTAAGCCACAGGGAGGGTGGTGGTGAGCTCAGCATTACGGCATCGACCCCAGGCACCCTGCCACGCCGTGGGCAGCTCCCAGGCCTGAGTGAAGTGGCCGAGCTCCTCACACGCTCCCTCGTGCCCCGAGCCAAGCGAGGGGTCGGGATGGCTGCGTCGTGAGGCGGCCCGGGTGCTCCAGGGAGACTCCTACTTCCTGGGGCAAGGTAGCCAACCCGGGTGACTCCTCTCTTGCGAGAATAAAGTACGGAGCAAGGTGGTTTTATCTGCTGGTTGCCCAGCGAGCGCCCTGCCTGGGGTGCGGGAGGCTGCTGCTCCAGTCCTGCCCTCTGCCAGGAATCCTGGCTCGGCTCGGCTCAGCCCCAGCCACAGCCGAGGCCAGGGCAGTGCTTTCCTCCGGCTTTCTGTTTTGCCCAGTGTAATTAATCCATCACTAGGCCAAGAAGAAAAAGGAAGGTGCTATTGCCTAACATCTCTGGCACCCATCTAGGAGGGAGGTGGTTTAGGCTCCAGCCTGTCCTCAGATGAGTGTTACCGTATATTTACGCAACATGGAATAGCTTGAACAGGAGAGTTTGAGTGATTTTTTTTTTTTTTTTTTTTTTTTTTTCTTTCCTCCTCCCACCCACCCACCCACAAAACATGTGGTAACGCGGTGGGCAGGGCATTCTTCTGGGAATGGAGACGGCATCACAGCCTTTTCATCTCCTGTTTGCTTTTCTTTTTCCCCTGGGGAAGACCAGGGAGCGGGCTCCTTTGGCTGCTCCGTGCTCCTCTGGCTAGTCTGCCTTCCCACCTCTCCTAAAAACTTGTGGTTACAAAGCTGGAAATAGCCCAGGTCACCATTTGCTCCAGCCCTCCACCAGCGGGACAGGGCACTTCACCATCCAGGGCTTCGTCGGGTTTATTTGTCCCCAGTGAAGGGGGAGCCAAACCCAGTGCTGGGGGAGGACACCTCATAGCCTAAGATTTTGAGACGAGAGGCTTATCAGAACCCGTCTCTTGCATCACTTGACCCTCTTGTTGCCTGTATGATAAAATAACTCCCGAAACACACAAAGTGTGGTTAGAGAGGAGACGTTGCTTTATTCTGCGTAGGGTGCAAGGTGGAATACTTTCACAAATCAAGCACACCACTCAGTCAGGCACGTACAGTACTTATACAATGTGATTATACATATGCATTTTCTAAACTCTTCTTACTAGTAAGTAGCCTCTCATTAGTCTATATTTTCTTCGCTTTGATTTAAAGCTACGGTGTGATTTTAATTTGCTGCACATGCTCAAGGTGGGGGGGGTGTATGGGGGGGGGGGGTGCGGTCCTTTTAGTCTCCACTTGAGTCGGTGGTCGCAATCTCCCCCGCCGTCTTTACTTCGCCCCTCGTTACTGTGACTTCTGCTGACTTCATGTTTGTGGCATTCGTCTTATCTTCACAACCTTCCTTGTAGCAGGATGTTTCCATCCTTGAAGTTCCTCTTTGTGGGTATAGTTGTTAGGAAGGCATGTATCGTTTCATTATCTCTTGCCTTGAATATAATGCATACCGCAATTCTCGTGTGAAAGTTTCTATCCTTAAACGACAACCTCTTTCTTAGTTACTAATTTGTCCTGTATTATTTCTATTCTATCTAAATGAATAAAATATACACGCTTGAGGTAACGCTCTTCCCCTGTCTTTGACATGTTGGGGTCTATTTTCTTATACAGAAATGACGTTTTGGCCAGCCCAGCTCCATTTTGCGGCCCAGCCTGCTCGCCCTGGCTTCCCAGCCCCACAGCACCTCTGCCCCTCCGGCTGCCAGCCGCCGCACAGGCAAACCCAATGGCAAGGGCTGCCCTGGGCTGCAGAGGCGTTTGTACCTGGAGGTACCGGGGTTCTCCCACCTTTTGAAAGCCCATCTTTTCTTTTATTCAAACGCTGCATAGAGCCAGGTCGAGCGCATCAAGTGAGAAGCCATATCTACTACACCCCCAGTATGGCTCTAGTAATTAAATTGGCAGCGTGGGCTCAGACTGGGATCAACAACTAATGGGGAAAATCTGCATTACCAGACAGGGTAAAAATAAAAAGAGAGATGCATCCAAACCTACCAAAGATTTTTGTTTTCCTCCTCCAGCCAGTGAGTAAGACTATGAGAAATCATATATATATATCTATGTATGTGTGTATATATATGTGTATATTTTAACATACGTGTGTGTGTGTCTGTATGTATATTTTAACATATATGTGTATATATATGAATATAAACTTCCAAAGGGCAAAATATACTTAACGCCCGGGAAAATGAATAGAAAGGGTAACGCTACTCAGAAAAATGTGAACTGTGAGGTTTTTACTGAATGTCAAAAGCTTCAGCTAAAACTATAGAATGGGCAATCCTGAGCTTGCTGTGTTGCAATTTCAGAATAAAACCAGAACTGAAGATTAATTTGACAGATATGCATGCAAGCCCCGGATCTTTGTAAAGATCTCGGCTTCTCACTGTGTTTAGTGCAGGTGGGTGCGAGGTTCAGCCACTGGCCACAGTCTGATTGCTCTTTCCACAGCCCCTATTGATGACCAGAGAGTAAAACTGAGAATAACCTGTGCTGAGGAGACTTTGGAAGTGCCAGCTAATATTTTTGCAGTGACTTACTGTGATGGTGTTTGATGGTAGTACTCAAGCACAGCAAAGCTCTTCTGGATTACTCAGGAATGAGCGAGATTGGAAAACGAGTGAATTAACTCAGCTGAAATGCCATATTCTTTAGCCTGGTCTGGCGGAGCAGTTAGCACGTACACTGAGGACAGTTTTGTTGGGATGTAAATAGCAGCCGTTTGCCGTTCAAATGCTGCTGCGTGTTTAAAGCGCAGTGAAACCGGAGGGAAAACCGACGGCAGGTTCAGCGCTGGCGCCAGCGCTGCCGATGGGAGCTGATGGAGGTTGTGCACCGGCTTCGTCGGGGGGAATTTCTCCTGCTTCTCTGGCCCAGCCGGCCTGGGACAAAGCTGGAGGTGGCCACAGCAGTGAGAAGCAGACGAGATGGTTTTAGGGCGCTGGGTGGTGAAGTCATCTCAGGCAGGAAAACTGGTGTTTCAGTAAGCGTGGGCCAGGCTGCGTCTGCCCGCAGGAACTGGCCGGCCTTCCTCGGCGGCTGTGGTGAAATCCCCTGAATCATCGCTAATCCCTGCTCGGGCTGACGATGTTCCCGGGCTGCTGGGCAGAGCGTGCCTGCGATTACTGGGAAGCTGGCAGAGCCGTCCCGGTGCTGGCAGTGCTGATCCGGAGGGACGCGCCGGGAGTGAGTGACTGAATGTGTCCAGATGGGCACAAGAGGAGAGGTCTCCAGTGGGGATGGACACCAGGAGAGCCGTGGGACCACGTCGCTCCACAAGTGAGCTGTCCTCAGCAGCGGGCATCGGGATGCCATCGTATCGGATAGCTGCTGTAACAGCCTGCGAGCTGGGACTTGTCTGGGGAGAGACGGCTCCAGAGATACTCGTGGGAACATGCATGAGAAGAGGATTGCGATGGATGGGAGCGCTCATGGCCCCAGCGCATCAGCTCCTCACCACGGGAGAGTGATGGCTGGCTTTTTTTTTTATAAAGGCAAAGCATTGTTGAGCATCTTGAGGATGTTCTTTCCTCCAGAGCTGGACTAAGTGCCTGCCTTCCTTCCCTCTGCCTCTGGGATGGCCCCCGTGCCGGGCCGAGGGGACATGCTGCTGCCAGCACCGCTTCCTCTCCTCCATCTGGGGGGTGGCACAGGGTGCTCTCTGCTCCCACGGAGGGGCGGCTGGTGGGCCCTGGCAGTGCCCCAAACCTTGCACCTACCTAGAGGGTGGAAAGGGCGGTGAGGAATGAACAGCTCAGCTATTTCCCACTGCTGAAAGCCTCGGGAGAGGCTTGAGGATTTCTTACAGCTGTCCTGGAGGCCGGAGGAGATCAGAGGTGGGAATACAGTGCCAGGCACGCATGGACACGTGTGCAGCCACCACAGTGCACCCAGCTGTGCTCGGTCTCAGTGCCCCCACGGCTGCTCTGGGCACCTCCCCATGCTGCCCGTGGCTCTCCGGAGGCTGATCCCAGCCCTCGCCAGCTCCCGCAGCACCCCAGAAGGTCCATCCTCCTGCCCCCCCAAACTCTTGTGAAGCCCCATCCCAGCAGCAGGAGGTAAGTGCTGTCCCAAAGGGCTGTGTCCTGGCCAGCGTCCCTTGCCACCAGTGACCATACAGACTGTTTCTCCCTGGAAGGCACCTCCTGATTGCACTAACATGGAAGAGAGTCAGCTTGAGAGGCAGCAGGGCTGTGTGAGATGCACACTAATGCAGCAGCTGCTGTCTTATCGCACCTTGCATCTGAGCATCAGCCGGCCTTGTGCAAGAGCTAAACCGCCCGGCGGTTATCTCGCTGGCGCGCTCACTTTGACTTACTCGTTCTGTGGGGTGCTATGAAGTGGGGCAGGGCCGAGGGCTCGTCTAGGCGAAAGGCTGAGCTACTGTCACAGCCAGCAAGAGGAGGATGTGACCAACCCAGAGCCATAAGCTACGTGTTTTCTGTTACTCCGTGGTTTGGCCTTTTTTGGGGCTTTTAGTTTTTGTGGGTTTTATTTGCAATGAACCCTGTGGTTTGCAAAGAGATGTGTCAGCAGGACAGAGGCCTTGCAGCGTAGCATGTGGGGAGCTGCCTACCTCGGATTGCAGGCAGCAGCCTGTGGCACTGCTCAGCCCAAACAAGGTGATGAGGTCAACCTCAGCAGGGGATGAAGAAGGTTCATCGCCGCCGGACCTGCCCCTTGCTGCTGTGGGGCAGCAGCCCTGGCTCGGGGGGGCTGGTTTCCAAGTATGTCAGAGGGGAAGGGTCCCTGCAGCAGCCCAGGGCTCTGCCTTGGTTCACATGCCTCACTTCTTGGCAGTAACTAAGTTTTGGGCAAAACCAGGCCCCAGCCCCCGTGGGGAATCGTCAGTCTGGCCCCAGCTGCCACTCCCCAGCACCTGGCCCCTTCTCCCACTGGTGGCCGCAGACACTTGGCAGCGTTCCATGCCAGTGGCCACCTCTGTCCTCACACGGCAAGGGGACCGCCTGTTTCGGGGTGCAGCCCTGGGCTCACCCGAGTCTGGGCACCACTGCCTGGTGCCACGACCCACTGTCGGTAAGATGACACATCCTTCCTCTCCTGGGGGGACCAGGACATCTCCAGGGCCTGAGCACCCCTCCACACAGCCCCCTCCTGCTCTCCTTGAAATGCCTTCAAATTGATTCGGGTGGTGCTGATACTTGGGCATGACACCCCTGAATGCCTGGCTGGGAAGATCCTTGTGTGTAGTAAAAAACACAGTTTTAAGAGCAGATAAAAGTTGTATTTTTTTTTCTCCTCAGAAGGAATAAAGGATCAGCCCCGGAGCAGTATTTATGAGAAATGACACCAAGCGGTGGGTCAGCTGGAGCTCATGAAAAGGCATAAGACAGCAGATGGCCAGTGTATCTTTTCCAAATACTTTTATATAATCAGTGTCAGAGCCAGCAATGACATGTCTTTGTATTTAGCCTATGTGCCCTTTCAGCCATTAACTTTCCTGGGGTACCTGTATGCTGTCCTCTCTCACAATCTTTTCCATTTTGCTTGTCATTGACATGGCCATGGTGAGATTTTTCATACAACTTAGTTCAAGCCTCCACCAAGGACAACTTCTCTGGCAAGCCACCGTCTTGTATAGGGTTGGTTTCAATACCCAGCTGACATGCCTTTCAGCTCAGTTTATTCCCTTTCAGTTAAAGCCAGCTCTGAGCAGGGACCCCCAAAAACATAGATTAGATTACCTAAAAGGGATTTGGAATAAATGTATCAAGAAGATATAAACAGTGAAATACATTTATAAACCCACGAGCTATTTGAGGCTGAATGGGCATAGGAACAGTTAGTAAAAAGACTCATAAAACTAGGAAGTACGGTAAAACAATTTTTAAGATACTAAGAAACATCTTCCAGTGGGCACCAGTAAGAGGGGGAAGCACTTTGTTGTCTGCCGGCACTGCTAGTCCCATGACGCTTTCAAACACAAACATCCACCATTAAGCCTTTATTAATCCTCCCTTCTGATTTTTGTGTGGGTCATTTAGCATTACTTAATACTGAGCTTAGGGGAAAACCTAAGAAGCCAACCACTAATCTTTGAACTTGGCACATAATTCTCCATTTGCTATTTCTCAACATGTTCTTTCTTGTCCTTCCACCCCACTGAGAAAAACCCTGGAGTGCCGGCAGAGGTTACTGTGGACAGCAGCAGCGCGCCGGCTGCGCCGGCGAGTCTGTGCTCACACCGGCATCCGGGACATGGTGGCTGTGGCCGAGTGGCTGCAGTTTCCAAGTGAGTTGTTGCGGGAGGTATTTTGGGACTCGGAAATGAGCCTCTCAGAAAAGATAACCTGTGGTGAGGGACTATTATCAAGCCACACTGAGACTGTGGGATCTTTGGAAAATAAGACAGGAAAATTAAATACATATATATTTATTTTAAGCAATGGCACTTACACTCTGCATGAAGCATGCAGCTAAAGCGTATTTTAGAAGCGGCTGAAAGCTTGGCAGCATTTTCTTTCCTTTCCAAGGTAGAAAAGCTCCCTGCCACCCTCCCAGGTGAGGGGACGCGATGCTAACCAGGAGAAGGACACCTCCAGGGCTGGGCTTTTGGGGGCATCAACAACAGTGAAACCCCAGGCTCTGGCTTGGAAAAGAAACCAAGATCACTCCTTCAGCTTACGCCAGGCTAAGTGCTAACAGTACTTTGCACTTGTATGATGTTGCATTTAGCAAAGCATCGTGCAGGCTTTTAACCGGCCCTGGGAGAGTATCATTAGCCCCATTTCACAGCGTGGAGGAAGCAGCTTTGCTGAGGCTGGGGAGAGGGGGGCCGAGGCGGCTCTTGGACGTGGTCCTCTGCCTTCCCGTTCACCCTCTTCAGAGGTGAGCGTTAACCTGGTCAATCTGCTGCTTCTCCAGATGAAAAAAAAAAAAAATCCTGGTTTGAGATGCAGAGTCCTCCCTTACCTGAGTGTGTCTTTCACATACAAGCTCGCTCACAGCCCTGGGTGAGGAATTCAACCAAGTATTTTTGTCCCAACTAGTTGGATTTTACTTATGCCACTTTTAGTGTGTTCCTTTCTCAAGAGTAAAAAAAAAAAGCCAACAACAAAAGTAAAAATAAAGTACAAAGGTCTCAAGAGAGCTCAACCTTTCCTCTCCCTGCTGCCTCTCCTGCAGAAATAGAAAATTCCTGCAGAATTTCTCTTGGGAATAGAAAAGACTATAAAAAGCATGTTATCGGAGTTGAAGAGCGTCATGGTCCACTCACAGCAGGAGACCCCAGTCCCACCCACAGGTCACCTCCCACCAGCGTGGGGAGGGCACCAAAGGGGACATCACCCTCCAACCCAGCTGAGGGCAGACCCTTGCGCCAGCCCAAGCACCGGCAGCAATAGAACTCTGCAATAGAAGTGGGCGACCCCTGGTCCGCAGCCCCCCAGCTCCTTGTTTCAGGTGCTGTGCTTTGTCCTCCAAGTTTTGGCCATTCTGGGGTGTGGGACCCCTTGTACCCCACACCCTGGGGTGCTGGTGGTGGCAGGATGGAGCTTTGCCACCCCAGGAAGGCTCGGAGGGCTTGGGGGGCAGCAGGAGTAGTTGCAGAGAGTGGGGACCACAGTGAGGGTGCACCCAAAGGAGCCCCAATAAGGAAAGGGGGTAAAAGCAGGGAAGAGCCAGGGAGAAATCTTCTTGTGGGGTGAAAGCGGGGTTGGAAAGCTGAAGAGGGAGCGACGCTGCTCTGGCAGACTGCGTTCCCTCGTTCTCATGGAAACAGGAGCGATGCCCTCCAGCTTGGCTGTTTTCTCAGCTTATTTTGAAATGCAGCTCCTGTTTACGCTGGCGAGGGTTTCAGCAGGCCCCTTCCTGGGGGGTCCCCCGGCAGGACCCCGGGGCGGCCTTCGAGGAGCAAGGCAATGCGCCCCGAGGCCCAGGAGGGAGAGCTGCCCCTGTGCCGGGCAAGCGCTATCTAATCAGGGTGATGGCTGGAGCCCCATAAATGGCAGCGCCAGCGAACCCCAGCCCCGTGCACTGAGGAGGCTCTGACAAGCTGGTGGTATCTGCTGTATCTGTTGTAGGTCAAAGTCACATTTGGCGGAGGCCAGGAGTGCAAGCTGGCATCTTTTGACTTCCCCTCTACGCTGAGCAGGCGAGGAATCTTCTAAATAAAAAAATCTCCCTTGGCCCAAGTGCAGGAAACAGCTGCCTTTTGAGTAGTCGGGTCGAGCAAGAGACTTCCAAATCAGGGCATCCCAGTCCCCCCCGCAGCCCTCGCGGTGCCTGTGTGTGAGCTCTGAATGGGGAATGCTCTTTTCTCCCCGCGCTGGGAACGGGTGCCGGTCTGTTCCTATTAAAGGATATTGTTTAATCTCCAGCTGGGCTGATGTTCACGCGGGCTGGAGGCTGCAGCCCAGCAGAAATCCTTGGCAAGTCTCATTAGGACCTTGGGTCTGTTTGGGGATGCTTATGTTTTTGCGAAGGGTGCAGCCACAAAACACGGCAGGGTGTTGCCGTTACAGCCAGGGGTGCTTGCAACAGGGCTGACGGATCCTGGGAACTGAGCCCCCACCCCACCCCTTGGGTGCTGTTTCCATGGGGCAGGACCCTCCTGCCCTGCCGTGGGGCAGCCCCCCGCCAGTGGGGCTTGCAAGACCTGCAGGTCTGAGCGGTGCTTTTTGAGCCTGAACATCGCTCTGCGGGCGACAAGAACGCAGCCCAGGAGAGGGGGACGTGGCACGAGCCCCTTAAGGTCTTGAAGGACAACGTCCAGCGCAGGGGTGGACAGGGCAGGTCAGCACCCACCAGACGGGAGGAGCTGGCAGCAGGGGACTGCACTGCTTGCCATAAACAGGGTCGTGGCACACGAGTGCACCCGCCGCCGGGAACGCAGGCACCCAGCTGGATTTGGGCCAGGCTCAGGGACCCTTAGCTTGGCAGGCAGTGAAGGCTGCCACCACGACCAGCCGTGAGCAGGCAGGGCACAGCCCTTCACTGCCCAGGATTTGGTTACCTCCAACTGCATGACTCTCCAAACCCAGGCTGACTCCACAGCAGCAGGCTGCAGACAGGTCTCCACTCACCTTTGGAGCTATATTTCCAGACCATCCATCTGCAGGCCGCAAACCCAAGGCCACCAGGAGCTGCTGCAGTTTGGGGCTGACCTGTTTTAAACCACAGATGGTCCCTCCTGTCACCTCAGAGTCCACCAAGCTAAATGGGGCCAAACCTGACATGATGTTTCCTGCAAAGCATTAGGGTTTCTGCTGACATGTTCACCCCGCTGAGGTTCAACTTGGCCCAGAGGTTCACAAAAGCCAGAGCTGCCATTGCCCCAGAGCAGCGAACAGGGAAAAGAGCTCCCTTGCTTTTTCCTACATGCGCACCAAGGCGTTGAGCTTTGCCTTTAGCTCAGGCGCAGCCAGGTCTGCCCGCCAGCGTGCTGAGCCACCTCCGTCCCTCCTGTCTTCTCCTCCTCTCAGCTCCCTGAAGGCAAGGAGAGGCACGGGCTCGTCACAGCAGCAGATGACTTTTTCCACGGAAACAGATGCCTCCTTCGGCCGACGCATTGTCTTTGTGTTGAGCTCGATCCCACCTATTCTGAGTGCCACTGTAGTTATTATTTCCATAACCATCTTTCCTCCAGACCTCTGGTATGTTCCTGTTCCAGGAACACATTACTTCAGCCCTGCCCACTCCCAGGGCTCAGAGGCTTCAGAAGGCATCTGAGAGACCTGTCCTTCCTGGTAACAAGTACTCCTTCCTCAGATTGCCTGGGGACATTGTCTGCAGCACATCACACGTGGGGAGGAGCTGCCCAAGAGAGCAGGACCATGGCTGTGGCCACGGCAGGAGGTACAGCCCACCAGCAGCCAGCCCAGGAACCACAAGGGCTGGGGCAGGAGGGAAAGCAGCGATGCTCTTGGCTAGCACCAAACCAGAGGGTGGCTTTGCTTCTCTGCCAAGGGAGAAAACTTTTCTTGAATTCAAGCATATGACAGTCTAAGCAAGAGCCAACACTCAAGGTTTTTCTGGGTTGCTGCTGGCAAAGGGATTCATAAACCAGCTTGCTGCTTCCTTCAGCAGTGGTGGTGAGATGGTCACAGTTACCCGTCCAGGGAGACTTCAGCGTACATCCCCAGCTCCCTCCCCAGGACGTGCACAGGACACCTCCGGTCCAGCTGACACAGGCAGCCATGCCTCAGCCACAGCCAGGGCGGTCAACGAGATGAACAGCCCTTTTCAGCGCTGCTTCAAACAGATATCAGCTCCTTGCAGTGAGGATTTGAGAGACTTTCTGCCTCCCCAGAGACATGACTGACCAACCATCTGCCCCAAGTTGACTGTGCATATTTATGACCTCCAAAAAGGACAGCAGCAGCTTGTGCACAGGACAAATAACCGTGGGGTTGATGGATTGTGCCTCCTCCTAGTTCTTTGCTGAGCTGTGTGACCGTAATACAGGCTTGAAGGTCCTCCTGACAGCATCCTTGGATGGTGTGAACCCCTTTCCCTTCTCTTCTCCAGGAGGGAAAATTTCAGCAAAGTTCTCACAACACTGAAAAAGCATCACTTTACTTTGCCAAGAAGAAAATTTGGTACCTTCTTAAGCTACTCTGCTTACATCTACCAACAGAGAGCTTTTGTTGTCCTACACGTCAGCCTACCCACACTCATCGTGGCGGCCAGAAAGCGATCTAACTTGAGACTTGGGAAAGTCTGACTCCTACTCTTCCTGCCTTGTGACAGACACTTGCACAAGCAGCACCACTCCCCGTGTGCGAGGCCAGGACCTTCCCTTCCTCTTTCACGCAGGGGCTAGCCTGGCCCACGTGGAAGGTCCTTCTGAGGAGTGACCAGCAGAAGAGCATCCAGCCAGCCAAAGGAGAAGTTGGTCTAGCAACTAGACAAGAAACCGGGGCTAGGAAGTGTCCTGGCCCCAACCCAGCCTGGCTTCAGGCCAGAAAAGAGAAATGAAACCAGCTGAGATAGAAAGAGGTTTTTTGCTATGATTAGGCAGCAGTTTGTCCTTCATCCTCCAGCTTGCTTCCATCCTGGGGCCGCAACCACCCCTGCCAGCCACAGCTGCTGTGATATAAGGTAAGACGACAGCAGACCAGGGCTCTCTTTTTGTGGAAAACCATAACTAGAGAAGGATGGGCCTGCGGGCAGGCAGCGGTGGTGACCACTGGTGATTGTGCGTTGGTTGTACGGGGATTGCCCCAGAGGGCTGCAGCATGAGGGGACCCCTGCACTAGGCAGGGAGGAGGAACAACAAATGGCTGTCCTAAAAACTGACCCAATCCTCCAGCAACGCCTGGGAGGAGGGTGCTGAGGGAGGGAACTGCTGCTACTCCATTTTTGAAACCATTGATCTGTTCTACCTACTTGAAAGTAGAATAGAAGCAGAGATCAGATCACTCCAGCCTTTCCTCTTCTGGACTCGGCTTCACTTCTGCTCAGTCTCCTGCTTCAGGAGGTGGCCTAGTTAGGGACCCCGTCACCCACAAAGACAGATTTTAGTACCTTTTCTCGAATCTCAGCCCACTAGGATTTTCCACACAGCAGCTGGTGAGTGGGATTGCTGACATGCCTTTTTGTCTCCGATGGCATCAAGGCTGAGCAGGGCCGTGTTCTAGCTCCTACTGGGTTTAACACCTCACTTCCTTTGCTGCCTGCCCCAGAAACACGGGGAAAGGAGGCTATGCACCCTTTAGGCTCAACAGCAAGTTGTACAACACCATGCAAGCACAGACAGCTTGCTGCACTACGGTCTGAAGAACTGGTCTGGGAGCTCATATTTGCTGATGACCACATCCTCTTTGTGAGCACACTGAAGCTTTTTCAATTGGCAGAAGCTCTTCATCAAGGCACCAGAGAGCTGGTGGAGGTCCTTCTAAGCTGCGCAAAGAGGGTGTTTGCTGCAGAATCTGCCCATGCCTCAGCCCTTTGCCCTTGCACCAGAAGCCAGGCTGGAGGGTGCTCTGCAGCCGGGGCGGGTGTCAGGCATTGCTCAGAGACTGAGGCTTAGTTCTCCCGTCAGCCTGGTACAACCACAAATGTCAGGTACTGCAGCTCAGGTAGTCACTGTCAGGACTGGGGGTGCCTCCTCTTCTGCACCACACTTATACACACCTGTAGAGCCTAGCTCCTTCATGGTGTACTACAGCAGCGTGCGAGGCGTCCAGAAAATCCTCCTCTAGCACAGCCAGTTTGACATGGCCAACATTGCACAGGAGGTTGCTGCCAGCATGACCCACATGCTGGCGATGTCCCCAGCCAGAATGCTTGTCCATATGGTAATTAAAGAAAGGGCAAGTTACAGCAATGAGCGTCGACCTCACATGCTCAGTTTGCTGTAATCTTCAGGGCTGTCTCCTGCACTAGAGTAATTTCATTTGAAGACTGACTGACAGTATTGTTTCCAAGACATCACTGTGGACACGGAGAAGTGGAAGCTCCTGGATTTGGCCCCCTGGCAGACTGCAGGGTGCTCAGGCTGGGCAGAGGACATGGCTTCAGGTATCCCAGCCCCAGAAAAGCGTTCAATAAAGATTGGGATGTCACACCAAAAAGTACACACAAATTGGAGCAGATGTTGGTAAAAAGGTTTGAGCTGTTGGAAAAACAACACTGGACTCGTAACAGAGATGGACCAGCACTCCCTTCCCCCACCACACTTCCTCACTTCTCTTCCTATATTCTGTGGGAATCACTTTCAAACTGAATCACAGTCTCCCACTTCTCAGGCCATGGGGCTTCTGCAGGCTGAAGTTGTGTAGAAGGGAATCTCTCAGGAGCTTTGGTTGGAGCAGGCCAGTGTAGCTTAGGGGCAAGAAATTACCATTTTCTGTCTCCAGACATACACTCCTTGCTCTTATGAGCTGCAAAGGTTGAGCACTGCTGGCAGGAGAAAGGAGAGCCCTAGCACAGTGTCCCACACAGCCCTTAGGGGACAGTGGGGGGATCACACCCTTTCAGAGGTCAGAATTTGGCCTCCAACCTCTGCAATGCCCTACCCACAGGGTTACTCATCACCAGTGAATTTAGCAGCACAAAACCCCATTTCTCTGCAACCAGCCGATACCACAGACGAGGTGACTGCCACCACGCCCCACATGTCCCCAGGCACCGTAAGTCAAGTCACAGCAGCGAGCGTAACAGGTGCCATCAGCATAACCACACATTTCAATGCAATACCATGCTGATCCAGAGATTTACTTCCAGGTTTTTGGTTTTCCATTTAGCAGCATGTCTATCTTTGGTTCAGTCCAAATTTAGGACTTGTTTTCATCCCTTGCCTTCCCTGAACTCAGCTGCTAAATCAATGAAACTCAGCTTTGCAGTGAAATGCTGAACACTACTGCTTCCAAGCCATACAGAAAACTGGAAAAAGGCATCATCTGAGCGACAAAACAAGGCACAGATGAAACATCCTTTATTCTCACATGTTGTCATAGGACAGAAGGGGAGGGTAAGGTAGAGGTAACAGTAAGTTAATGAGAGATGCTGGATGCTGTGGTTAAATAAACTACGTGTCTCCCCATAAACCTTGGCTCTCATCCCGCCTTTTTATTTTTATCTTTGATGAATGCTTTTATCACTGCCTTTGCTTTTACTGCTTTGCAAAGGTGGTTCCACATTTCCCCGCTTCTTCAGCGGAATTAGCCAGATGTAAAATAGTCAGGGAAAAAAAAAAAACCCTCTGTCTTACATCATGCAATACTCACCTGGCAGACCAAACTAATTATGTCAGCAATAGAAAGAAAATTAGAGAACAGTGTTTGGTGTTTTAAGTTACCCAAGTTATTAGGTGCACAAACTAGAGCTCAGCTCCCTTTTGTGCACAGCAGAATCAATCCCTATTCCACCAGAATTCACCCCAAGCGCAGCTCTGACCTGAAAAGTGACCTTTTAAGGAGCGCTGCCTCTTGATCAGCAGATCGGGTCCCTGCTGTGAACTGTCACAGTTTTTAGGCTGGTTTCCCAGAGAAACAAGCATTACGTAGCCATGCACTTGTGTCTGCTCAATCCGTCCTCCCTGTAGCTGTTGAAACTGCAAGCTAGCTTCAGCCGGGGTCGGCGGACAGACTGGAGATAAACATCCCTGCAAGTCCCCTGGAAACAGAGCTCAGAGGAGGAAGGGGCCCCTCCATGCAGCCCCTGCGAGCTGCAGCTTTACCCCAAGAGCTGTTTGCACCACCGAGTGCAGCGTGAGATGGTATGGGCAATGGTACAGCTGCGCCCCAGACACAAACCCACACGAACCAGGGGCCACTTGAGGTGGTGCTCACCGAGCTCTTCTGCCACCGGTAAGCCCCACTGTCTCTCCCTTTACATCTTGCAATACTCCTTTTAATGCTTCTCCTAAGCAGAGCCAAAGGGCCAGCGGGGAGAAAAAATGGACTTGGTTCCCCTACAGCAACACGACCAGGGCAAGCTTTTCCTTCTGCTTATGGAGGCCTCACAGCAAGCGCAGGCTGCTCCCTGGAAAGCCGCAGCAACAGGACAGTCCTGCCCCTGTTCCTTGGCACACAGAGCCCACGCAGCTCCTCGCTGGGGCACCTTGGTTTTGTGCTTGTTGCCCGCCACTGTGCAAGCCCCGCATGCATTGCAGAATACACCTAAGTGTGCATTCTGGTGAGGCGTTTGATGCCATAATGAGAAAGTCTGGAAAGCACCTAGGAACTGAAGTCATCCAGAAGAGATGACTCTCCCTCCTTATCCCGGGGCTGCTCTAAATTCAACCATTCACTACAGCCCTCTGCTTACTTGAGCTAAACTGTCCCCCCAGGTTTGAAGAATCACTTCAGCAACTTAACACTGAGGAGATCCCTCTGTATTTGCCACGCTCTGTTCCACAGACCAGTGCTGAGATGCTTTAGGGGGCCCTGGAGCACTTGTACTCTTTTCCCCAGCTAGAAGAGCACTTACAGACCCAGCCTGGAGAGATTGACGGAGCTCTGACACCACAGGAGACCTCAAAAAGGGGCTGTCCCTTGAATCTAGACTTGAGCTCAAAGAAGCATTCAGCCAGAAGGGTTCAGCCAAGGCTCAGCTCTGGAGATAAGGAGAAAGCAGCAAGATTTAGATGCCAGGGATAATGAGGTTCATATAGGGGTCAGTTAGATAAAACCACTAATATATACACATTTGACCCAACAAGTTTGCTCCGCTGGCTGCTCCCAGATTGGTGATGAGGAACAAAACTTCCCGAGAGCAGAATTCTGCTTTTGTTGCTCCCACCGCACGGCGCAACGAGCCTGGCGCACGCTGCTCGCCGCGACTCTCACTACAACCAACGCTTTTAGGGCATCGCCTTGGGAGGCGCGGAAAAGGGCTTGGCAGCAGCCGATGGGGCCTGTAGCTGCAGGAAGCAGGGGATGAGTCGCAGGGCTCCTTCAGAGAACACAGAGAAGTCTGAGATCAGCCAAAATAAATAGCTTCTCCATTTCCACTCGCCGAATCCAAACATCCCAGTGATAAATACTGGTACCAGTCACTATTAATCCCCCAATGGCAAAGCTTTGATTACAATAGAAGTGAAAGCTGCAGCAAAATATGTAATCTGAAAAAAATCCTGAGCAAATAAGGAAGTTTCACTTCTTGCCTACTGAAAGCACAAGTGACAAGATTTGTTTGAAGATTAAAACAGACTGCAGGCATGGAAAATGCCAGGCATAAAGCTTTAGAGTTACTTAATACAGTGAAATACAAATGGCAAGTGATCCCAGATTATTTTAGAAAAGGCTGGCTGCAATTTACAGCCTTGATTAGACTCATTTCTAAGGGACAAACAGCAAAATAGCTTCAAGTAATTAGATTTCTGAACAGGAAAACAAAGATTCCTACTCTTTAAAAAGCTGGAAATTAATTTAAATATTCAATATTCCTTTTACCTTTCTCATCAGAAAAGTCTGCTGCCCGACATGGTCTTTTTTCATAGAATCGTCTGGGTTGGAAAAGACCTTTAAGATCATCCAGTCCAACCATTAACCTACACTACCAAGCCCACCTAAACCAATCAAGGGTAGACTAGACGAAACCATATCCCGAAGTGCCACATCTACCTGTTTTTTGAACACTTCCAGGAATGGAAGTGTTCTTTTCTAGGAAAGGAGACAGAACAAGGCTTGACAAAGAAGTGGAAAAGGGTTTTGCAGCCCTACGGGTTTTCCATGGCAAAGCTGAAGACCATTTAACTACACCTCAGCTCTGACAGCAATAAAACATAATGGAAAGTTAAATGTAGCATTAGGGTATTTTTTAACCTGAAAAATATGCAGCTTTGGTCAGTATTTTGTAGTACATTTTTCTCCCTAATGCTTCTAACAATAATTCAAAGTTGGCCGAGTGGATGATAACACCGATAACCGATGCGAAATCGCCACTCTGCGTGGAGCAAGTGACCCTTGGAGCTCTTTTCTAAAAATATTCCAGATGAACACCAACCAGAGCCGTGATTCTGCATTTGAGAGACATCCTGTGGCCACTGCAGACACTGCAACGTCCCTCTGCAGCTCGCCTTTCCTTGCAGGAGGGACCGACCATCACCCATCCCTCCCTGCCTGCCTCCCCCGACCCTGCCAGGCACCCCCGCCGCCAGCCCCTACCCCTGCTCCTTTGGGCACCGCAGACCCAGGACAATTAAACACATGCTTTCAGCCATCTCCGAGCTCCTATCAGGCTGGTATTTTTTCCATCTATGTGGAAATGTGCGAAAGCACTGCACTTCATGCCTTTTGGCTGGGTAAACTGGAGCCGAGGTCTTGGTAAGAGACACCTCCAAGCAAACAGGACTTTACCTCGAGGTAGGCAAATGGTTGAAAACCATGAGATTGTAACACCAGCAGCATTTTCCGATTTTGCATCCCCACATGCTTTAACAGAATTATTTTCATGGTGAGATATTTCAGCATGATTTTTATTCACCTAATACCTTCAGTGTGATCAGCAACTACAAGAAAACACAAACTGTACAAGTATTTTGTTTTCATGCCCTGAATTTCATAAGGGTATTATTAAACGATAACATAAGGGTATTAATGGGATGACTGAGAACTGCAACATTTCTATGCCTTGAAATTCAATGCTGTGGTTCCCACAGCAACCATAACCATGGCCACTCTGCATTAATTTTACAGCCGAGTCTCAGAACACAGTTCCAAGCGCTCAATGCACATGAGCAAAAAAACAAGCAAAAACATTTTTTCCTGCAATAAGTATCTTACCTGCCAAGTCACAACCACTACAAGGTGTTAATGGCACTTGCAGGTGAGGATGAACTCCCAACAACTGGCAATTCATGCCCCAAACGCAGCTTCTGTGCACAGATACTTACAGGATTCATAGCCTCAGTACTGACACAGCTTCTGTTTTCAGTTATTGCTGGAATGAGAGCCCACCATTTGTACCAAAGGTTAAAACATTCTTAGAAAGCTAAAAAGGACCTGTTAAGGGTCTTTCAAATTCTTTTGCTTCAAATAGCGCACTGTTTCAACTTCAGAAGCATGGGGTGAAGAGACTGCTTCTCCACAGTTTGCTCGTTTTATCCAGCTCCTTTGCTCGGAGGCAGTACCTGGCAGTACATTAAAAAGAAACCAGCAGAAACAGGAAAGCCATCGAGCTATCTGAGTAAGTTTAAGGGTTAGCTTTTTGCTACTCTTAGTTTGTCAGAAGTAAGGAACACACACACAAATGGTTACTACATCCGTGTTGTGTTTCTTGGACACTCTCTCAGCATTTACTGCCACTGTAACACATGACACTGATGGGTCTTTGGTATGAAAAAGTGTGACTTTTAAAAAAATTCTTACTAATTGCATTAGGTTGAGTTTTTATCCAAAACTTACACCCCTTCCTGCTGGATAAGTTTCTTCTCTGAAGCGACGGAATAATGGTCAGTGGTGAAATCAATGAAACAATTCACTGCTACTGGTGGGAAAAATTTCTGTCAAAGGTGGAATTTTCACCACACACTTCATCAGAATGTCAGATTGGGGGGTTAATTGGCAGCACCAGTGATTTGTAATAACGTGAGCCTATCTTTACAGGAAAGCTCCAGGGCTTTTCTATGAAAACTTCCAGAAATGAGATTGTATTGACAGCTGGAAATATTGGAAACTGCAAATCTACAGGCTTAAAATTAAACATTAATCTACAGTGGGACCAGCTTTGCAAAACTGTATTTAGTATTTCCTAAGTAAGCTGCAATGTGACTTAGAGAATAAAATTTTACATCAGTATGACACCCCAAAAGGCAGAAATACCATCTACTACTGAGATTCTCTAAATATTTAACTCTTCAGGTTACAAAGACAAGACATGGTCTTGGATAGCTGATCACAGACTGCACAGCAAGAAACACCCAGCCACCCCCACCCCTGAAATACAGAGGACACCAGTTGATAGGCAGCCTCTGCCCATACCCAGCGAGGTAGCCCAGCCCTACAGGAACCGAAACCAGCACAACCAAGCGGGCTTAATTCGAAGTGGCCCTGCATGTACTGCTGTTCCAGACCAGGCCTTAACAGAGAAAATGGTTCTCTGGGTTGGCTGCAGTCCTAATTAAATTGCAATCCACAACACGCTGTATGACACAGCAGCTGTGGAAAAGACTGATTAAAAGGCTCTACACATTATCCCAATAGGCCATGTACATCTGAGCTTTTAACTGAATTGGAGAGATCTCTATTTAAATTCCAGATCTGCTGCAATCTTTCCATATGACTAGGACTCCTCAATCGCTTGACTTCATTTCTTTAACATAAACATGTGGATACTAATTCCATTTTTTTTTTTAAATAATCTAATTTACCGTGACAAAAAATGCTGCAATTAAAAAAAAATCTGGGATACAGTATCTCACTACATTTGATCTTGAAATTTCACTGTAGTACAAGAGAAAAAGGTGAACCTTGCCCAAATCTATACTAAAAAAATCTTTGAACCTACAAAGATTGGACCAGATGCTGTAGCTTGAATAAAAGTAGTATGGAAAACACTTAGACCAGCAGGACTAGCTGCTCCTCTAACCTACCTCTCTCTATGTCTCAACGCGGTCAAGGACCTTAGACCTTCTAAAGAGGTAAAACAGATTTGTTTTAGAAAGCCCAAGTACACAAAAGATTTGCATGAGAAAAAGTTTATCCGAACTTGTCTGTTCCTGCTCGGCATTCAGATTTTTTTTTTTTAACATACGTATCTCTCAAACCTTTCATTTAAAGCAGTCAACCCCCCCAACTCAAACTCTGATGACATTTTTCTCTGCCAGATCCAGCAACCAAGAAACATCTTCAGAACTGGGTGACGTGTTTTAGTGATGCAAGCCTTTAGTCACAAGCCCATTACCAACACCCCCCAACAGGCCATTCGGACCACACATTCCAGGACACCAGTCATGCCGTTACACAAAACCACTTCTCGGTTGCTAGACACACATCTCAAAACGCCTAGGCCTGCTGTTACCTCCTCACCACATGCTGACCTCCAATAATTTTTTAAAACTTGTCTCTTAAGGAGAGAATAACTAGCTGTAGTTCTGCAGAGCTGAATCACCAGCAGTGCTGTTAAACCTACACAGATCCCCAAGGAATATGAACAAGTAAAAGGCCTGCGTTCAGGAAGTTCATCTTTGGTTTGGAGATCTGAAGGAAGCAGTTTTCCTGTCCAGGCAACTCCCAGAAGCTTGAACAGTAAGCATGCAGCATGCTAAAGAAACAAGGGTGTATTCTTGCAACTTGGTAATTTTACAAGGCATTTGGGAAGGAAGCTGTTAAAAATCTGTTTCCGATTATAATAATTCTTTTTTTTTAATACCTCAAAAACAGATTTACTCTGAAAGAACCTTTTGAGAACACTAAGAAAAATACTTAAGTACAAACTTTAAATATCCGAAGTATGATACTGGTGCACTTTCTAGAAACAATTACATACTTAACAGGTGAAGTAGGAAGAGAGTATTTCAGAAAACATTTAATATGAAACCTTTTGGAACTTCCATCGAATACAGATTTACATCATTTATCAGAACACTTTTTCAGTTCAGACAACAAAGTGCACTGCCGGGTGAAAAAAAATACATTTGGAGGAGTGCTTAAAACATAGGAAGTGAAAGGATAGGTGACCATTCACCTGAGAAAGTACAATGACTGCCCTGAAATGTCTTATTGCTATCACAAAATGGAGTTTTCAGGGGAAAAAAAAAAATCATACTGAGCAGTACAGGCATGGGCAGAGCACTGAAAGCCAGCTGAACTCCGGTAGCACCTGGAGTTCTTGAGCCATGGCATGATACAGAATATACAGAGAATAAAATGCAAGTTCAGGAATATTTACTACATTTAACAACTATGATTACCCTTTAAACTAGCATAACCAATATCAATGCTTAGGGAAAGAGAGGGAAGTCTGCTGCCTTCACAGACTACAGATCACATGAAGTAACTTGCAAAATATTGAGGATTTTGCATTTTCACCTCGGGTCGAATCTGAACTGTGTACTATGAATAACTATTAGCTCACTGCAAATTTAAAATGCAAATTTAGGCTCCAGTTTAAAGCACATGTTAAGTACATGCTTAAGTGCTTCACTGAAATATAACCATAAAACATTAATACAAAAAGTCAAGTAGATAATGCAGGGTATTATCTACAGAAGTCCTTGAAGAAACAAACTGAGTATCAGCAGGAAACGATGCATGAGGAACTCTCTTCATTCGAGTTTGCAAAATCAGATCTGGCTCACCACAGTGATGGTTAAAAAGCAGGGACCATCCCAGAGTAGCTTCACGTCCTACAGAAAGCTAGCTGGCCATCAGAGAGTTCATCAAGGGCGTGTTTCCACACTGCACGTTAAAAAAGCAACAGCGGACTCCCTCTGCAGCAGAAGCCAGAGACACAACTGGCATAAAGCCATCAAAAGCAATACAACCAGAGCCAACTGGAAGCACGCTGGAAGAGAGCTGCAAGGAAAAATTTTAACTGCTACTGCCTATGGCTGTAGTTTAGCAAGTTGGACATTACAACAGAGGAGATCCATAGCCAATCTGATTCCCACTTTTGGGTTTCAATACTGTGCGCACCCAGAACGCAGAGGACGCTATTGCCACACAATACCTCAGAACGGCACCAACTTGCATCAAAATATGGTCGTTATTTGAGAGTCTTTTTGTGCTTTGTATCAGTCTGACCTAGTCTAACGTGGAGAACTTGGTCTGAAAGAAAAAGTCACTAGTAAGCATTTAGCACATCCTTTTAGACTGCCTCATTCTGTAGAGGCACGGTGGAACAACAGAAAAGTGTTCTTAGCTGCAATCAACACTCATAAGCCAAAAGGACAAAGATACAATTTTAGTACTTTAGCAGAAGCAGAAGAATGGAAGCGACTACCCAAATTTTAATGCACAAATCAACTACATTTTAAAAATTTGATTCAGACTTAAATAATAAATAGGTGGGCAAAATATAATGCAAGACTTACTCAGTAAAAGTGAATTTTTAATAATCTCATGAAATCTACTTAGAAAACAGGACTAATAATGTTCACAACCGTAAATCCAAACCCTTCACACACTTTTTTTTTTTTTTCTCTTAACACCGCAGTGAACTGTAAACCTGCATTTACTGGTTATCGCTTCAGTTATTTTAAATATTTAACTCAAGTGTTTCCTCCTTGGCCATTTCAATTTTTAGCACCAAAATTAGCCCAAAGAGAGGTACTGGTACAGCTCGATGTTGTAAATGAATTGTTTACATATAATACTTTATATATTATACACACATACTGTACATTCACACGTCCACACAAACAGGAGGCATATTTAAATGAATATATTCTGTGTTTCAATTTGTTGTCAAAGACTTGGGAGCAATGGAAATAAAGCAGAAGGGGTAATATTTTACATAGTAGGCAACTTTAATGCTGTAGTGCACTTATAAAAAAGTCCAACTCTCCCTCCCAGCTCAGCAGCTTTTTTTTTTTTTAATATCACTATTCAGAAGGATGCAGAAGTTATTGCCTAAATGTTATTCTATACATTTCCATTGGAATTCTCAAAAACACTTGAAATTGCTAACTAATTTACAACTTAACTATTTTTCTTGTTACAGCTTTAACTCATTGGCAATTTTGGAAGCAATGTTTTTAAAAGCTATGGATGTTCCCGATATCCGCTTAAAGCGAACTCCATTCAGGGACAGTCTTGGCAGTTTACACACCTCCATCTCCCACTGGACAAGGTTTTCCGCATGCCCATCTCCATGGACACAGAAAAGCAAGAAACGCTCTCTTTGTTCATAGTCACAATTATTGGCATCCAGGACCTTTCGTATTTCCCTCATCATGTCGTTGGGATCCATGGAGCTGGTGGTTTTCATGCTCCAGGTAAAACGCAGTGACCGAGGCTTTGCTTCCTTGTTCTCGTCCTTCTGATCCACAGCTACATTGCGGCTGAAAGACAGGAATTTATTAGTTAGCAGGGCCAGCTACCTCCTCCACGTTTTATGTTAGTGAAGCAAACTAAATGCACACTATTGGTATTAGTGCAGCATCTAGAGGCTCCAGCTGCGAGCAGTGCCCCGCTTTCCTAGCTGCTGTACAAACACACAGTCAAGGTAAAGCATTAGCTGCTGGGGCTGAAACGAAGGTATGGTACGATGGGTGACACAACTGGAAGTCACTGGAGTCAGGAGCATGAGGGAAATGACCTTGCGGAGATAGAACTACATGCATCACCTACAACTCGATTTTAAGGCAGGTTCTGCTCAAACCCCTATTCTCGGGCCATGTGGACAGCTGAAACACTAGCTCTGTGCTAGAAGTTTCTGGAACATACAAATAGCGGCGACTTGTGACAAAAGGGTGCTCAGCCCAGGTTGTGGGAGCGCCAGCCCATGGGAGATGCCCACTCATACGCAACGGGGCTAAGCCCGTGCAGAAAGGTCCTGGGGGTTCCTCTGCACCTCCTCCTGTGCAGCAGGTTGGAGCCCAAGCACTGGGAGGGCCCATGGAGTCCCACAGCAGTTAGCTGCAGGAAGGACAGCAGGACCGGGGGACATTGGCCAGGGGTCACCCACCTACTGCCCCAGGGCCAACATGTGCCACCCAGTTCTGGACTGGTTTCACTCTGGCCTTCCTGCACTGGTAAGTGTTTGAGATGATCACTAGAGAACCACCACATGGTAGGCTATTTATTTGGGTTACCTTCAACAAGGTGGAAATAGCTCGTCTCTGAGTTGGTCAGTAATTTGTTTAATACCAACGACTGACAGAGGTAAAGAGACAAAATCTTTTGCTGCTACAAGCTATGCAGCTAAGTGCTGTTGAGGCTGAAATGCAGGAAGGAGAGTGGGAAGTCGCTATTAGACACCTCCAACGTTGTTAGTAAAGATGGCAAATAAGAGGGCTACTATTACTGTCACAGTTTTAAGAGATAAAGCACAAAATATTGAGGCTGCATTTCCCAAGTCTGCAACTTTTTTAAAAAAAAAAAAAGCTTTTCCTTTGGTTAGGATAAATAAAGTTATACAGGACAAAGAAAAGAAACGTTCCAGAAATTTCTAGTTTGCAATGATTCTTCAATTAAAATCAGTGGTCACGCAGCTAAAGAATAAGGAACTACATTTGGGCCTCCAGGGAAAAAAATGACAGATTTGCTTTATGAATATTTGCACACTGTCAGTAGCCTCTTCAAATTTACTTCTCCTCAGGTCAGGAGACTTAAGTATATTGACTGTCATGCTTAAACATTTTCTGAAAATACCTAACCTAACTGACCCCAAACCACGCAGTTTAGGTCTCACGTTGAGCTTCAAAGTTCAATTTACAATATTAAGTCAAGCTGCTCTTTAAAGTAGTTGGCAATGAATTTCTGGTTACGCAATGCTTTTCTTCTACCACTGTTAAGCAGGCAATTATGAAAAACTCAAGTAAAAAGTGACAGCAAGGTCAAAACTAAATAAATACATTTCTCAAAGATAACCTATTTCATAATTTTACTTTCTATTTGAAAGACTTCCAGTAACTGTGAGAGTCGCAGGATTATGCTGTCAAATCCAGCTACATGATTTGCCAGATGTTATAAAATTCAGCAAGCAAATTAAAGAGTACTTTGTTTTAACTTTAAGGTTTTAATTTAATAAGGCTGTAAGGGGGTAGGGGGAACACCAACTTTTATACAATGCTCATTTTATCTTTGAAAGCTTTTTCAACTTGAAAACAGTTGGCAGAAGCAGCACAAGTTTGATCATTTCTAGTATTTTTTGATATGCAGATTTTGGGAGAAGAGTGTAACATGAAAAATATTGTTTAACTATACGTGATTTTGGAGATGAGAAATATCTTATCACCCTTGAGTGGTTATCCCACACGTTCGCAGCCTCACTAGAGACCACTTACCTACACATCTACAAGACAACAGCAAATTGTAACGACTAAAATGCAAAAAAAAAAAAAAAAAAAATCACACAAGGGAAAAGGCAACAGGAAAGATGAAAGTTTAGAACCAAGTCAGTCAGTGCTTTAATAGCTGTTTTGCAGACAGAAATGCTTCTTTGTTCAGTTTCAAAGCCTTACACGAAACAAAAGCTGCTGCCTGAAGCCACTATGCCACATAATCAAGGGAAAAAAGGTTCAAACTCACCTAAGTAACATTTTAAACAAAAATTTTACCCTCACCTTGAGCCCTCAAATCTCCCGTTCCTCTCATATTCAGTCGGGAGCCTCATTGAAAAGAATGCAGAAGCAAAAGGAAGTGGGAAAGAGAAGACAAATCTTACACTACAATATACAATATCTGAGTAGCTGCTAAAAGACACTGCAATCATACCAAAGGTGTGTTAAAATACAAAGCAACAAAGATGTAAAGAACTTCATAGGTTAGACCAAATTTGGAATATAACACACTGTCAAACCAAATCGAAGTCTATAAACTAGTTTTTAAAAAGACCGTAACTAATTTTCACAATGTATGTTTATATATATATTAATACTGTAGAACTCGCTGAATAAAGTTCAACTTCTAAAAGCAGAAAATGTGAAACTAAAGTTACAAAGCATATTGAAATTATTGTATTATTTAGTAAGTACCTCCTAAAAGACAAATAACTCCCAATTATTTTTAGGCTAATGTATTTAAAAGTTTTATCTGGGAATATAATATATTATTTGAAATAATACCCTATTTACAGACAAGTCTGGTCACCCTGCGTGTTTGCATGCACATCAGATATGAAGTATTAGGTGTTTAAACAATACCAAATACCTCAGCGCAAAAGAACAAGATGCATATATATTTTAACAAAAGTTTAGAGGTAAATCCAAGATTTCGCAAGCCGTGGTTAACTCCATGCTATTAATTCCCACACTGACGCATCTTCCACATCCAAAAGTAAGCTTAAGCTTTCCGTCTTCTTGCATTGCTTAAAGCTACATTGCTGATCACTACCATTTTTTGAAAGCCCAGTATCAAGCAGAAATAAGGGGAAAAATAATCCTCCTCTACCTTCCCATTATTGTGGTTCAACATCCCGGCATTAATTCTGCTTGCAGGGAAGCTGCCTTTATAAGGCTCTTATCAAGACTACTCTAAGCTAGTACATGGCTTCACTGAATGATGTAAATTATTAAAGCAGTTTAGTTGACAGGTGTCTAGGGATAGGAATGTAAGACAGTAAGCTTATTTTTTGATGCACAGAGCTATTTGTATCAGGGTCTGTGGGGTGTTACAAGGCTTCATTTCCTCCTTTCCTTCCTTTTGAGGGTTGCAGTGAGGGAACAGGCTTGTAAGATGACTCTGCAGTCCCTGTCACAAGGGAACAGGCGCTGTACTAGCACCGCCAAGGAGCATGGTGGCAGCACTTTTCTACAGGCTATGGAGTCAGCATCTCGTTCAAAATTCACACTGCTATTGCAATAGAAATCCAATTAAGAAAGTGGTAAGTCACTCAGCTACGAGCTGCTTGTCACAACAGCATCTGATCAGAACCCTGCTCTCTGAGGTACTGCACAGCACATGGTACGACAGGGTCTCTGCTAGGAAATGTTTGCCATTGACTAATGAACAGCTGTCACAAGCAACAAGGGTAAGGAAGATAATGAAAAGAAAACAACTGACAATCCTCAACTAATTCTCGTGCTTCAAAGTGGGTTTTTAATGGTAATTATTTTCATGAGATCTTGTGCTACTTATTTATGGTGGATATAGGAGAAGGTGGAAAAAGATTTTTAAGGTCTGCATATACAGTCCACAAACTCATCCTTTACAACAGCCCTGTAGGACTGAGAAGGGGGTAGATGGGAAGTGAGAAACCATCACGTACCAACTGAACAAATCCACACCTTTCAGGTGATCTGAGACTGACTCATTTTACTGGGCAAAGCAAGCAACAAATTTGCAGATGCTGCTCAACTGAAAGATTGAGAGTGCTTGAATTTAAGAGCCTGCTGTGTTCCTATGAAGTGGAAGATGACAGCATTGTTACGAGCTGCAAGCATTTCTGGATTTTTGTGGGTTGCTGTTGTTAGTTTGGGCTGGTTGGGGGGGGGGGGAGCGGCGGGATTTGGGTTGTTTTTTTTTAAACTTGCCAAAGGTTGTAGAAAATGGGAGCATAAACCAGTCTCCCCAACAATGAATAGTCTTACTGTTACTGGAATCTGTCCAGAAAAGTCGGGGAGGAAAAATTACTAATGGTGTTCTTAGACCCTCTTTAGGTTGAAATGAAGCCAAACTGTTCAGTTTCTAAAGCACTGTACTCTAAATCTAGCAAGTGTCATTACTTACAAAATACCTGCCACTTTGAAAGAATTATTTCATGGAAGCCTCTCAGGAAATCCTTACTTTGTTCAGTTTTTCCACACATCAGTGTTCCATTCATTTAGCATGAGGAACTGCATTCGGTGATATGCACCCTCA
This sequence comes from Pelecanus crispus, assembly GCF_030463565.1. Classification (NCBI taxonomy): domain Eukaryota; kingdom Metazoa; phylum Chordata; class Aves; order Pelecaniformes; family Pelecanidae; genus Pelecanus; species Pelecanus crispus. Next base: position 62,526,024 of record NC_134648.1, on the reverse strand, counting down.
AATATGAGCCACCATGCCAAACTTTGGAGAGCTGTGCCAGTCTGTCTAGATGCTCCTTCCTTCACGAAGGACATGGTTATGGTCCAGTTCTACAGCGCAGCACTGGTGCTTTGGGAAGTGTCACTTACTGTACTGGCAGTATTGCTTTGGTGGGTCTGCAAAGTCAGATGCAGCCCTGAGGCTTCCTCCACTGCTAACACAATCTTCACTTCTGCGGGAACCGCAAATTGCTAGTTTATGTTCTAAATTTTGTGCTTTTGCTTGTATTTTAACATAAATGAATTTTGTGAACCAAGACGTTCCTCGGTCTTGAGAATGGAACAAATATATAGGGAAGTTATGTTCTCGTTTGTCACGCCCTGCCTATACGCTACCTCCTTTATGGTTTGTGAACGGCTTTCACAAATAAGAATGTTTTCATACATCTGTCCTGAGTTACGCTGTGTTTTCTGTTCTTTACATCTTTGCACACCCTGTGTTAAAAATCCAAATAAACACAAAGCAAACTGTCTAAAAAGATACGGAAAACCAGCAAAAAGTGCAAGACGCTAAAATAAGATCCATTTATGGAAATGGAGAAAAGATGCTGCAATAAAATCCAGAACACAGGAAGTGATTTTTGCTGTCAGAAAAGAGTCTTCCACAATATGCAGATTGGCAAGGACAGTGCATGGCACAAGAGAGATATCTATTTTATACCTCTGTGTACTGAGTACAATATTAGAACTCAGTAGTTTAAAAAGGAGTGACTATCTACTGTTGTTCAGCTCCCTAGAATGATGTTGCAGTACTATATATATATGTGCTACTGGGTTACAGTAGTTCTTTCAGTATCAAAGACAGTGAGTTTAGGTAAGATTCATAGCATATAAGGCAAGAAGTTGCCAAAACCCCCAACATCTTCAATTCAATTTTGTACCTACATACAGATCAGGTATGGAGGGACACCATGCACACTTAAAACAGAATTTAAAAAGCACAGTCTGGTCCTGTGTAGGTGGTGTAAGACTTTGCAAATCTCTTATCCAAAAGACATATTCATGGAAGCTGCAGCAGCTACTTCCATAATAGTCTGAGATTCCTGGCCTCAAGTCAAAGGAAAATTTTTAGCAATGATTAAAAAATTACCTTTTTTAAGTCTCAAATTTTAACAATAACCTTCTAGTTTAAAACTGTACTCATATTAGCATTTTTCATCTTTCTTCAGAGCAGCAGAGTAAGAAACTTATATGCATCTAGTTGTGGAGGTTGCACAGATCACCGTCCTTTGTTTTACAAGGAATGTGACTACAGGGAGACAAAAGCTCTGTCTTACAAAGTGGTAAGCACCCCACAGCTCACGATGCACAGTGGGTTAAAACTACTGCCGCTGCTCAGTTTCCTCTGTATACTGTGCTGGATTGTTTCTTTCCTTAACTAACAGTTGGTGCATGTTCCCTTTCTCAAGTCAGCTGTGACACTGCCAGACAACCCAACCAACACCAGTACTAAACAGTCACGTTTGGAAGAGCCCTGATTATTATTACTGTGGCATGGAATTTACTAATTTGATCGGGTAGGGTACCTTTAGACTTGGACTGTACAAAAACCCAAATTTAAGCAGCAATTTACATATCTTGGGTCTCCCTGATCTAAGTGTATCCTTGAAATGGTCTAACAAACTTCAAATTACAGTCACATGCATAGCCTTGCATTTTGAAAGTTAAAACAATGTCTGTTTTTTGGCCCTGTCTCCCTGGTTTTGATCAGCAGCTGGAAATTGAAAGTACCACCCTTTAAAAAGCTCCAAGATATAATACAACAAAAAAAAAGTATTACAAAACCCTGCTGGAAAATTTACCTGCGGATCAAAACTGTATAACCAACTTTCATGAGTCATAATGGATTAACAAGATATATAGCAGATTGATTCATTCCCAAATTGTAAAACTAAACTCAATCCTTTGGGCTTGAAATGTGAATCAGCTTTTCCCTTTTGTTATTAAGTTTGCATAGATGTTACACTTTTTGTTTACAACTGAAGTGCTCTGTTTGCACTTCAGCTGCAATTCACTTCAGCAAATGCACCCCATTTTAAAATAAATACATGGCTATTGCATCTTCATTTGCTCTTCCATAGAAAACTGTTAGATTCACAACTGTATGCAGTTTGCTTTCTATCAACTGCAGACAACACTTCAAACTGATTTTTTTAATAAAATACCATAAAGCAGAGAGATAGAGAATGTAAATTTAGCATCACTTACCTTTATTTGCTTGCAACCTTATGTTTTGTTTATATTTTCATCATTGTTATCAAACACCTCATTCTTCAAACATAAGCATGCTAAGTGTATTAGTACAGAGAACAGAATTACTTTGGTACTACCAACTCTATCAAAGAAAGAAGAATTCACAAGGCATGCTTAGCATCTTGTTATACAGGTGCCACAGATTCTTAAGTATCATCACGAGTTAATGGATTTATTCTATGTTTTCCTCTCAAGAAAGAAAGTATTTAGTTCTCAGCAGAAAGTTTAGTTTTCAGAAAACCAAGGCTAGAAAGCCAAATCTGTTGTTAATTGCAGGAGCCACTTTTTTTTTTTTAAATATAAATAAATCCTACCTTTTGATAAACCTGAATGACATGTTTCTAAAAGAAATTAAGCCAAAATAATAATTAACAAAAAGTTTTGTACAAAATAAATTGAAAAAGCCATTTAGAGTGAAACATGCGAAAAGATCTCATTTAAAATGCACAATGAAATCACACTTCAATACATTCTGAGATTAGGCAGATGATTTAGGGTCTGAAGAGTCAAACTCTTAGCATTGCTACTTCCAAACAATTTTTCTGGGAAATGTGCCGCCAGTAGTTATTATCAATTAAAATACATACTGGTGTCAAAACACTTAAAAACTCATAATCTGCAAGGTCACATAAAAACATGTTTGGATTTTCTTCATGGATTTCAAATAGAAAGCAAAAATCAGTAACACTACTATAATTAGATTTTGAGTATCTTCAGAGTTAGGTTTCCTCCTTCCTTCATATCATTAGGCCAGCCATGTTGTGCCAATATCTGCCTTAAATATTTAGTTAATTTAGTGGCAGAAGCTGTAACAATTGCCTACACCAGAACGTAAGTAGTTCATAATCAAAAGGATTCTGATTCCCCAATAGAGAATTCTAGAACAAATTAACAGGTTTTAAGTTTTTTAAAATCTATTTAAAGAGAAGTAACATAACTGTGTCCTTTGATGGCACTATCCACCTCCTTAGTAGTTGTGCAGCACCTAGTATAACAGAGCCCCAACTGCAAGAGGACCTCCAAATACGAACTCAACCATCTGCAACAGCACTATTGTGTTACAACTGCACGTTATTTAATCAAGTCCAGACGGAATTTAAACTCTTGCCAAAAGTAGCAGGGAAAAACTTCAAGAAAACCACACTGCACTGCAAAAGTTGAAACTTAGAGGTAATGATAGAAGTTTGAATGCTGCCTAAACAACTGAGTGACACACAATGCTAAATAGTATGTTCCAAGCACCACAAGTGAAAAGCTTGCATGTTCACAGTTTGAGGGTCCACATTTGGAACATCAGATGGAAAATTAAGTAAGGATATTACAAACAAAAGTACAGAAAGATGTGCCAAAAGGATGTCTTTGATTAAGACTTCACTTGACAAAAAGCAGATGACTTAATTCTTAAAAAAAAAAAAAAAATTCAAATTAGTCTTTTATCTCTCTCTCTCTCAACAGAAAAAGGAGGAGGAAAAAAACCCAACACCTCCAGGGAAGTGTTAGCTGGCAGAGAGCTGAGCAGGGTAAAACATGTACCAAAGGCTAGGCTGTCACGTTTTCGTTTTTCACAGAAATGACTTCTACATTTTTAAAGAAATTCACTGACTGAATCAAAATCAGCCAGTTGTGAAAAAATGGAGTTTGGCTTAGCATTATTTTGCAGGAATAGGCAACTATGAACAGGATGCTTAGAGGGAGGCATGTGTAGTCACAAACAGGTAGGAAAGAAACGGCTCAGTGCTGATGAGATATAAACCTAAAACAAAAGCAAGCAGGCCAAGATCAGAATGATATACTCCAAAAAATTTCCCATGACGAGGAGGGTACAAAAGCATGGAGATTATCTTAAGGCACAGAAAAACAAACCCTCACTTCTGCAAACACAAGCTCTGGATATCAGAGTGGTCTGAAGTATGTGGTGTGTGAACCAACAGGTTTTAAATAAAGAAGGAAAATAGGTGTTTTTCAGCTGTAGGGTTTGTAGAAACTAATTTAAATCATACATAGATTTGAAACTACAAGTCCAATTAAAAAAAAAAAAACAAAACCTGTTAGTGCAGGAACAACACCTGCTTAAGCTAGGCTTTGGCTAGACCAACACACCTTCACACCAAAACCAGAATCTGCACATGAACTAAAGGTCAAAATAGGAGTAAGTTTTTCAAGGTTTAACCAGACTCTTGCCTAGACTGAAACCACAGTACTGCCACTATTGTAATATGACCTATGCTAGCAGTACTGCCAAAAGCAGCTTTTGTCTCCTGCCCCTACCCTTTCATCTGTCATATTTCTATTTGTGTGTTGCCAGCAAGGTTATTCCGGAAATAGTAATATCCTAAGTGACTGAGAAACACAACCTGAGCTTCTAATGCTACATCAAGTATCAAGACTGGGATCCTAGCTTATGCCGTCTAGTGACAGACCATGCAGTCAGAGTGAGCAGCTTGTGAACTGAGCTGAAATGTTTCAGCTCTGCAGCATTTGTATCTCAGACATGAGGATGACGAGCACAGAAAAATCAGCACAGACCAAGCTGTCTCACTTTTTATCCCACTTGATTCAACTGCTAAAAAACAAATGGCTTCTGTAACCAAAAAGAACTACGAAAAAAACATAAACCAGTGCATTTTAAGTTGCAGAAATAGTTAAGCCATTAATCAGAGAATGTGGCCAAAACAACCTAAGCAATGAACTACTAGGTACGTCTACAACCCAATAAAAAGGAAATGTTGCGTTACCTTTTTAAGAGGCTTACCTTCTTGTTAGTTTTGAAGTTAATTTACTAAATAGGTTAGTGGAACCCCTGGTTCGAGTCTGTGAGAGTGGTGTTGCTTCATGGGACAGACTGGGGGAGGCTGGCGGTCCGTTGTAGGTAGCAGTACGTCGCTCTCTGAGCTGGCCATGGAAAGTGCTCCGACTAGCCGTTCCTCTGGGGAAACGAATACGATCAGGTGTGGTTGCACTGCTAATGCTGTGAGTTGAAGCAACAGGAGTTCTTTGATCGGGAATAGTGCTAGAGCAGAAAACAAAAAACAATGCTAGAAATTCTTTACAGAAGCACTACGGTTCTGCAGGAAACACAAAACACTACATTCTACAGTAAAGCATAAGCAGACACTTTTATATAGGCCAGGGTTGGAAATATCAACATTATTACAGCACTGTATGGAATCAAAACTCCTAAGAAGTTAGGATTAAAAGGCTGCTGAAACAGAAACCCACATAGGCAGAAAAACGCAACAGGAGTATCCTGGAAAAGACCAGATAAACTAGGCATACAATGTTTCACTGAGAAGACTGATAAAAGAATAGATGAGTAAAGTTTCCTCCCAGGAAAGAGAAGCAATAGGTAACTTTAGTGTCTCTCCCTGCACATTCTATATATAAATCTTTGAAAATCTTGCTAATTTGAAAGTATCCTACACAAAATTCTCTACAAGCAAACCGCTCCAACTAGTGAAGTCCTTCAGGATATATATTTAAAGTCTCCCACAAACTTTGACAATAGGGAATGTCCAATACTGCTAACACTAGGAAAATATTAAGGTTCATTACTGCAGGATTATGTCACAGACAGCCTGACACACCACAAGACAAATGTAAACAAGACTAAAAAAATGAGGAAACACACATCTTGTGGGCAATATATACTAGAACAATCTAGGACTAAAATTCCACAGCACAAAGTTAAGAAGCAGTGGGTATAAGTTAGTTTCACAATGATTTCAGGTTCTTACATAGGCCTGAAGTTATCTGCGCCATTGTCTATTGGAGGCAACATCATCTTCGTGTGCACAGAGGCTGACATGGACATCGACTTCTGATGTCGCAGCCGAACACTGGAGAAGGATGTAGTACAAACTGAAGCAGGGCTAGCTGCGTAAGCGAACATTTCTGTCAGGCTGTGAGGGGGTTTGGGTTCAGGCAGAGGCAGAAAGAAGAGCATGATGGACCAACAACAAACTACTGCATAGAAAAAAAAGCAAACTTTTCCTTCTATTAACTGATTTATCACAGAACATGAACTCTAACAGCCCTCTCCTATGTAGACAGCAGCAACTACCCTACACTCCCCTTAAAAAGCATCCTTACTATAGCACTTGACATCTATGAAGTGATCATTCTCTTACCATTAGTATTAGTTTGCAGTGATACCCTCCTTGATATACAGAACCTGAGTAACTCAGTGTTCTGTGCCAAAGCACTAGTATAAAGCACTGATGTATTTCATATTGGTCTTAACATTATAAAATGCATTTAAAAACCCACCAACTGCACTTTCCAAAGGACTGATGATAGTTCCATTACTGCAGTGAAATAGTTTTCAGAATGAATCCATGTTAAAAGAAATCAATGTAGGTTGGGCAAGCTGTCAAATCTTGATCTACATCTGATAACTGAGGGACTTCACAGGCACAATCAAAAACAACAGTATCACGATCTTTAACAAATCCAGAAAGGCCCAAACAAAAAGGCTACTATTAATCAACCTGTACATGTAGGAGGCAATGAATAACGCTTGGTGTTCTCTGAAGAATAAGGTATGACTTTTGAAGAGCATCTCATATTGCTTGGCCATGAACCTTAAATTCTCCAAATTACCATTCAGGCTTTGAAGGAAGGTCTACAGTGCTGTCTTAGCAGAATGGCCAGCTGCATGTTAAAATAGGAACATGAAATCTTTTTCTTTCTTTGAGCCAAAATACTCTTTGCAGCCTTCACATTATCTAGTAATAATAAAAGGATGAGAGAAAACTGAGGCCACAAGATGTATTGGGCCTTTCAGGCTACAACGCCTTAAATAATTCATCTTAAGTTTGCTTTAAAAGTAAGGCAATTGCAATTCAAAAATATTGTTCGAGGTTAAGAAATCATGAATTATCACTGACAGCTTCATGACACTGCATGTTCACTTCCAAGTTAGTTCATGGCTACAAATACTGAAATTCAAGTCCTGTTATCTCATTCTGGTATGTCAGACTTTGGAGAGAAGAATGCTAGTCCAGCTACAAGTATCACCTGACCCACTTCTTGGGCTCTCAAAGCACTAGTAGAAAATACCTCACAGCTCAGACATCAGAACTGCTGGCTAAAATGGTTAGCTAAATCTACTTTGTTTTGTTTTTAACTTTTCAAGATCTAGAAAGCTTCATCTGAGTCATGCATGCATCTCTACAATGCTGAATCCAGCAGGACACTACGACTGCTACTACAACGAAGCCTGCAACACAGCCCAGCTTTTACATTACCCCAGGGTATTAAGAAGTTGTAAGGAAAGGAACATTTATCTCAAAAGCAATACCCCCAAGTCAAGTAATCGCCAAACAATTGGTCACTAGCCTCTCAAGCACTTCTAGCTCCTTTCCTCTCAATTTGTTGAACAAGATAAAGGAGAAAGAATCTAGTTTTACAACATGTTAGACCCAAGTTTTACTTAGTCACCTGCCTCCAAAGATGCAATAGCTAAAGGTGTCAATAAGGTACCAGAGCACATATTAAAGCATTTATATTTTTTCCTCTGAAGCTTTGGTAGAAATCAGCTTCCTTGGATTACTAGCCTGGGAACACAGAAACAGCAAGCTAACATTCACCAATTAGTGCCAAGGCTTATTAAAAATCTGAGGCTGTTGTATATCATTTGTGTTACAAATGATTTAAAGCAATTGCCTATCATTATGAAGAGTGTTTCCTGAGTCCAAGTGCATTAATTAATGCTCAGGCTTTGGAGGAAAGCCAGAGTCATCTCCAGCAGAATGCCTGTGTCAGCTACACAATGTGTTAAAGTAGGGATGTGAGACTTAAAACCCCTTTACTTCTACCAGTCTGGCATGGAGTCTTCAAGACTACTTCCTCCAACATCAAGTCCAGTAGCTGACTATTGATTCTTCAAACTTTCCATACCTTCAGAAATAGCACCTTCTCAGAATTCAATGTGCAAGATAAAAACAGAACAGGCAACATTTTAACACTTTCTCTACAGAAAGAATAGAGACTTTACATGTGCACATGTTGCCTTTTAAGGCAAGTCTCCCAAGTTTTCACTGGGTCACAGTCAGTATCTGACTTACTATAGAAAATCTAAAATCCAATCTGTAACAAATTATTTATAGTAATTACTCCTGCTTTTAACATCTGCCACCAACAGACATTTCAAAAGCACAGAAAGCATTTTTAACAAAACCTTGGATTTATACAAAGCCCAGGTTCTACTACAGATCTTGCTTCACAGAAGAAAAACCATTACAAGTTTCTAAAGTTACTTTCGGCCAAGTTAAGAGTACAATAATATTAGAGATAATAGAGAAACACCTGAAGGCAAGCAGAATTCATTCTGAAGAGCCAGTCCTGTCCATAGCCATGTTTATTTAACCTGCATTAAAGGTCCCTGCATTTCACATGATCAGTCAAGCCTTTGCCCAGTTACAGCAACAAAATATATTCAGACAGAAGTTCTGAACTCTGTGCCAAATCACAGTAATTCTGAAACTGTGCCAAAATTAATGTGCAGTTTAGTGTTGAGGCATTTCAATGACAAGTCTCAAATTGTAAAACAATTAGCAAAGCATTCCCATTATCTTTTCTTGTTTTAACCCTCTATAAAAAGTAATGAAAATAGTAATCAAAAATAAGCAACAAAAGCTATAAAGATTTTTTTTTCCTGACAATGAAAATCTAAATGCTCAGACATTTCAAATGACCCCAATAGGGCTAAAGTTTGAAGGATAAGCAAACGATGTTTGGATACCATATTGACAATAAAAGGTAAATTACACAAGAATAACCAATTATGGATATAAAATAGAATTAATACAGTTGCCAAGTAGTACTCAATGTTAACTTTGAGCTTAATGCCTGTATGTGACAAACCAGAAAGACAGCAGTTTGCTGAGAAACTCAAAGCTGTTAAGAAGATAAGTAACAACTTCAAAAGACAGCTCCTTAAGAAGTATGAAGTTACTCCTAAATCAAGGGGTTACTCCTAAATCAAGGGGTTACTCCTAAATCAAGCATTCCTAGTAAACAATATCTAATAACTTTTAAAAATGTAATAAAGAAATTGTAGGCAAGATATTGCAAAGATACTAAAGATGAACAAAAGTGTTATTAAACCAAGAAATCAGGTTATCAAATCTCATCAAAACTATTTTGGACAGAAAGATTCATTTTTCAAAGAGAGTTTGGAAAGAAAAAAGCTATTTACATATCAAAGAAAGGATGGTGAGCTTTAATCTAAACAAACTTGGTCACATTAACAAGGACTAACCAATGAAGGCTGAGACAGACACACTAAGAGACAGTACCAAGTAGCTGTGCTGTACTTCACAAGACAGTTGACTACAGGCCCAGCTGGCCAGCTAGACTTTTGGCACTGTTCAAATTTATACTTGACTTTTTCCTTAATCCCTTTCAGTTTGCAGAAAGCTAGAAGAGACAGGGTCAAAATCATGTTCTTTATCTCTAGGCTCCAGGGGTCAAACAAGGGACAGACAGATTTTCCATTCAACATAACAACTTCACCACTCTTCCTTGTAAACTGCCGAAAGGGGAAAAATTCTGTGCAAAAAATGGCACATCTTCCACCAACTTCAACATGAACCAGAAGAAAAGTACCTTCTTCCCACCCTTTACAATGTATCATAAAATTAGGAAGAGGTGGAGAAAGTTGGGAAGAGTAGGAGAGGGGTACCCATTCCTCCAAGCTTAAGCATTTTTATTAAGTACTAGCTATCTGGGCACTCTCCTGGCAACAGTCAACTACTTAACTGTTACCAGCTTTTGATACCAGTAAAATTCTGTGAAGAATAGTTGGTTGGAACTTAGAACACCTCAGCCAGCCAGGAAATTTGGTGGTATTCTTCAGAAGTGTTACTCTATACCTAATGTCTACATTCACAATTACATTTTTCTACAGCTCTCCTTAGTCTTTGGTACACAGGGCAGGATGGGACTAGATGTAGCTATGGTACTAACACACGAACCGGTTAACTCCAATTCCATTACATGCTCCAGTCAGGCTTTCATTCAGTAAAGTAAGAGGAAACCTGTTATTTCTCTGGCTGTTTTCACTCAGAATATGAAGATATCAGTGCTTCACTTCTCAAGATGAGTTCTGAAAATACTGGGAAGCAATCAGACTACAAGGATATCAGTAAGGAATGTTCTTAGTCCAAGACAATGGCCTATCACTGTTTCATCTTTGCTCAGAAAAAACTGACTTTCTCCATGAGACTTTGTGGAAAAAACAGTATTCCAAATAATCCAAACAAAGTACAGTTCAGAGTGAAATGTAAAAAAAGAATGGACCAAGAGAGGTGGACTTTGTAGTTTGACACTAAAGCCTGTTCTGCAAGCAGATGTTGTTTGGTCACAGGAAGTAACAACTGATTTAAGATGAAGGCTGTACAAATATGACATGTATTAAACCAGAAATTAGGATCTTCCTTTTACATTTTAAGTATAAAGACTGTATGAATTAAGCATAGGAAAAAAAAACCAAACCAACATACTTACAGGTGCTCCATAACCAAAGATCTGTACTCACCTTTCATTAAGAATTACACTAGAATATTACTGATTTTTAAATTAGGCATTACAGTTTTTTGGAAATGTGAAGACAAGGGACATACACCATAGGAAGACATTTCATATACCTGTTCTCCTTGCCATTTTGTATCACTGAATGCCTATCAGCAGTGGTTCTTTCACTACAAACATATGTGTTGCGCCGTGTCATTGCTCCGGGGGCAGTATTATTCTACAATTAAAAAACATAGGCTTGTTATTCCCCACAAAAGTCTTTTCTGGGGTTAAGTCTACATAAAATTGAAGGCTGTTTTACTTCATGCTAGCTCTACACAGTTATAAAACTTACAATAATTAAATAATAAGTTAATATACAAACACCTTCCAGTATTTTTAAGGAATAATGCAATCAGAAAAAATAATTCTAAGTTGTTGTTCTTGTATTTCATGTTGATGGCTCAAAATTAATATTGCTTAGAAGTTCTTAATTACCAATGTTCTGAACTACAAATTCTCAGCATGTATAGCATTCATCTACATCTGAATAGCCTACTTCTGAAATACTTTACCACCTGTAGCTTGTAGAATCATACCCTTAAACAAGATAGGAAAAGCAAAGACTTAAGAAAAAAATGTGGTAAAATTCAGTGGGAAGGTAAACATGGACTTTTAAATATTAAAATACTATAAAACACTAGACAAGTTTTAAAAACAGGGAAGAATAAGTCAAATTAAAGAGACAAATTGCAGAGAATTTTAATAAGACATTTTAAAAAAATATACATTTAAATACAAGCATCATACATTGAGGACAAGAGAACCAGGGGAACTTAAACTACAGACCTTACTTTAGAGGGGAGAAAAGAAATAGAATTACTTTGCCTCTGTCTTTACAGAGAAAGAGGGTGGAGATATGCCCAAGTTGGCGGTCAATTTTCCAGGAACGACTGAGAAGCTAGGTAATTCACAGATAACAGAATTACAACAAGTTAGATGCAATTACTGTAGGAAAAGCATGGTGGTCCAGATAAACATGCACCCCCAGGTTTCAGAGGAAGAGCCAGTAAGCCTTGTATTTTTTCTTCCCACCCCAAGAACATACCACAGGAAACTGCATATGGCTGTAAAGTGGAAAGAACCTTTAAAAATTTTCTTTAAAGAAAAGGATCACGGGGCAAAGCAGGGAGCAAAATAGGCTATTAACTTTAAACATCACTGCTGAGGAGAGTCTTGGAGGAGGCTAGCTTAAGGGAATGACTGGTCAGCACCTGGATAAGCACATGTTGAGAAAGGATAGCCACTAAGAATCAGGCAGGGGACTTCATGCTCAACTAACCTTTTGGAGTTCTTTGAAGAATTACTGCTATGATAGACAACGGAAATTCAGCAGACTTTTAAAATAGCATTCAGAAAAGGTTTCACATAAATCGTCACAGTAGAGAATCATGGGAAGGATGATTAAAAAAAAAGGAAAAACCAGTTCAAGCACAAAAGGAGAGTAGCCAAACCTTTTTTGTTTCCGAACCTGAAATAAAACTGTTAAAGTGGAGTATTCTCAATAACCAGCAAAAGCTCTTCCGGTGCCTTAAGGCAAAATATTTGCTATACAGGGAGTTTCAAGCAACACAATCCCTGAGCTACAGATTTAACAACGAAGCCATCTTGTCTGTTTAAAAGTCTGCTGACCTGCTATACGTCTTTATGTGAATGTACAAATAAAAATGAAAAAGCGGACTGCACAACCTCCTGGTGTTGAAAAGTACGAAGAGTATAAAGAGTGTTTTAGATTAGCAGAACTATTAATTCAATCACAAGAAGTATGTAGTTGTCTCAAGGGTTCCCAAGTATTCTTCACTGGATATTCCTTAGGGACAGGCATGTGTCAAGCATCAGCAGAAGTCTCCCTGGCCCCTTCCTTGTACTTTATTCCTTACACATCCCTTTTCTTCAAGTCTGTTTATTTTTAAAAAACCATTGATTCTTCTACTTTCCTCTGACATTTGCCATGGTGCAAACTCCCCTCCCTTTAACTAAACTCGCTAGCAGTGAAAGCTGTGCACCCAGAGTGAAGTTTTGTTTCTATGTTCATGAGGCCACACTGTGCAAGACACTTTGTGGAGCCCTTACAAACCAATGGTACATTGAACTATTAAATATTAGTACTTGTATATCATTTTGTTCTGCACTACTGAACATATTAGAAAGCGAAGCACCTATAATATCTGACTGTTTTTCTGGTGGGAAATATGCACAGTAACAGGTGGCTTCCTTCCACCTGTTCCCTTAGAACATGTGTTTCCCTCAAGAAGGCACCACGTAACATTAAAATGTACTGTGAAGTTGCACATCTACAAAGTTAAGACAGCAATCTCTGTGCTGGATCAAACTTTAAAGATTATGCATTTTCAGGTTTGGGAGTGGACAAGTTTTGGTATCCATATCTGAAATCAGTGGACTCTGAACATGTACTTTCCTAGATCTTCTTCTGGAATACAAAGACAAAAGGATCAGTACTTTTTTTTTTTGTTTAGCTCAGATTTCAGAGGTTGTGAGAGATTTAAGCATTTCAAGCTTTCAAATTTCAGTTTTAGCAAGAATACAGTCTTGGTATTGGGGCCTTTACACTTTTCAGTGTATGACCTCCTTTCATGATTCATCTAGGACGCTATGACTTTTGTGTTCAGCCACTCTACAGACTATTAATCTCTGGACATGACTAAGTTGCACAGGTGCATGGCACAGGAAGCCTGAAACTGATGTCAACAGCACCACACTCCCTGACGAAATGACAACCCCTAGGGTTAGGATTAGCTGCATAAATTCATCCTCGTGGCGTCATCTGCCTTCTTTGCAGGAGGTGTTGATGCTGCAAAAGCACATGTTGAGACTTCTGAGCATATGCACAAGGTCCAATCACAGCACAAAGGGTGAATTTGTGGTACAGAGTCCTTTTCTTTTCCTGGAGAGTCTTGTGCCCAACCTTAGGCAGGGTATTTTCACATTAAGAGACACCAAGGCGAGGACTGATGAAAAACTTTCAAAGAATCAGCTTCTGACTTACAATAATCAACCAATCTATTTACTTAATAGCACTAGTATGTTTTTTGGTCCTAAATGATTTTCCAAACGTAACATCTATTCACCTCTTCCAGTTTTCTTAAAACTATATTAAGGGCTCTGGGACAGCCTTGTTACAAGCATCGAGGAAAAACCCAAAGCCATGAGTAATAAACAAGGAGTTATTAAAACAAGGAGTATTAGTTGCTGCTAACTATGCAACCCCTGTAGCAGGTTTTGTTATTAATTTGGTATTTGCCCAATGAACCTGAACATTTTTTCACGTGCACTTGTTCAGCTTGCAGAACTATTTAGTTTGCAAGAGTTTAAACGCTCTGTCAACTTCAGGAGTACAGCCTGGAGCCCCTTACTCCAACCCCAGACTTTGCTATCTGCTCTACAAGCACAACTCTTATCCTTAAGTGCATGCTTGTTAGCTTTGTTATTTAATAACAGCAGCACGCAACTGGCTAAGGGTCTCCAGTGAGGACCAGTTCTACTACTTTGGCTGTATCTGTCAAAGTAGTAAGTGTTTTTAAACAGTATTTTTCTGTCTCTTCAGTGATTTTATCATATTACTGATTTTAGGACTAAAAAGTGCTCAGTGAGAACACAAACTCTCTCCACCTCAAACTTTTTTCAACTTCAGGTCAATATGGTAACTCCAAGATCCTTTTTTCCCCTTCTAGATGCATGCCAACACTGTAAGAAATAAAAACTCCTAAAGAGTTCCATGAATTGTGTAAAAAGTCAGTGCTCCACTCCTCTCCCAACACACAGAAAGCGAAAGACTAATCTCTGGGGGTGGGGGTGGTGGTGGGGGTGTAGAAAAGGAAAAAAGAGCATTTGCACAGTCTAACATGAAGAGCTATAAACAGAAACCATTTTAAACACTAATTAAATTACATTGTAAATCTGATTCCATGTTCACCACCTTGTACCACTGCTTGTAAAAGACCAGTTGGATCAGTTGCACACTGAATCAGAAGAGAGAAGTGTCCTATGGTTACAAGCTGAAATTTTGTTTCAGCTAAAGTACTACAAAATTTAAAATAAGACTACTGGGAGGTAGCGGGTAGACTACAGGATTTGGGAGTGATGTAGCACAGCAGATCAAAATACTAAAGATACTGAACGTACAATATGTTGTAACTGTGATGCAAAGCTCTTGAATAAGGCACTACACAATACTGAGTGAAGTCCAATGTAGGACAAAACTGATTTGATTATCCTACCATTTTGAGACTCAGTAGCTAAGAACTGTCAACATAAGAAGAAAAATCTGAACAGTTTCTGGACTGATCAAAAACCAAGAAGGGAAACGGCAGGGGACCAAAAAAAAAAAAAAAAAATCAAAAAAAGGGTCCCCCAAAATCATAAGCTCTTGTTCACATTTATGAATAACAGCTGCTGCCACAGAAGACGTGTCTTTCCAAGGAATCTCTTTGACTGAAATCCTCCAGCCAAGTCACTATCAGCCACTGAGCCAACTGACAACACAGAGCCAATAAAGTAAAACAAATCTTATTTTACTTCTTCTTTTGCTTCAGATTGTCAAAAAGCTGTGAGCTCAGGAAGTTCTGTTCTCATTTGTTGTAAGTAATGGTGCTGAGCATATGACCAAGTATGACAGCTTTGTGGGATAAGTTTAAAAAAAAAAAAAATAAAAAAATCACTCCATTGCAAGTTGAATAAAAGCCTGGGAAGTTATTTCTTCTGAAAAGAAGGAAGTTTTTCAATACAAAATTCCAAAATTTTAGAAATTAAATGTTACAAGACTCAAGAGTTATTATATGAAAACAGATTTGCACCTTTGCCTTAGAGGGAGGCACCATTGAGGATACAAGTTAAAACCAAACCAAACAAAGGATTTTCTCTCTTTCAGCTCACTGCCTACAGCTCGACCCTGTAAATTGACTAATTATACACCTTAGAGTGGTTTTTTGTTGTTGTTGGAGTTTAGGGGTGGGTGGAGGAAGCACACAAGGACAAAAGCCACACACACTGCTTTTAAACACAGGTTTAAATACACCTTTGAACAGTTTTTAGAGCTACATTTGTTTGATAATCTTAATATACATAACTATGGCTTGGAATAGCCTGTTTGAGAACAAAGATTAGACAGTTCCTTAAACATATGAAACTGTAAAATACGATAATACAAATAGAGATTTCATTATTCTGCACAAGAGGCCACAAAGGAGTAGTTGGTGATATCAGAAATAACTCATACAAAATTTAAGGAGACAGCCTTTGAGTTCAGTTTCTTTTTTTTTTTAATGATCTTTTTATACCCAAAATATATCTGTTCACTAACAGCTGCTAGTGCTAATTACTAATACCTATGAACTACTTCAGGAATATTCACAGGTAACTTGAGTAGCTGACTGATGCAGGGGAAAAAAAAAGGCAATAGTGAGATACCTACATTTACTCTTGATGAATGAGAAGTAAAACCAACACCACTGATAAATCACAGATTTAACACTTTTTCACCCCTCAATAACATTTTATGGTTTGATAAGTAAGCATTTCTACTTACACTAGGAGCAGCCGAACTTTTCTTACGTTCAGGAATATCGGCCTTATTGGGATTGCTGGCATTTCCAAGCATTGGACTAGCCGGAGCAATTCCTCTTCCTGCAACAGCACTACTGCTGGATTTTCTTGACTGAATTCCTTCCTCTTTGAGGTCACTGTCTGTAGTACTAGTCTGGCTTCTTTTGGGATATGCCACTACTGAGGGGATGGAGGGTCCAGCTTAAAAAACAAACAAAAGAAACAGAAAAAGGATTTTTCTTCTCAGAAGTCCAGTAGCTATTCTTCCCTACAACGGAAATGTATTCACACATGAGAATCAAAATAATTAACACTGGAAATCAGAGTTGCAGAAAGGTAATGATTTAAATTATTGAAATATGCATGTTTCAGAAGACAGTAAAATTCTGTGAAAGATAAAACACTTTCCAAACATTTCTTTTTTTTTTTTTCCTCCCCTCTTTAAGGATGGAGGGGACAGGAGGGAAGCGATGATGACACATGGACACAATACCCTGAAGCAAGGCTCCCCGTTTTGTAATAAAATCTGACAGATTTGATGTTCAAGTCAACTCCAGTAAGGCTTCCCATTATATCATAATTCAAAGATATGCGACTCTTCTGTTTACCTTGCTAAGGACAGGAGGGCCGTAAAAACAGACAATTATTTGAATTCATTAGGCAAAGATATTACTCAATTTCCACAAAAGAATTACAAATTTAATGGAGCCTTCTGGTGTTTGAGTACTGATATTGCTTGGGTTCAGTAGGAAAAAAACCTTTAGAAACTAACTGACTCTCATTCGAATCAGAGGATCCTTCATTAGCACAAAGCTGGCACACACTGTTCAAGCCAATTTCTGTAAAATTGGGCTCCTGAGACAGGTACATGGTGACACAAGCCCGGACCACCAGCACACTAACGGCTGGCGGATTGCTCTCCTGGAACAGCCCAGAAGCAGCAGTGGTTTGCCGCCAGCCTCCCCGGGTGTGCCAGGAACACCTGAGAATAAGGCAGCTCCCTCAACAGCCTCAAGCGCTCTCTTGCTTTAATAGGTTCCTGAACACTGGGAAAAGCCTGTGGGGACATCAGGATTATGTTTTCTGCTGACTCAATTACACCTCCTCAGAAGAGGATACATCAAGATACCTCAACTTCGTAGTCAGTGTTTTAATAACAACTCAAAAAGTGTATGTATACACATACAACTATAAAATGCATATATATGTAAAAATAAATATTAAAAAGCATCACAAAACACAATAACCATCAGCCTAGGAGACTCCCCAAGGAAAGCAACCTCTGAATGCACTTGAGGTATTTAAAAGTAAACCTAAACAAACTCCTTTTATGAGGTAGTGTCTGGGCAGGAAGATGTTTTAAGATATTTAGAAAACCCTAAGCTACTATCCTGCACACTCATTAAGCAGAAGAGTTGTAAGTTTGTCTGAGTCACTAACCTTTAGAAATTTAATTCCTGCAGGACAATCAAGTGACACTACCCTCAGGAAAAAGGAAACAAGAAATATTGGCAAACTGACATTTCTTCAAGTTTTAGACACAAGCTGACCTACTAGTGTCAACAGAAAACAAAAGCTGAACAGACATACAAGAGCATGGGGGAGGAGTGCTGTACTTTTCATGAAAAAGGGGGTTGCAACATTCTCTTCAATTTGTGTAACAAGACTTTCCCAGCACGGTCAGGAATGCAAGGGACAACACAAGGCAGAATAAGAGAATTAAGTTGGTGTATTCAGCATTCCTCTAGAAACTGGTTTTGTTATAAAGCCTTCAAAAACAATTAAAAAAAAAGTTATTCAATAAATTATTTAACCACCATGCTGTGAGCTACACTGCTGTCATCCTCCTTACCTTTGGTGGATGTAGACAAATTCAGAAACTGAACAGAAGTGACTATATTCTGCAATACTGAAAATGAGAATTGCTCACCGTGATCACTGTACCGCCGCTGCTTCTGGCTAGAAGATATGCTTCTCTGAACTTTGTGATGAGGAGATTGTCCAGTGCTATTATTAAGATCACTACTTGGCCTAACTTTGGCAAGTGAAAGATTGCTGCTGGAGCTTGAATCACTTGCATCCAACTACAATACAAATGAGAGTATTAAAACAAGGAGTTCAGGCAAAACAAACTAAACATCCACCATATTATGGGAACCGTAACAGGGAGGCAGAAGGAAGATGGCTCTGGAACACAGGAAATTTTCTGACAGCAAGGAAGTTGCTCAGAGGCCCCAACTTCTCTTAGATTCTTGTGCAACTATCTTAGGTGAAACCTGGTGGAATCTGCAGCTCCTCAAAGGACAATCAGATAAAGAAAATCCATCTCTACTTTCAGTACTCTCTCCTCAGAGTTCTCTAAGATTTTAACATGAAGAGAGGATACATTTTGTAGAAGCTACCACACCAACTCCTCCAGCAGAGGAACCAGGAGCAGCTTACTGATGCCGAGCCCTCTCAGCATTGTATGGAAAGGTAATCTACAATGCAAGAACTTTTTTAGGTTGATCGGTCTGTCTCCTTGGTTCTTTTAAAATATTTACAGCTGGCACATTCACACTTGAGCTCCTAGACTAGACAGGACAGTAACTGGCATACAAAGTCCTTCAGAGGAGTAACTGCTGAGCAAGCAGGGTAGTTTTGGGGAGCCTAAAGGAAATCACACACAGCATCATTTGGACAGTTGACACTGATGATTAGAATAATGTGATTTTAAGTGTAGTAGACTTCTGTGCAGGAATGCAATGCCTATAGTTACTGACTTATTTTTTGCTTGTAACTTTGCTAAGGATACTTTCCTATTCCTTTGTTTCTTTGCATTTGTAAGATTGGTACTCACCTCTGACGATTTCCTTCCTAGCAGTAAGTATGTAGCTGTGATTTCATCATACTTCATTTTACTAAGGGATTCTTGAATTTCTTCTTGAGAATATCCCATTCCTACCATAATATCTAAAAACAAACACACACTCTGTAAGTAACAGAAACACTCTGATGTTTAGGGTGGCTGAGTGTTTAAGTTCAAGAGAAAGAATGTAACATTTAAAGAATTAAAACTATTAAGTGTGAGAACATAAGCCTAATGAAATATCACTATTAGAAGACTAGTTACTTTTTCCAAATAGCTAACAAATACAGAGTGGTGGAGGGGAAAAAGAAACCAACCCACATCATGCAAACAGTATCATATTCTGAAAAATACTCGATTACCTATTCTTTTCTGGTCCGAGATGTCTAGTTCTGGTTCAACAAAAGGTTTAAGTTCATCCTCCTCATGCCCTGCATTGATCCACCTGTCCTTCATAATTTGCTATAAAAGAAAGGGTTTTGTTAGTACATTACACTTACCAGCAAAGAAAATGAGCTGTTGAAAGAACAACTCCCCTATCTACCAAACACTAAGGCCTTTTCCAATTTTACTTTTCCAGACAGGCCTCAGTTTTGTTTTGCTCCAGTGAGCAGAATCAACAATGCACATCAAGTCAAGCTGCTTCCCTATCAGCTGAATTCTAGCACACAGCTGAAAGCTAAAAGCCCATAACAGACCAGCAGCAGTGTGAAAACTCTGACAAGTCTAGCAGGTCCAGGCTTGACTATGGAAGTCCATGGAAGCCAGTATTGTTTTGGCCTTTCTCCTCCATAATGGTACAAAATGCAGGCAAAAGGCAACCACACCATAATCTAGCAGTCAGTATTTCCAGTTCACATTTGAAAATGTGGAAAATGCCCTGGTGGATCATCCTTTAATGCAGGAATCCACAATATAACCATCAGGAAAAGTTATACGACATATGCAGTATAGCCTCACATTCAATTTGAAAGTAACTGTGGAGTCGGGCATCTTGTAACGCCAGCAAACAATCTTAAAAAAAAGCCATATGCTTTACACAATAACCCCCTCCCTGCCCCACAACCCGCTCCAAATAAACTATTCAGGAACGGTATGACAATAATAAGTTACAGCTCAAAAACATAGTTTGCAAAACATAATGTCTAGCTTTCTGATGCACCTTATTTGTGCCATTACCTCTAGAGTGCCTCTTTTTGTCGGGTTTAGCACCAGGAAACGTTTGAGGAGGTTTTCACAGTCTGTGGACATGTAGAAAGGAATCCTGTATTTTCCCCTTAGCACTCTTTCTCTCAGTTCCTTGGTAACAGAAGAAGAACAGACAGTATGTCGTAAGCAGCAAATCACTTAAAACATTATGTAAACATGCCCAACATGTTCTACAAAAACGCACCTTTAAGTTCTGTCCATCAAAAGGAAGAGATCCACTCACAAGGGTATAAAGAATAACACCTAAACTCCAAACATCTACTTCAGGTCCATCATATTTCTTCCCTTGGAAGAGCTCTGGAGCAGCATATGGTGGGCTGCCACAAAAGGTGTCCAGTTTATTTCCAACTGTAAACTCATTGCTAAAACCAAAGTCAGCTATTTTAATGTTCATATCTGCATCTAGCAATAGATTTTCAGCCTGGAAGAGAAAGAACGGTTTGTAAGATGAGCCTAAAATACTTGATTTAAAATGCTATTGTCTGTTTTACTCATTCTTAAAACGCAGAAAGCTGAGATGTCTGTTAACATTCCCTTCCTTGCAAGATCTTTAGGTACGCTTTAGTCTATCATTCACATACCCCCTATTTTAAAAATCTCTGTACAATGGCTTCAGACTACAGGAGCTGACATGCTACCTGAAACCTGTGTTATTACCATCTATCTGTTTTACCCACAGAAATATATCTTGAGCTATTTTAACATGTTTTTGATCTATTAAGATGAAAACAAGATATAGTCCCACTATCCATACTTTATGTGGCATTCTTGCAAAAGTTTGGTAATACACATAGCCTTTAAACTTTTTTCAAGTGGTTTTTTTTTTGTTGGTGGTGTTTGTTTTTTTTTTTTTGGTGGTGTTTTTTGTTCTTTGGTTTTGGGGTTTTTTCGTGCTTTTTTTAAGTTATGATATGTTGAACAAGTTATGTAGCAACATTACTAAAATAAAAGGCACAGTTTAAAGAAGGGATATACCATTTCACGCCAAGCTACAAAGAAGCCATACTTCAGTTTCAGCATCCCAACTGGTAATTCATTCTGTTCAAGACCAAAATATCATATCAAAATGTCGTATCTCTATCAAACTACCTTTTTTTTTTTAAAAGACCTCTCACTAAGACTGACCTGCATCAGATTTGAATCTGACCACAGGGTGACAGGCTGTCTTTCACCAGCTATTAAATTTCTATATTTAAAAGCCTTACCAATCCTCTTCCTTTTATTTGAAATGGTTCTATACTGTAAACATTCCTCAAAACTTGCTATAACACATGCAAAAAAAAAGATCAGAAAGCTTACTATACACTACATTTTATTGGCACAATAGATCACACCCACAGGTACAGAAGCTGACACACACACTTCACACTCTTTTTCCTACTCACCTTGAGATCTCTGTGAACAATATGCTTTTGGTGGCAATACTGCACTGCAGATACTATCTGGATAGAAAACAAGCCCAATTATATAAGTGACATCTCAAAGAACAGAAGTTTTAATCAAAAAGTTCAATGTTTATTACTAAAGTTGACATGTACTTATCCACTTGGAACTACATAACCAACTACTACAGTGACCAGCATATTTGGGGGAAAGCTGTTAAATAACTTAGGTGTTTGTTATTTGATCTGTTCAGTTTCTACTATACTTGAAAGAGGATTTTGTTTTTCCTGTGTGGCTAATTATAGACCAGTAGAAGCGATGACTTTCAGAAAGGTTACTGAAGTATTTCCATTCCAATACTGTATACAGCTATAAAAGCTTTCCCTCTAGACTGAAGTTTTCCAGTCCCTCTCCAAACATGATTTTTCATGCTGCAGCATGAAAAGGGTAAGAAATGGGCTTAGCTACTGGAGAAACTATTGGGAAACAGCTTGTTTGTCAAAACTTATGCAGTGAGAAGCAACTGTGCATCTGACAGGGGTCTGCTGTCTAAGTGCATATGGTTTATTGTATTTTGTATACTGTACAAGAGTAGCAGCTCAATGGAAAAAGCTCTCTATGTCTCTCAAGTGTAATGGAATAATTTCTTCCATCATCATTTCCAAATATCATCAAGTTTTACCTGCTTTATATAGCAAACTGTGTAAGCTATTTACACAGTACAGTGTTCTTGTACATTATTGCTTTAGAGTCATAAGCACTGCTGCAGAATTCTACATGTATGGAAAAGCTAGATAAAATCTTACTGTTACATGATCACAAATGCAGTCAAATACATTTTATTGTCATGCGTACATGGTCAGAATTGAGGCAGATGTTATGACTTCTTAAAATAAGTGGAACTGCACATAAAAACAATTTAATGTAATAAATAATGTCATGTAATAATTCTGCTTAATGTATTTCCATTCTTTGCTCAAGATTAAGAAGATTTCCAACACAGAAAGGTGAGGTATCATTACTGTTACAAAAAATAACCCATGATCAGACTGCCCAGCTTAGCATAAGGATCCTCCTGTACTGGTAAGAAGCAATGCTTCTCCTCAGTATTTAGAGTAGGTGAAAGTAAGGTTCTTGGTAGGTCCAAGTACTAACCTACCAGTCGATTTTGCATTCAAAACTTCAGCACAAATGTTACGGTCTTTTGCCCCTGTATTACTGAATCACAGGTGCAAAATGCCATCTTAGAAACCAAGCAGTCTGAAAAGTTGAAATATTTCCATTCCCTACACTTCCATTCTGTTTTCACTTGTTCCTTTACGTATTGGCTCCCTCTTTCAGACTCCAAGTTCAGCTTTTTACAGTTACTGAAATCTCCAAAGTGCTCCCATGCCACCACTTCTACCATCTTCTTGGTTTTCCTTCCTTTCCTCTCTGCTACCATTACTTTAGCGCCAGTCACGAGCTCACTATGCAGGTGCTTCCAAGGCTGACAGCATGACAAACACCTCAAGCCTTACTTGGGATTGCAGAGACACAGCACTATACCACTCGCTCCTGAACTGCTTTTACTCTGACTATCTACAAGTGGAAGGTCTAGCAGATGATCAATCAGTAGCTTCCTTTGGAGATGCTTTTGAACTACTCTGCATTGCAACAGGATAGCACAAAGACTGCAGAAGTGAGTCCAATCTAAATGGGAGGGAAATAATGCAGTGTGAATGACATTAATAATTGAAGAACAGCAGTCAAAACTGAATGAAAAACAGCACAAAGCATGGCTGCATGGGATTGACTCCCTTGTCTTCCACCTTCCAACACTGTTTCCATTGACAGCCCCCTCACTCCCAACCTATTTGAGTGTGAGAAATTTGCTGACGCTTGGCAGGTGGGGAGAAGAGGGGAAGAAACAGCAGACCTTTTTACTAGAGGTAACAACTGGAGCACTGAAATACATTTCTTGGGAGGGATTTCAAAAAAATCTGTATAATCATAGGTTTTAAAGAACAAGTTAGAACAAGTTACCTCTAGGCAGACAACCCATCCTTCTTAAGGATTACATGACAAAAGGATAGATAAATGACCTCTCAAGGTCCCATCCACACTGCCAAGACTGTTTTGTTAACCAGAACATACAAGTAAGATGTATTTTGTGGATTATTTATTTATTTATTTTTATTTTCCAAGATTTGTCCTAACATCTACCAGCATTAAAATTCTAAACTGCTTCAGCAGGGAAACAGTGGGAAGACTGAAGAAGGCCAGATCTAATCGGCTGCAGTAGAGGAAGAGAGGGAAGTAATACACATGAATTTTGGGAGACCCCCTGCCCTGAGTCTTGGCTTCCCATTTTTTGCATTAATTCTTATAGAGATGGGCAGATTTTTCTGTGGAAAAAGAATGGTAAGATTGAACCAGAACCGCCTGGAAGCCTGTAACAGGGGAAGAAAAATGAGGTGACATTAAGAATGCAAAACGTTCTGGATTTGAATTTCTCACACATGGCTGCACAAAAGGAGCTTGAAATGGAGAACTGTAGAGCACGGCTGTATTTGTAGTGTTTGTACCCTCTCCTGTGTTCCTTGTCAAGCGTGACTGGAATAATGTCATCACTGCCTTTTACATTGTTTTTTTTCCTGCTAAAAACCTTAAGTATGCCTAACAAAATGGACAAAAAAGTTATTTTTTTTAACAAGCGAAGAGGGGAGAATTACCAAATTCTGCTCTTTGCCTGCGAGACAGGAACTGCCTCCTCAGATAAAACACAACTGTTTGATCCAGAAATCACATCTACTGAAAGAAGAAACATGATCGGAAAACAAGATATAATACAACCTATTATAAGAACTAAGCTCAATACCATGGCACAACTGTTTCTTCAGTTTGAAGAGAGCCACCGTCTGTTAAACCAGTTAATGAATTTAAAAAAAAAAAAAAATTGCTATTATGTCATAAGTCCCTATCTAACATAAGAACAGCTGCACTGAATCAGATAAAAGGTCTACAGAGAGCATTTCCCTCCAACAATGGCTAAAAGTTATACAAAGCTATTCTGGCACTATAGTAAGGTGAAATGAATAGTTTATGTCCTGCAAACCCAGCAAGATGTAGTTTCCTTTGACACTGCCCCACAGTCAAGAGTCCTAGTATCTAATAAATGCCAAGCACTGATCAAAGTTTCCTGACTTCGGTCCTGCATGCATGCTCTTCTCTCTAGCAAAGTACAATATGCTCGTGCTATAGTTTCTCTCCTCAGGTTATTACTAGGCTTCTCTCTTTTTTTTTTTTTTTCCAGGTGCTCATGCTTTTGAAGCTCTCAAGAACCTCCTCTCTGAGATCAAGGTCCTCTAAAATTGGTTGAGCTCGGTAGCTGGGAAGCCAGCTGTTGAGGGAGGACAGAGCACAGCTGCCTGTGCCAGGAAACAAGACTTATAAGGAGAAACTAAAAACATATTTCTGTGTATTTCAGTGGATTCAAGAGAGGCCATCTATATATCTTTACAAACAGCACTTAGTCTGCTGAAGTACAAAAAAAGAAAAATCAAGCTGAGAATCTGAAGTACATAAAATCAACTCTTGATGGGTCAAATAGTCACCCGCTGAGCTGGGTAACTATCTTTTGAATTCTCTTCACATTTATTTTTGAAAAATGAAGTTACATATATCCTGTACTACCCACATTATCCAATAAAATTAAGCACTAAGTGTACCTATAAAACATGTTTGACTTGTTTCCACAAGTTTTCACTTAAAGAGGAGTTGAATTGTTAGAAAAAAACTTGGTAACCGTTGAACAAACACACAATTTCACTGGAATTACTGCAAGATCTTTTTCCACACAACTCCTGATTAAAGAAACTGACGACAAACAGCAGAGAATCACACCAGTAGAAGTTTTCAACATTCACATCTAAGAGAGAACAGCAAATCCTCTCAAGTTACTCTGAAGCTCTTCAAGTGACATTACAAAGAGCAAGGCAATAGTCTGGGATTTAGAAGAGACGGCTGAAGAGGGAACGACTGCTCCACAGCCCATCGCATCTACTCCAACACAGCACAGAAACACATACCAGAAACCCTCAGTCACAAAGGAAAGTTCTCTACCTGCCAGAATATGAAAGGGAGGGAAGCAGCTTTAAAAAGACATGGAAGATTTTCTTAAAGAGGAAGAAAAATTTTCCTTACTGTCAAGCTGTATAACTCCAGTAATCAGAAATCACTTCTGGGGATATGAAGTCTACAGCTGCTTTTTTGAGGTTCTTTTGGTTGGTTGGGTTTTGGTGTTGAGTGGTTTTTGGGGGGGCTTTTTGGTTGGTTTGTTTTTAAAGATTAAAGAGAGTAAATACAAGATTTTAAAGACATGAGAGAAAACAAAGGAACAAGGATTTCACAGAAATGCTTTTTTTGCCTCCTTATGTTGGGTTAAATACATTTCTATTTTTCTTTACTTTCATGGCTACTTTTGAGCTTATTGTTTATATTGCTTTCACACAATTCTTACTTACAAGACAGAGGGAGCAAACAGTCATGGCACAGTTTGCTAGTTAGTAAAAGTTTTCTTTACAAAGCATTTTGTGAAAGTCATTAATCAATTTCCTGGAAGTCTCATATACTGTATCAAATTTCTTCTACTTTTGTATGGCTACACTTAAGAAGTGAAGCTATTGGGTCCTCCCCTTCCAACAGTGAAACTGACTGTCACAGCATTGCTACAATTCACTGGTTTAAAACCCCTACATATTGTTCAATAATACACTCTTGTCCCTATTCGTTATTTTAAAGTATCATTAAGCAGGAGCGTAATTTTGATATTTATTACTTTTCACAACATTGTCTAGGTTATCCAAGTGACCAAAAGGATGGAAATAACATAGGCATTTACAAATTTCTGCACAAGAGCAGAAAACAAAGTATATCAGACCAGTCAGATCTGCCAGTGAAACTCTAGATGCTACAAGAGCAGAGATTTGGATTTTAATTAGTTATGCAAAAATATTTGCTTATGTTCAATACTGCCTTACTGTAGAATGGAAATGCTTTTTACAGATCAATGAAATCCCAACATCTTTGCAGGGCTAGTTTATCCATCCTAAAGCAAGCTAAACTAACAAGCTAGAAATTACTTTTCCATGACTTTTTAGAACAACTATTAAACTGCATCTTTTCATGTAAGTGGATGGACGTGAACGGATGCCTGTTACATGCACTGCCTTGTGTTTTCAAACCGGCCTGTTTGTTGCCTGTTACATTTGAGTAACTTCCAAAACATTACAGACTAACTGAACTAAGTATATATGATATCAACCCAGAGGAAATGAATTTTGGAAGAGATACACTTCCAAATCAAGCAGTCACTGTGTTCTGGCACTCCTGAACACCCTGGCACACAGCACTAAGGAAACTAGCACCACTGAATGGACTACTAACCCCTTCAAAGTACTACTGTAACCCAAGTTCTTTCTCACTTGGGGCTACAAGTCCACAACATGCTGAACATTGCTAGAAGTCAAATGCAAAGGACAGCCATTTTACTTATTTCAGCACTAAAAAAAAAAAAGGGGGGGGGGGGAAGCTGATGTATAGGACTATTATACATACCTGTCTAAATTTAGCTCTAGCCTCTTTTTCCTTCATTCTTCCATGTGCAACCAGATAGTCAAACACTTCCCCTACAATTCAATAATGAGATACATTAATGCCAATCTCAGAATCTAGAGATTCCTCTCTAGCAGTTGCCCACAGCAGTTTCACTGGAATGACTGTACTTCACATTTATGATTACAGGTTAGCTCAAGAGAACAAGGCACAACTGCTATGCAATTTACTACACCATCATCTCTTACACAAGAAAATAATAAGACTTAATGACTGGGCAGAAAAAACCCAAACATTTCCTTCCAATTATTTATGATAGAAACTGAGCAGCATACTTCTGTTTTGTAAATAAAGGTGACATGTACCCCTTCACAGATCTTCTCACAAGAGTTCCTTTTGCTCCACAAAAAAAAGCTTCATATATGAGAACATCTAATGATATTTGTAAATGTTGTCATACCAGCACTAGAATTTTTCTTTGTGCATGTGTATAAGAGTGTTCTAACCAAAATCAGAAATCTTAGCTTTGACCTAGGCTTGGAAGAAGTACCCACAAGGAAGGTCACAATAATGAGCATAGCAGGACACATTGACATAATCCATCACATAACCATCAGATCTGTAAGATACAGTGAGAAGGATTACTCTTGAACAAGCTCAATGTCGTATGCTTGTGGATGACCAAAGGAGATTACTAAAGCAGTACTAAAGATCTGTTGTGTTTTGGGTTTTTTTCCCCTTTAATCAATCCAGTCATTTTATAGCACATCAATACAGACTACAACATTGAGCTTCAGGTGCAGCCAACTGGCCTGTGAAACACTGACATTTGTAAGAGCATGGGAGATTTTCTTTACTAAAAACCAATAGTCACATACATAAGAACTCCTACAAACACAGACTAGTATGCAATTTTAAAAATTCTTCGCTAATATGTAAAATTAGTAAAAACTTTAGAAGTGGATCAAATATCTAAATATTTTCTACTGAGCAAGAAAACACCGTTTTGTAGATAGCCACCTCACAAGGGAAGAGCTGAGCAACTTCACATTTATTTTTGAAAAGAAGCAACTGCACCAAATTTGAATAAAAACCCCAGAGTCATACAGCAAGAAAAGCAACAACTGAGCAATCTGAGGGAATGTCAGGATTTTCTACAAAATGGCGTTACCTCCCTCTGGAGTGTACTATATAACACTCAACTCTGATAACTCTCACAGCTGTTTCTTCAAAAACCTTGAAGGAACAAACCTGAACACTTCTTCACAATTCAGGTAAAATGACACCAGAGAAAGAATTATCCTCAATTTATGCAAACTGTTGCAGTTGTAGCAATAGCTTCTTTCATCCTGCAGCCACAGAGTTCATATGCATCATGCATGACCAGTATCTTGATAAAGAGGAAAGAGGGGAAATTGATGCCTGCCACTGAGATTACCAGCCATTCCTGTTTTGCACAACACAGCACATGCAAAGGGTGCTCCTGACAGCCTTTTAGGCCAGTACAGTATATATTTCTCCATTACCCTAAGAAAGATCCTCACTGCTTCAGAGAGCCACTGGCCCTTCTACCACCTAGAAGTTAATCACTAGATGGCAACAGGACTTCACTTTTAAGTCTAGTACCATCAAACACCACAGAGATACCTCCAAACACACCTTTACTAACCAATATTTTAATTAAACCTTGGCTGAGCATTTAGGGAGCTGCTAGAAGAAAACACAGGCAGGTAGAGAATCATTACCTGATTTATAGTAATTCATTAAACTTCACATAATCTAAAGTCAGAGTCAGAATTCAATGCTGATTTTCTCTGAAAAGAAGTCTATCTCCCTCCCAAAACTAAAGAAAAGCCTCAACTATTTGAGATTCCCAGCTGCTGATGCTAAAGGGTCACACTGACAAACTGAGTGCTATTAGGTTTTAGCCACCAAGGAATAACTTAAGACTAAATACCTTAATTCTACCTCTGGTGAAAATATCTGACCTTGCATGATGTGTGCTTCCCCCCGCCCCCTGCAATCAGGAATAAATGTTTAAGTTCCTCCTAAAATGGCATAAGGCTAAGCCTAACAATTCTTGACAGTAGAAGGTCTGTGATTAAGATACATCAAATGTCATCAACATCTAAAAAACAGAAGATGCAGTACTCGTGCTATTGAAAGCAACAGTTAAAGAAACACGAAGTGTTTCATCCGAACATGTTTTTACCAAATATCTGATACAAAACAGGACACCAGAGGTAGGAAGCTGAATACAATAAATTGAGAAGGTTGGCATTTGTTATGGACAGGAACAATCGATGGCTGAATAAAGATTGCCATTAAATTTGAGTTGTGAAAACAAAGCAAATGTTACTAAGTTGCAATAATTTCAGAAGCTGGTTTTACAAGTTATAATTATGTTGCCCAAAAAAGTCCCAGAGAATATTAAAGATTTTGCTTAAGATTTTACACTACCATGACATTAATATTTGTTGAAAAAGAAAGCAAAACTTGAAAGAAAATGAGTGCTTTGTCCCACTTGGCAATTTGTTTACATGTGTCATCACAGCAGAAAGGTACTTACCCCCACTTGCATATTCCATTATTAAATAGAGAGTTTTTTCAGTTTCAATGACTTCAAATAGCTTCACTAGAAAAGAAAGCCATTTATTAATCAGTTAACTAGTTGCAGAAGTATTATATTAACCCCATAGAGAGTTCTGTCAGAGAAAAAAACCAAACCTATTTGCTGGCTGCTTGACAATATCAGACTATTAGTCTAAAGCTTTTTCTAATGTTCCTAAACGGAAGATACTGTAACACATTTGGTCAACTCATAGAGAACATTTTCTCAAGGAACAATACTTTGCTTCTGTTACATGGGAAAAGCAACTAAATTAAGCAGAACCTCCACAGATTTGAGCATCAGCAATAGCCGTTCTTATGCACTGAACTGGCATACATGGTGACAAGTGAGCTATCAGTCAGTTTGCTGACAGTCCCGTAACCATACTACATTATTTAAATGTACAATCCTGAACAACTTCTTGACCACTTCTTGGTTTTGGTATATACTTATTTTTAATGAGAACCTGAATTCAGTCAAAATCAATACTATACTCAAAAGGAGCAAAATTATCAGTTAGCTATGCAAATAACAGTTTTGTGCAAAGGGACCAAAACTTTTTTTTTTTTTTAAAACACACAGCTCTGAGAAAGTATTTATTACTGCTGCTTTACAGGAAATTGACATCCTAGTGCAGAATCATCTTAAACTCATACCACAACGATTTTAACAGTGAAAAAGCTGAAGTTTCTCCAGAGTTGGAAATTATGTGAAAGAAACAAGGTACCTATATTTGGATGATTTAAGATCTTCATTATTCTTACTTCTCTAAAGAGCTGAAATAAACATAAAACATGAAATAAGTTAATGAAATAGGTAACACCCATTCTTCCTAAAGCCTAATCATTTTGATATACTTATTTAAACACAAAGGGCAAACATTACTGTTAGCATTTCAATGAAGTTCATGAAACAAGCACTTATTGGAGGGAAGAATTAGGCGTCTGCTTCTTTTAACACCCCTCCTCAAACAAACTAACCCTCAAAAACCTGAAAACACCCACGAAACACTCCAGATAGCTCAGGAGAGAAGTTATCTTAGCTCTGCAGTTTGCAGACTTTTGCGGCCAGAAGACCATTACGAGTCCACGCAGCTTCCTGCTGGCCAGTACATCTCACAGAATCTTTCACCCCCTTCACAGAAAACAGTTTCCAAAGTTGCGTGAACCCCCACCAGAGCACCTTTTGAAGACCACTGCAGTATGTTACTGGTATGAATTCATCATTTTTCAGTACTTTGTTAAAGCCATGGAATTCCTGTGCTACAACAGGAACTCACAAGTGAAAAATCAGCTGCTTATATTGCACAAAAAGCGTGTTATCCAACCACACCATCAAGGAGCAAGTTTTAAGGAGAGATGGGGAGGCAAGGCTCCCCCTCAGCCTTTCAGCAGCATTCCTGCAAGGCGACTGAGGCACAGCAGCATCTAGTCCTGGGTTTGTCACCGCAGCTCCACTGACTCTCCCTGCCAGACATCCAGCCTCCAAGCCTGCTCGGCCAGTACAGCACGCTGAATGTACTTGCCAAAATTAATAGGGCAGAACACAAACGGTGTTTTCCTGACCCAACAATCCCCAGCAGACAGAAGAGACACCATTACTTCAGGGCTACAGTCTCAGAGGGATCAGCCTGCTCCCACCCTCTTCACCATCCACCTTCCTATGCAACAGAATCGTACCACTACCCTTTATGCAAGCATTGGTGTTAATCCAGACTGACACACAAGGTCCAGGAATGAAATCTCACAAAACACACAGCTCCCCCAAATAAAAACACTCCAAGTTTTCTGTTGCAGCTCCCTTGCCCACCCCAGCACATCTATTTTGGCAGGATGGGTGGTGCCCATTTCAAGCTGCAGCATCACATTAGATGAACGGTGCTGCAGCCAAAGACCGCATACTGATTGTACCGATCTTGTTCCCGCCCCCACACACCAGTACCCATGTGAAGAGGGTCTTGCTTGAGTAGTTATTTCCAAAGAGTTCAACTTTGCCTGTCACAGAGAGTAAACTCTGTCCTCCTGCAACTGAACAATAATACAGCAATGACATTTAATGAACCACAAACGAAAGCAAAGCCTGCTACTGATCAGCTGTTAAATATTTTCACCTCTGAAAACTCTCTTCTGCAAAAGACAATTATAAAATGCACATGAATTCCTGGGGTATTTAAAAGATGTGTAGATGTGGTGCTTAGGGACATGGTTTAGTGGTGGACTTGGCAATGCTAGGTTAACAGTTGGACTCAATGCTCTTAAAGGTCTTTTCCAACCTAAACGATTCTATTCTTTTCCAACCTAAACGATTCTATTCTTTTCCAACCTAAACGATTCTATTCTTTTCCAACCTAAACGATTCTATTCTTTTCCAACCTAAACGATTCTATTCTTTTCCAACCTAAACGATTCTATTCTTTTCCAACCTAAACGATTCTATTCTTTTCCAACCTAAACGATTCTATTCTTTTCCAACCTAAACGATTCTATTCTATGACAAACCCTAAGCGTAATACCAAAAATGGCACGTGTTGTTACTGCAAGGTAAAACATTGTTTTTAATGAAGTTGGTTAACAGCAGATGAAGTAAAAGTAGTCCCACTTCTCCCAGTTAAAGAAAACATTAAAAAAACCTTGAAGTGCAAATGCCATTGTATTTGGAAAACCCAAGGAATTATCTTTTTAGGTAGTACACTATATGGCAGTCAAGTGCGTAGCTCTTCTCCCTCTGCAGCTCCCCCCATGCCAGCCCAAGACACCAGAGGGTTGACATTCTTATGCCTCCATTATTTTCTAACAGCATGCTTCAAAAAGCAGGAGTAATCAAGTGGTTTTATTATAAACCTAACACCAACTTCTACAGGAATACCAGTAACGTAACAGACCACATTGAACTTAATGTAAAGAGACTGAAGCAGAATGAAAGTCCACAGCTCCGCAGGAATGCAGACATGGGCAAAAAGAAAGAGATTTGTAAATAAAAGATAACGACATTGTTATTAACAGTAAGGAAGCAAAAAGTGCCGCTGCAAGATTTGCCTCAGGACAGATTTCAGATAAAGAGAAGACATTTAATACATCTACACGTATTACCAATGACTCAAAAATCTGTAGGTGTACTTACTCAATAAAAGCAAAAAAAGTGAAACATAGGAAACAAACAAAACAAACAAAGAGTCAACAAAACAAAACCCTTGTGCCTTTGTGTCTTTTAATAAAAGAAAACATGGTGCGGTGCAATTTAAATAAATAAATAAATGGGGGGGGGGGGGGGAATCACAATTTGGAGACCAGTTTTAACCATTCTCTGCTTTCTGATGTTTCTGTAAAGGCTAAGACTGGGGATCTGCAATCCTCACTGCACTGCCCAACAGACCTTCTCCCCCATGCCACAGCTGTGAATGGCACACTACCTGAACACAGACTAAAACCAGTCTTCCAAATGCTTTTACTTATCTTATTATCATTATCCAGGCCTATGCCTGAGTCTTCACTAGATGACAAACTACTTAAATGCAATCAGGATTGATTGATCAAGTAAATTTTTGGCCATGCAAAACAGTTTCAAAAACTACACGTGCATGCTTTCTTTTTCCCCCAGAGAGGTAAGTGAATGGCCCCCCCTTTTTTTTTTTAAACTATGTTATTTCTGGAGCTTTTTCATATATAATTAGACAAGGTAGACTACTTCACCACCTCTCTCTGATCATCAGAAATTTAAAAGCAGTTGAATCTATAGCTATGTTTTTCTTAATTTTCATTCAGTTCAGCTGAACTGGTGTATAATATATTCTGAATACTCCATTAATACTTTTAATCACAGCTTATATAACTGAAAGCTTCTGGTCAGCTTTGGAAGTTTTGAAGACAGTTTGCTTAATTTGCTCCCAATTGATTGTTGGCATGTTCCACCCCCGATGTACAGATAAAGCCCATTGGGTCAGGCTCTCACCACAGGTAACTCCACTGCTGCACAGATGAAGACCTTGACTGTTACTCAGCTGTTAGCCTATTTACCACCACCTCACCCACCCAAAAAAATGTTCACAGGATTAAGGATGGGAATATAGACAAAGTCATAAATGGTGCCACCAAACAAGTCAACCAAGGGCAATATAGAATAAGACAGTAAGAATGAGGCTAAAATTCACAGTATCATCATGTAAATGAATACATTCTTTATTCTAACCTTTTATTTTTTTAATAAAGTCTGCTGATTTGGCTGGAGCTAACTACTTCCTCCATTGTACACTGTACACTTTGATGGTCTAATGTGATAAAGTCAGGCTCATACCACATTTTGGGCTTCTCTAAACATATCACTGGTCCACAAGATGACTACTCTGCATTACTAACCCGAACGAAACATGTCAAGAAGTAGCTTCTACATGAGCCATTTGTTCAAGTGGGTGACTAGCTTTTTAAAAAAACTATTTTTGTCTCAGAGGAAATTCAAAATAAAAATACTTGAGAATAGCATACAAACACCACCAAATTCTTTATTAGAATTTTAGTTGGATAAATGCACTTCAGATTGTGCTCCTCCCCTAGTCAGTTTAAATGTTATGTTTGGCATTTTGACACAGATAGCAGCTTCCACAGAGATATCTGCAAATGCTTGA
Organism: Pelecanus crispus; assembly: GCF_030463565.1. Lineage (NCBI taxonomy): Eukaryota > Metazoa > Chordata > Aves > Pelecaniformes > Pelecanidae > Pelecanus > Pelecanus crispus. The sequence continues at coordinate 62,491,333 of NC_134648.1, read as the reverse complement.
TGTTGTATTCCTGTATCAGAAATAGAATATAATACATAATACAATGTAAAACATCATGCAAAACATCATGCAACTTTCACACAGTATGCTGAAAAAAAGGTTTCCTAGATTTCATTCCCCAAAAATATTACGTGCATCAACTTCTAGAAAATGAGCTAGTACTTATCATCACACAGTAAAATTAATTGCAAACAGCCAGGTATGATAAAAGCCCACACACTGAGGATCTCTGCCACAGGAACGCAGAAGGTATTAACATCAGAAGACATAAAGCAAAGGTTCTCAATACAGAAAATAATCTTCTTAGTTTTAGGAACTTGTCATAATGAGACCATAAAGGCAGACAATCAACTGAAAACAGTGCTTATCAGTTTAATTTCTAGAGATTAAAAACTACTCCCAACTTGTTGAACAGCTCGTTTTCCATCAACAGGAGCTCTACAAATGTTTCTAAGCAAAGACAAACATCCTTAGTCTGCCAAGCAAATGGCTTTCCGCTTTGTTGTGGTCTGGTCCTTTGACTGTGAGCCATGTTAGATACAGGGAAAGAATTACATCTAATTAATGCTGCTAGCTGACAAGCTGAGCAAAAAAACCCTAACAAACCAGCAATGGAAGCACAGACACACACTGGGTAATAATCTTGAATCAGTTCTACTTGAATTTTATTATGCTGACAAATCCAAAACAACAAGGGAGTGGGGAGAAAGAAGGACCCATCTTTTAAGCCAACTCTCTTCGAACACACTGAAAGACAGATTAGAAGTGTTCCTGCATTAGCTACTGCAAGACTTATAGTAACAAGTTATTTTAAAAATACTGAAAAAGTTTGCTGAAAAGCAAGTCAGTACATTCATCAGATACACAGCACAAACATATCCTGGCCTCCTTTCCCCCAAAGCAGGGGGGCTTTTCATGAGATGTTGTCCCAAGCCAGCTCAAGCTTTACCTGTGTACTACCTAGTAGGCTCCTCCAGATAACCACTTGCTGAAATATGCCCTACAAATAATTACGAGCCTCAAGCAGGGAGCCTTTACACAATACAGGTTTGCCTCAAACAAACCACAACTTGAAAACAGAACAAATTCTTGTTATAAATAGAAAAGCCTGGGCATTTTAAATTCTCATCTTTTTCTTGCAGTTTTTAAAATACTGATTGACACATGGTCCATCTTAAAATTGATGTTTAAGAACTCTAAAAAGCTTTAACAAACAAATAGCCCAAACAAGTGGCAAAACATCTGCACATAATGAACAAAAATATTTGGCTCAGGAGCCAAGTTCTAAAAAAGGAAAATGAGAAGTGATTTAGTGCCATTACATGGGCTTGGTAAAAAAAAAAACCTTGCATATAATGGCATTGCTAATTCAAAAGAAAAAAGCAAACAGTTTTTTTTTTTTTTGTCTAGAAGGAAGTGAACTACTGTAGCATCAGCACTTGTTTCCAGCGAGACCGATATTCACTGGAACTGGGTACACAAATACATTTGTGGAGAATAGTGATTATGACTAACACCACCAGCATGGGAAAAAAGCTCTAAGAATTCCCTGTTCTTTCAAACCAGGGAAGTACCGCTTACAGTTTCCTCTTCACTAAGCAAGAGCACCATAGTAGTAATTAGGTCCTAAAAAAACAGTTAAGAGTAGCTGCATGTGGCTACCGCAGACTTCCTCAGCAGCAGACAAGAAACCTGACTCTTCTGAAGAGCTGTGCTGATGAATATTGAGCTGTCAGGACTGCGGCCGCCTGGAGCTTACTGCGAGGGCATACCAAGAATTACTGCTCCAGAAACCAAAGCAAGTCCTTAACAAGGTTAACTTCTTTCTGGCAGCTGAAGTATCGGTGTGGAAGACATTATACAAAGAAATCAGAACTGGCAGCCTTAATCACCATTTGTTTCCCCACCTAGGGATGCCTAGGGTATGCAGCTACACCACAGCTGAGGCACTGTATACCACACCCTCTTCTCGGCACAGCCTTTCCCTCCCCACCATACCTCAAATATTTCATCGCTCTCTCCAGAAGCGCAAAATCAGAAGCACTTCCATCTTAGCTTCCCCTGCATCTACAGGTCGCGTGCGCAGCTGGCTTCAAATGCACTGAGGCTATGGCACTGCTGACAGTGCTGGGGGAAAAGGGGCAAGGGTTTGCAAAAAAAGCCTTGATAAAGCAAAATTGGTAAGTAATGCGTTGTGCATTCACTCTGCTTACTATGACAAGCAGGCATTTAATTTTAAGAAAGTTACTTTCAATTTTTAAATTGAGAAGACTGACAGATCTCGCTAAATTTTTTCTGTGCTCATATAACAAATGAGCTTAGAGAGCACATTAGCAATCTTGCTCCCCAAATTTGATCTGATTTCTACCCTGCTATTTTGTACTAGTCTTCCAGACTCCCATTTAAGAAACCCAGTGGTAGACAAGACCAATTTACCAATCACATTTTATAATCTAATTTTATAAATTGTAGATAAAAATGAAATTACAAGAGAGACGGAGACATGAGTGGACACTGAGCAGGCTGAAACCCAGGAACCAAAGGGCCAAGCATACTTCCAGCTTGTGGCCTGGCCAAATGAACACCTGCGACTTGTAAAAGGTTTGCTTTGTACCCAAATATGAGCTCAAACTAGCATTACGGCCCAATCTCAAGGTAACACCATTTGAAGGATTAAGATTTTACATTTTTGTCTGAAAACACAGCCTCTTTACTTTTCTCTGACCATTTCTCCCATGCCCTGACCCCTCCCCTTTATATCACACAGCTTTTGTTTCTCTTCCAAGTGCTTCAAGCATTCAACATTTTTTTCAGGTATTCAAAGTTGCACACATCTGCCACACAAATCAACTTTATCTAATCCATCATATTACCTAATTTGCATTTAATTTCCTCCCTGCTTACACAGAAATTACCAATGACCTCAGGGATTAAGCTAAAAAAATTCTGAGAAAACCAGAACCACATTATCCAGTCTACAGAGTCAGCAGGAAGTTGCTACCTGCTCAGACAAGGGAGCTTTTCTTCTACAGGTTATTCTCTGCCTCTCAACCAAACCATACAATGTAAGAACTTGTGTGTTTTTCCAATTTACTTTTGCACCATTAATTTTGATAAAAACATCTAGTCACACGATCTTTTTAGTATTTGTATAAAATCCAAATGTGTATATTCTCCAGTTTACTCTGGTTACGCTACTTCATTTTGTTTGCAGGTAAGTTCTGGGTATTCTCTCGTTCAAACAGAAATATTGCAAGGAGCTTTTTTATCAAAGTACTCAAAAGTAAATAAAAAAAAGCCTTTGACTGCAGCACTTAAAAGGACAGAGTTAGAAAAGTCCTAGGTAAAAGTGACATTTAAATGTACTTCCTGCAGGCACTCCAAAGCACACTGGCTTGCTTGATAAAAGAGTAGGATTTATCACTACTTACTAAAATAGATAAGGCAATACACCTGTAACAGCACATTAAGCATTTGAGGCTAGAGGGAAGAAACCAGAATAGGCATGCTCCCATTTGTTCCATGAAACTACAGCACCCTTTCTGCTGCAAACTACATGAAAGGCGTAGATGCTGCTTGGCCTTCAGTTCAGAGGCAGTATTTTCAAGGCCAGTTTAAGAGGACAGAACATAAGCTTTGTATCTGTAAGTTTAACAAAGCAACCAGCATGAAGGAGACATGGGGGCACGACACCAAACCACGAACGTCCTCTCTACAGAGTTAGCTATGCTTGGGAGACAAAGGAAGTGGCTAATACCACTGTTTTCTCAGTTTACAGCTCCATCCGAGTTCATCTTGAACAACTGCAGGGTTGTCAAAAATATCTGTTACAAACCTAGTTATTAAATACAGTAGTCAGATGTGTGCAAGGTATGCGATGCTTCAGATTCTCCAGCACAGGCATTCAGGGTTAATGGAAGGAGGTGGTGAAACAAAACAAGTTACAATACAGTTGAAAGACGAAATGTAAAAACCTACCTTTTGTAGACTAGTTGGGTTCAGCTGTGTTTTGTCAATTATTTTTATGGCAACCTAAAGGAAGAGTTCATAATCAGTATTTTCCATATAAACAATGCAGTGTTATTACAAGATGGACAAATCCAGTAACAGAAATGGAAAACATGAAAATTACACAAAAAACATTCGACTTTCTTCAGCAAATTATGTATTTGTATTTAAACTAAAAGCACATGGAATTGACAGCTAAAGTGTAATTCATTTCTATTGCAAGAAACTAAACAGGAGAGTGGAAAAAAACCCTAGTATTTTAAGCATTTTAAGATGAGAGAAGCACACTTAAGTCTTTTGCTTGACATAAGACCATCACAGTGACTACAGTGGAAGCTCCAACACCAGACAGTGCCCCGATAGAGAGCAGTGTGCCTACTGATAATATTTACACAGTATAATTACACAACAGATTACACAGTACTGACTGCACATTGGCAGTTTGTGAAGATGCTTCTAAAAGCAGATATTTCAGAAAAAATTGAAAGCAATTCCACACAAATTTTGCAAGAACTAAGTTCACTTTTGGAAATTCACTGAATATTTGTATCAATTTGCTCCCTGATGGATACAAAAAGAAGTATCACTTGTGCATTAATAAAAACCCACTGGCTATAGTACAACAATTTGGGCAAGTTCATTCCTTTACCGGTTCTCATCTTTTCAAGAAACACTGCACAGAAATGCTGAAGAACAAAACAAAAATTTCACAAAATAATCAAAAGAGAAATTCAGTACCATGGTAACTAGTCAGAACCTCAGGATCTGAGGCAATGAATAGGCAACAGAGATGAGCTCCAGTGCAATGCAATTTGGATACACGATGAGTTAGAACAGGGAATGGGAATCTTTCTAGAATTATGTGCCAATTGGTATTTTTCCTTTCTAAATTAGAGACTAAACATACCAGAAAAAACTCTGCAGAAGCCAAGGAGATGGTGACTCCCAAAAAGGCAAGATGCTGCAACTCAGCTGATTATAATACCTCACTGGTGTTGAAGCAAGGGCTTTCAATTCCCCTTGAATTTTTGGCTCAAATAGTAAATGATGTTCCTTCCCATGCCACAGCTCCCATTTCCCTGCATCACTTAGTGCAGTCTTTGTCATCTCATTAACTTGCGGTTGCCAACATATGGAACAAAGAATATCTTATATCAAAGCAGTTTTATTTCCCTACGTTCAAGTGCAAAAATGCATAGAGATCATCATGATGGAGAAGGTAAGAGGGGAACAGTGTTCAATGCTTGGATGCATCACAGAATTCTGTGACAGATACGGTGTTTTCTGAAACTGAGATTCAAGATTTACTTTGAGCACTTCTAGATGCAAGATACAATGAGATGTCACCAAGAAGCTATCTAAGAATACTTCTGCTTTGGGAAGTATTTTCTTCTAAGGTATGCTACTGAAATTAAAGATCACTATTTCCCGAGGCAAAATTCCATTGCAAAACCTTGAGAAATCACTTCAAAAATACAAACAAGAGATAAACACATTAAGCAATAGGTAATTTTATATTAGCAGCTGTGTACGAAACCAAGAAAGATTTTTATCTCCACCTTTATGCCTGTTGTTACCTTCGTGACAATAGTTCAAAGTTACTCACTTCCTGCAATCTCTCATAAATCCATGCTGGATGTAGAGTGACCACTGCCTTTTTCAACAGCAGACAACGTTGTCTGAAAATCACCTGGTACCCCAAGACCACCCATGCCACAGAAGATGGCTGTTCACTTGGTAAGTGCATTCTACTCAGAAAAAGTTGCATTTGCATTCTGAGCTGTACCATTCTGGCCAATCTTTGAAAGACGTAAACTTGTTTCAACCCAGGAAGTCTTAAGGTATGGGGTTTCTGCAATACAGCTCACCTCTCACACTGTGCATTGGTGCCAGATGATCAGAGAGGTCTCTGACACTGGCAAACAAATTCAGCCCTGGAGATACAAGGAAGGTACGCGCCTCAGTTTTCTAAAAGGCAGACTCCCAGGCCTGTTCAGTGCACTAATTATAGCCTTAAAAGCAGGATGAATTTAGAGAATTCCTATTCATGTGAACACTGAGAGTACAACGTGTTAACACTGACTCTGAAAGCTTGAGCCCATCATCAGAACAGGGAGCAGTTTCAGGTGCCTTGATAAGGTCTCCAAATCACAGACAAAGAGAGCTTGCCCTCAAGAATAGTTCTGACAAGCCTGAGAAAGAAAATCCTGTTTTATTAAGCATAACTAATAAAGCATCAAATTGCCTTCCAAAACAGAAACTTTGCTCTCTTCACACAAAGTGAATCTGGAATGGTTTCAAATATCGTGTGCTATAGCCAATGTTGGAGGAATGCAAGTCCACCTACACCGTTACACCGCTGCATCAGCCATGATATTCTGTGTGAGATCATTAGTAGAACGAAATTAACTTTGGTTTCACCATTCACAATAACTTGACTTAAAACATTCCTCCTACATGACTTGAATGAGGGAGTTAAAGCAATCAGAAGTTGAGATACTGAGCAAACTGGCCAAACTGCTACCATTCAAAATGTTTTCTCGCTCTTAAATTTCACTTTTTCCAAGGGAAGAACAGAAAGAAGATGACAATAGATTCCTTGGAGTCAGACTTGGATCCTGAAAGAATCCTGTCTCACTAGGAAACTTCAACTTCCTGGCTATTAACTGAACACGTCTTTAACGAACAAAAGGATCCATATGTTTTTGGCTGTGATTCCAACCACCTCAGTAACAGCAAAAGGTAGTTTTAGATTAATTTTGGCAAGTATGGAAGACTTGTCAGAGAAAATAACCTTTGATAAATTACAACAGAAAATACATGGCTTAAAGTCAAAGAATTAACAAAAGCAGATCTACAATGAACATTCTTGGTTTCAAAAGGGCAGAGACACTACAAGTAATACTCTCCTAGACAGAGGATCTCGAAGGAGTGTGTTTCTAAACCCAGTTCTAGTGCAGTGAAGCTAACCCTCCCTCCATACATGTGCACTGAGCAGAAGGCCACACACTCCTTGGCAGGACAATTCAACCCCCTCAAGTTAGGCTGATGTTCTGATCACCCCCCAAAGGGCTAAACGTTTCTCCCTTTCTGTAATTTGAGACTGGGCTCTTATCATATACCCTGCACACACCAAAGAGTCCTGGAACTTACTCCAGTTGGAAACATGAAAGCTGTATCTCAAGCAACAGGAAAGTACATAGGGAAGGACTCCAGATGTAAGGAGATGAGCAACTACCCTAGAAAAATGCTTGAACAAACATAACCTCCTCCCAAGAAGTGACAGAAAAATGCTGATCTGCTGCATGATTTAGAAGTTAATCAGCGCAGAGATATAAAGAAGGAATTGCCATAAAGTGAAACTGAACTGGACACTTAAAAGGACATTAAGAATAGCCACATAGATAACAAGGAGAAGGTAAGTAGGGTTCAAATACAGCAAGGATACATTAGAGATGAAAACTCATTTAAGCGTGACTCCCAAAACTAAGCATTTTATTTTAGGTTTTGGTACATAAGATGGAAAAAAGAATAGGAACAAAGACAGGACAGCCAGCAGGAATGAGTGCGTAACTAGGAAATCACAAATGCAGGAAGATGAGTGCTGTCTGGCTGAGGCCAGACTGAGAATATTATTCCAGAATTTTTAAGAGTGGCAGGTTTAAAGAAAAAAAAAAAAAAACCAAACAAAACACCAAACCATTCTTGTAGCACAGATTTGTAACATCTATCAAGAACAAAATGGCAGCACAGGTTTAGAAATTACCAGACAACATTTTTTTTTCTAGTAGAGCCATCTAGCACAAAATTCTTGAGCTTGAAACTTGCAGGGAAAAAATAGGGAAACAGACAGAAGGGTTAAATGCAACATATTTTCCTACAGTTAATTGTGCCCTATGGAAACACACAAGATATGACCATCTGGACTATTGTAAAGCCTCATCTAGGAGGATGCATGGAAATTATTGAACTAGATAAGCTGATATGCGCACAGAGCTTTTTTAATTAAAAAAATGGCTAAAGAGATATCATGTTGTAAATAAATGAGTAAGAGTTTTTCAAGGACAGGACTTGAAACCAATCTTGTTTAATATCTGTATCAGTGGCCTTGGCATGGGAAGTCAAACCATAATGATTAAGTTTGTTGAAGGAGTTAAGAGGCACCATCAAATACAGTGGAAAGCTGATATAAACAACCCTGGAGATGAGTTAGCAAAGAAAGCAAGATTCGACAAAGTACAAGGTGCTGTTGCTGATCACAACCAAAAAACATCAATGTGACAGCCATGAAAAAGGTTAGCACAATCTAAAGATTGATCAGATAAATAGTTCTGTAAGGGCAAGGGTAAATTAATGACACTGGGGAAATTGTTATCCAGAATATTGTGAACAATTCTGGTCATACACATCTAAAATACGTAATTATTATCAACGCTGTACAGTTTACCTAGCAAGAAGAGAAACTTTTACTCATCTCTCTTACAAAGAAAAAAAAAATTAAAATGCCTTCAAGATACTCCTATAAAACTAGCTTAATCATTCCTTTCAAAGGAATGCCACTCATTCTAGGTAACCAGGACCAATGGCCATGTCCTGGAAAGTATTTATGCTCTGAATTGATTGAATGACATCTATTCCATGAGAGAAAGAAACTTAATACTTAAATCTTTCCAAATTTGGCCAAAGATTTTACACTGTCACTTGAGTTGTTGACATGTCAAACAAAAGTAATGAAGCAGAGGACCACACACAGTTATGTGCAAGTAAAAGAAAAGGTACTTAATTTTTGCAATGTGTGACACATGATACCTATCTCCAACTCCTATACCTGTAACAGCAGCAAAGAAATACTAACCAAGTACTTGCATTTCCTGGGTTAGGTATCAGTAAAAAGAGGAGGGAACTTAAGTGGAAAGCAATTAACCAAAAACTTTGTCTACAAACAAGCACTAACTTTAACATGAGAAGACAACTACTGATCACCAGAACTGTCAGTTTAAAAAATAAAAAAATAAAAATCCCTCCCAACAACTCTTGCAAAATGATGTCCCCACTGTTCCTCCTAGTGCTACTGAACTCCGTATTAGCTCAGAAAAAAGAAATTCCCTTAAAGCCCTACAGTAAGCCACATAGCTCTCTTTAAAAGTCCTTGCCGGTATCAGCAAACATTTACTTCATTAGACAGGTTTGGCAAGAAAAGGTCAACAAGGTGTTTCTCCCTCTTTCAGTATGTAGAGTTGCTATTAATAAAACAGCACCAACAGCACCTTCTTGTAACAAGCAAACAGGAGTATAGCTCACCAAATCAGAACCATCATTAACTGCAAGTTATTAATTACATTGCAATGGCATGCAGGAACCAATTATGGAGCTGAGCTAGACACTATGAAGAGATACAAGAGAAAGCTTGTCTATACCACACAACACTGAGCAAGACACACAAACTGGCTCTGAACAAACTGGAGGGTCTTCCCAAGGCTGCCCAGCACTGCAGACACTAGCAGAACTCCTGGGAGATACATTGCTTTGGCAAGAAAATACTGTCTTTGGGCTACTCAAACCATAATCAAGAAGATATATTAGTTCTCATTCCTGACTTCCCCTCCAATACAGCCCTGTACCATGCAGTACAGAAACACCGAGAAGCGGTCTTTCCAGCAAGCTTACCTAATTGCTATATATTGAGCCCTTTTTTGGGAATGGAGGATTTAGCAGAGAACTCTAGTAGCAAACTTGAACACAAATCAGATGGGACAGGGACTTGTCAAAAAATACAAATTTAAGAGACCACCTTCAAGAGAAATTGTTTTGCAATCATTATTAGAAAAAATAGTCTTCCATTTCTGTTTTTTTCTACATCAGTGGCAATATCTCTAGTAAAATGTGCTAAATGTTTGCAGACTTAGATGATGCTATTCTAAGAGCACCTTCACACCTACTGCAATTCACTACTGTTTACACCCATGCTACTTTACCTCTCTGCCAGTTAGGATGTGCCTTGCCAGTTTTACTTTTGCAAAATTCCCCTTTCCAATCGTTTTAAGGAGTCTGTAATTTCCAATATGCGGCTGCTCATCTGCGCAGGAAGCTATAGAATTCCTGCAGCGAGCTCCAGAGCGCCCAGTTCGAGAGGAAACTTCCTGCCGTCCATCTCCATGGGACATGTGCTGCAATAAAAACATACACAGATAAGGCTGACAAAGACAAAACACATCAGTGATGAGAAGCATACAACATTCAAAAACATCAGCAACTCCTCTGAAGAAACCTTCAAAGCATCCAATTCAAACTTCAGATTCACGCTGAACTTTGCTCTGATGGGGACAATAAAGGGGTTCCCAGTTCCCAACACAATATCTATTTCATCACCTGATAAAGAGCAAGTGGAGCATCACCTGAACCGCTACAATAGTTGAGCATTTTTTAAGTAACTTATGCAGACTGCTAAATCAATTATGGAACATGGAGGTGTTTGATATTATTTCCCGTTTGCATTACTGTGCCTAACTAAAGCAGGAAAGCCCTTGGAAAAGAGACACAAACAAAGCTTTTCCAAAAGCACACACAGTAAAATGGTCACCCTTATTGGACAGTTTAATACTACTGATAAAGTAATAAAAGGGTTTTTTTCTCTTGTACTAGACTCCTGCTCCTACAAAACCTCATGACTGAAAATACCCAGGACAGCCTGGAGAACAAGGGAAGAAATCTTACCTAATTTATAGAAACCCTGGATATTAATAGGCTGAGCACCAGTTAGAGATCTGAGATCCTGTCTGCAATCTGTTAAGTTCCTTTCACTCAGTTTCTCTGAACAGCTATTAATTGTAAAAATGAATGGGTATATATCATACCTATAACAATCTTTATCACAGAATCACAGAATGCTTTAAAGGTCATCTAGCCCAACCCCCTAAACAGGCCATGTTGCTCAGAGCCCCGTCCAACCTGACCCTCAATGTTTCCAGGGATGGGGCCTCCACTACCTCTCTGGGCAACCCATTCCAGTGTTTCACCACCCTCACTGTAAAAAATTTCTTCCTTGTAGAAACATAGAATTACCCATTAGATCACATGGTTAAGATAACAGTAAAGTATTTTTTCATTTCCTGACAGCCTGTTTATAAAAGAGCAGGTCCCTTCATGTCCCCTAGTTCCCAACTCATGGTTGAGGTCCATACACCAACTTCGCCAATTAAAGTATTAGTTAGAAATGCTCAGTAGTATGCAAATATGGAGCAAATGTCTGGCTACACAGAAGATGATATGCGAAATTCAGAGTCATCCCAGAAATCCCACATCTCACTCTTCTACTACTCCTCCTCTTGCTGAAACCCAGCGCGGACAACCAAAAATCTGGCATATAGCAACACTCAGTCTGAAAATCACTGTAGCATAAGGATGCGAGATCGTAACTCAAGAGCTAACAAGCATGGTACAGGCACAAATGAACAAATCCACGCTTGCATGACACTTGGCAAGTTTCACACTCTGTTTAATAACCTGATGTAACCTTGTGACCATATACTCTGGCATCTTAAGTTCCCTGGTTTGTTAATTTGAGTGCAACAGCTGTGATCAAATTATTTTTAAAAACACATTCATTTCATTTAAGAAATACTCCTGACAGAAGTCTACAGCAACTCTTGGAAAATTGTTTTAATAGTTACTATTTAAAAAACCCCCACACATACACACTATGGTGCATATGTTTTACTATCTATCTGGCTTTAGTGTCTCCTTACCGCCTGGCTACTGCTTTGTCACCAGATTTGTACTTCCCATATAGGTACTTAATTACTATGATCATGTTACCCCTTCACTTTAATTAGTTATATATAAATATATTGAGCTCCCTAAACAGGCTGCTGTAAGAATGATTAAGACAAGACAACATTTCTTGTAGTTCTTTTCAGAACCCTCTCCTACTTTTCCAACACCTTTTTGTGGGGCTCATGCTAGAACTGGACATGTCATACCAACACTAGGTGCAGTAGGACTAAACACAGAGACTGCATCTTCTGTTCAACACTCCACTGATTTTACATGGACAGAACTAGCCTTCTTGGCAGAAGACCATCTGTATCTGACCACCCAACGCAGACCATAACTCTTTTTAAGAATTACTGCTTCCTATTCCCTCACCACACATAATGACTTTCGTTCTTGGTTCTTTATATGCATGTCTCGCATTTCACTGAAGTGAAATGCAGAATTTCCTTACATGCAGGTTCTTACGTCTTCCCAATGACTGGCCCATCCTGCCCTATAGAATATTCTAGCAATCTTTATCATAGTTTTCAGGAGTAGTATACATTTCTTCCAAACCACTAATAACTGGCACAGGAAGAAGAAGCACACCCATAACAAGATCCAGTAAAAAATCAACACCTGGTAACAATTCATTGTTCTCAATAATATCTGCAGGCCTACAACAGCTGGGTAAGTGTTTATCAATCAATAATTCTCATGGAGAGGAAGGACAAGAGCAGTCACCCAGCTGAAGGGAACTACTAAAGCCAGTGGAACTCTCTATCAACAATGTCACTATGTTGCATGCCCTTAATGCCAGGCTGGTGCTGGTTGTTCCGGCCATCTTATTTACCCCTGTATGTACTGGCACAGCAATGCCAATCCTCTATCCTTCCCTAAACTTTGACTTCTAACAAACCTTCCAGCGCACAATGTAGAGAACTTCTCTGTCAGCTCCTCTGGTACCTTCTAGTGTCAAGTTATTCAGACCAGCCAGAAAAAAGCAGCAACTGCTGATGCTAGATGCTAACATCCTCCTACATTGCCACCCCCAGTGATCAGGGACTGGGATGTTCTGTACAGGGCCAGAAGGATATTTCTTGGATATATTAGAGGAAGGCTCACTTTTAGTTCAAGTACAGCATCCCAGGACTACAGCTGTACTACTTACATTGCACTACACTGAGCTGGTAACCTACCTCGGAAAGAGAAGTATATCAGAACTATTTAGACTATAGCCCTTTCACAGCGGGATCCGTGGCACAGACACACAAGCTGGCTTCAGCAAGAGCCAGCCTACCTCCAAGCAGCGCTTATTAGCTTAGGCTCTCTAGCAGACAGATTCAACAAGTAGCTTGCTTTTGAACCACACAGCTGACTGAAAACAGAGCATCTGCATCTGTGCTGTCTTATGCTTGAACAAATACACTGTGTTAGACCTGAGCTAGCTTATGAGGCAGTTGAGATGTGTGCACTGAGTACCACGTATTCCCAGACCAGAGAACCTGAGTATAGGTTCTGATCTTACGCATATCCTACTTTATATAAACAATATTAGGTAAAAGAAAGATTGTTATACTAACAAATTCTATTCCACATAGTAAACCACCCCAGTTAATATATCTTGAGAGCTTCACTGTTCCCTGTTGACGAAAGACTTCTCGTGTCCTATAATTTTTTTCATGCTTTCTAGCTTTGCACTTAAAGGGAGGAATTAACAGCTGCGAACTTATCTGGACTAGCACTGACAAATTTAACACAATCTCCTTGTACAGAGGTTTGCATTTCCACCCTAACCCAGATTATTTCTTTTCAAGAATATGACCTTTTTCAGCTGTGGTTTTTGAGTATCAAGCTGTATGTTGTTAAGCAGTCCAGTTCTCTCCAAATGACTTGCTCATAGCTGTGTTTCACACTGTAGAAATCTGTCCATTTGCAACCGTATCTAGTTTGGACTTTATTTCACTTCACGTAAGTAAATCTATCAGCAAGTCCTTCCTCTGTCAAATACAAGACTATTACATTGAACAGAACACAAGCTTTCTAAAAACTGCAGAAAACAGCTTCTCAGTTTCAACATGGATTTTCTTTTGCTTATGGAAATGAAGGAAGAAGAGGGCTTGGTAGCATACAGCACTAAAAGGCATAAACTCAAAACTGAGTAAAAGTGTTTCTCCCACCCAAATCATTTTCAAGAAGCCATGATAGGTAGATGGGAAGCTAAATGGTGTAGGCAAAAAGCAAACATATAGATGGTCCAGGAAAAGTTCAAGTCACGCACTGGCTTGTAGAGCATTTGGCTATACTCGGCTACTTCCAGGGTAGTTTCCTCAGCAAACAGATTAACAGCTCCAATCTCAGTCCAGAGCATCCCCCACTCGCTAAACCAAGAGGCGAATCATTTGTCTTTTCCCAAGCAGATCCTCAACTCTGCAGATTTTGCCTCCCTGACCCCCAAAGATTCCGTTCAGTTTCAGGCTTCTTTCCCAGGTCCACATTTATATGGCTTCAATAAGAAACGGGGTTTGTCTTAAAAACATAAGATTTAAAACAAGCATGTGTTTATTTGTAGTACGTTTCCATACATTGTGGTAGGTGAGCTGTATTCTCCTGGATATGCATTCATGCTCATTCATGACACTCACCATGGCTGAGGGATTCCCAAAATACCTGTCTTCACCCAAAGAAAGACCATTATACTGCAGACAGGGAACTGAAGCAAGGAGACCAAGTACTTTGTGCAGCTTCAGGCTAGCCACAGTCACCATCTCTTTTAAAAGAAAAGTCTCCTGAAATCCACTCATGACAAGACAGCACTTTCTTCCATATCTTGGCATGTATCAGGTTCTATTTCAGAATCTTTTAAATACTTTAAAGGGATTTTTTTTTGCACACAGTAGGAGGGTTTCCTAAAAAACTATCCATTTTCAAACCAACAAGACAACCTCCCTCATTTAAAAAAAAAAGAGGGCATTTTCCTCCTCCTCCCCCCAGCCCCACCCTGGTATTACTCAACCCAGAAGGAAATGGAGTAAGCCATCTCCCTTTGTGAGAGACCTTACTGTGAGGGAGGGACCAAGCCTAAGACCAACTATATTTGGAACACAATGCAAAACCCACCTTTTCGCAAAAGCCTTCCCCCAATGATGAGCCGACATCCTTTCATAGCCAGATAATGATTAGCATGAAGAGAAAGAAAAAGAAAAGGAAAGAAAGTAAAAAGCAAATGAAGTATGAAGGTGCCGATAACTGAAATCTTTTTGGTAGATGTTAGCTTTATCCAGTATCTGTGCTATTAGAGATATCTTAACATTCACAGCATTAGAAACACACAGGGTAGAGGATGACTAGTATCAAAGTTCTTATACTGCTTAAGAAGGTGCCAACAGCTGAGAAAAACCTGGAAGAGACAGAATCTGATATCCATTCGAAGAGCTGAAAAACATTAAGAAATTAGAACGCCCAAGATCTGCAAAAATCCATGTTTATTTACAGTAAGTAGGAAGCTTTCTTTCTAAAACAAGGAGGATAAACTGTATCAACATTTTTTAAAAGCATTTCTTTTATACAATAGTGAAAACTACTTTCTCATCAGCCACATGAACTAATCAAATGTAATCTTACAAGTCTCTAGGAATGATTATTACCTTAGCTGTTACCTCATCTTTGTATAAAACACTATGAAGTGATATTACAGAATTTCTTAGAAAGCTGTCAGACCAGTAACAATCATGATAGTCTCATTAGATTCAGCATTTTTAATTATAATTAAGAAAAAATTGTACTTAAAGCCTATCCCTTACAATGTTAATAATCTAAACGTTCCAGGACATGATGAAAATTTGAGACACTAAATTGCTTCATTACCCTAACTTGGGCACACAACATATAAACACATGGTAATTTCTGGCTGCGCACTCCCCACCAGCACTCATTTATAGAGAACCTTATCAGGAAATATATCGTAGTTTTTTAAAACACAAAAATATTTTAAATGAAACATGTGAAGACAAATTTCACTGCAGCCTTTCCTAACAATGTGTTGTATTTTATTTCCCATTTATGATTAACATCTTTAAAAACATACAGACTGCTGAGTACTACTCAGTGTAAGAGAAAAAAAGGTTAGCCTCAAGGATATTCACAGAGGTAGCGTCTTACTGTGCAGATATATCCATGAAACAGCACAGCAGGGCATCCTGTGACTGCTGACAAAGGAATTATACTGGAAAGTCAAAACACAGACTTACATTTCTGGCAACCACCAAGAGGTGTCACAGCAAACACTCAACCGTAATTGTCTATATACCAGTTACTGCTCTGAAAATCCCTAAGTCACCATATATTATAAAATATGACATTATTTTCCTGTATTATAAAATAGGAAGACATCAGGCGAAGAAGTCCTGTACTTGTCCTCATTTTACTTCCCTCCTACCACTGCCCAGGGCACAAATCAGGACATGGAGCAACGTAGACTTCGTCAGACCCAGTATGCCCATGTCAATGTTTGCATAACCAATTCTTTGGTTCCAGCACATGTAATTAAAAGGTAGTTTTTAGACTAGCTTGCTATATAATCAATCTTAAGGGTGAACAGTCAGGGCTTCCATCTCATGAAATTTTAAATGCTGTCCTACAAAGGAAAATGCTATCCAATGTGGCACTAAAATTATCAATCCATGAAGGCAGATTTATTCACTGATGTGTGCTACAGCCCTACCATTATGGATGCTGTGATCGAGTGGAACAACTGAGAGGGTCAGACCTCAGCAAGGGAGACAAACAGACCTTCTAGAAATACATTATAGCTGGTAAAGGAGAGAAAACACTAATTTTGATGCATCCATTGTCAAAAGGTGAAGAATTCACTGTGCAATTCTCAGCCTATGAT
Source organism: Pelecanus crispus (assembly GCF_030463565.1). Taxonomy (NCBI): domain Eukaryota; kingdom Metazoa; phylum Chordata; class Aves; order Pelecaniformes; family Pelecanidae; genus Pelecanus; species Pelecanus crispus. The sequence goes on along the minus strand of NC_134648.1, from coordinate 62,474,679 downwards.
AGCACTCATTCATTTAACTCGTATGACACTTCATGAAAACGAGTGGCTAGTTTAATTAGGTCAATTTTGTCAAACAACCAGTTTAAAGGGAGAAACTGAAGAGCAAATACAGTCTTTAGCACACACAGGCTACACCTTGACACACATTCCTAGTTCTCCCTAACCTCAGCGAGGAGGGTGAAATAAAGGAAAAAACAGGAGCAACAGTCAGGGTAAGGCAGCTACAGCTCAAACCGAGCACAGCAATGCAACTTTCTACACTGGGCAGCCTGACAGACAGTATGGACTGACATACTGCTTTCACTTGGCAGAGGGAGCATTGCTACCCAAAGCAACACTTGCACGCTCACAATTCTGGCCACAGACCAGCGGTGGGAAGAGCTAGTGACAACTGCACCATTGCCCTGAAGATCAGAGTGGGAGAGCACCGACAGCAAAGCACTAACAGCCTTCAGCGAAGGAAGGATGCTCCCGTTCATGCGCATACAGGGTCTGGCTCAGGAGTCCTTCCCATGTATAACCACTACAGCCTCTGCCGATGTATTTGACATCGCTTGGTTCATACTCTATACAACATATGAAAGAGTGAATCTCTTAATTCCATGATTAGCACTGAACAACGCAACAGTGAAGAAATCCTGCTTATATAATCAAAAAGATAAGTCTGGTGTCGGTTAGAAAAGCTTTTTAAAAGCTCTTTTGTTGCTTCACATTATCAAGATCTGACATTCATCATATCTTTCCAGCCAAAGTTTCTTTACTGTTGATTAAAATGGATATTTATTGACATCAGCCTGGGGAATAATAGCTGAAGAGCCAACCATATTCTATTCTTCATCAACAATACTGCCAACTAAGTTGTTTCCAGAATCATCACTGTCAGTAATTACATGCTAAACAAAAAAAAAAAACCACCTCACCATTGGTTTTCAAAGACCACATTGAGCTTGCAGATAGAAAACTTTGTTTAGGCTTTAACCCTGCAGGAACAAATTTTATTTCAAAGTTAATTTTTGTTTATATGTGTATATATACACACACATACGGAGCTCAACAAGTTGCTGCTCTACGGGCCAAGAATTCTTCTTAACCCAAGGGTTTCATCCAGGAGACTGACTGGAGTGTTATCACAGGTGTACTCAGTACCTTTCAGGTTTATGTTTTAAGAGCAGTAAACACCTATTCATCATACGTTCTAAAGCTTTTTAATGGCAGATGATCTCCACGCTAAGCAGAGCCAACCTTGATATGCCATGAGCCTAAAAAAAAAAAGTGACCTCCATTTTTGATCTGGCTGACATCCATGAGGCAGCATTGCTTGACTGAGAAGAGGAAGTTGCACACACATGCTACTTATATATCAGATGAAATGGAGATCTGGAGAGACAAATGCCTCCACTCTTAGAATTCCTTTGACTTGAGTCACCTGAGACATGCAGTCAACAGGAATTGTCCGCTTACATTAACACAAAGATGTCTGTTGACTAGAATTAAAATGGAGAATTGAGCAGATAAGGATATTAGGTGAGTGGGTAAAAAAGCCTAGGAAGAAGTCTGTGAAGTATAGTGTACTAAACCCCGTATTTCCTCTTACTTATTTTCTTTCAATGATTTCTGTAGTTGTGTTTTTCAGACTGCTACTTCTAAGGCCACAATTTAAGTCACATTCAGTGGTGCTAATAAAATACGTGAACTAAGTCTGAATTTAACAACTTCTGGAGTAAGGTCCTGTAGCTTAGTTTTTCTGAGTTACAGAAATAATGTAAAACAACAAAAAAAAAAAAAAAAGGAAAAAAGGAAGTTAATTTCCAGGAGCAGAACAACACAATTTGTGAAAGATGCACCACTGCAGTTATGTATCTTTCTTTGTAGTTGTGGCACAACTCAAGTTATCTTAGCCTTAGGGTTCTGTGCTATGACTGGCTTAAATGAAACCAAAACAAAAACGGTAAGAAGCATTTCTAGCCTTCCCCACCTGAACTGGACATTCCCATCCTCTCCTCTGTGTCAGTATTTGCAGCCACACAGAATGGGGATAAGCCCACTTTTCTTAAGGGGTCGTTTCAGTCAGATCAGAGAGCTGACTGGACTCGTCACACAGCCCCGCAGTAATTAGCGCTGGCACAAACCACAGGTGGGAAGAGGCAGCCAAGGCTGACACCCCCAGCAGCCTCCTATCAGTTCGAGCTGACAGTGAAACCAAATGATTAAACAACACGGCACAGGCTGTTTAGCACAGCTGAGGAATGAAACCTCTCACTTCAAGATGTGAAAATACTAACAGTCAGTGACTCGCAGTGTCACACAACCTAATCGGGTATTTTTTTTTGAGTACAAACACAGTACTGGACCTATCAGGCATCCCAGGTAGGAAGAAATGCACAAAAAGCATTTTCCTTCTCTGTGAAAATTTGGAATTAAAAAATACATCCCAGATGAATTCCTAAACCGTATTTTATTTCTAGTTACTTTGCCACCTTCATCTAATTTAATTCAAACCAGAACATTTATGACAACTGGTGAAAAATATGGAAGAATGTAGATGGTCCCTGTAGCAGAAAATCTACCAGAACTCTTGGCCACAGGCATGCTTCCCTCCTTACCCACTTCTTTAAAAAAACCTCAGGATTTCACGCTATGGAAGAAAGCATTCCAATTACAGATCTATTTGTAATAGGAGAAGACTGATAAATAATATATAGAATAATGCGAGCTTGCATATTGTCTGCAAATGCTCTAATGCATTTCATATCTAATTGGTAATAAATCAAGAGGTACCACACTAACCTTCACTGTATCAAAGTAAATTTTTGAACCTAACCCTGCCTTTACTAAACCTTTTTAAATAACAAAAAAATTAAATGAGATACTTTTGCTGCACAGAATCCTTTTCTATAGGCTTGTACAAGCACAGTTGCCATCACACTGGCATTTTTCAATAGCAAATTTTTCACATTAGGCACAGTCATGGAGATATTTTAGTCTCGCTTTTCCTCAAATTACTTAAAAGTTTTAATTCAGACTGGCCTGCAGTACCAACATATTCAAAACAGTTACCTTTTTTCACCCAGAAACACAGCTGTGGACACAGAGGTTCAAATTAAACTGTTTGGTCTAAGATTATTCTTCTCTACTTCATGCTCTTAAAAAAAAAAAGTATCTACCAACCTCCATACCACCTGTATTTCCATGTTTCTGTCTACAGTTCTCCATCATCTTGCCACTCTTTGGGAATTGTTTTTAATGAGTATTTGTCCTAATCTCCACAATCTTGTTTCTTCTGCTCCTATTTCTTTGCCACTGGTTGTCCTCCATCCTGTCATATGTACATTCCTCTGTGCCTCCTCTTATCTTTTGTTTTCCACCGTCTACCTTGCTTTTCCATTGCGTTTCCAAGCTCTTTCTTCCTCCATCTTCTGTCCCTTCCTCCTCATTACTAGTAAAACAAGTTTACTCATTCTTCTGTCACCTAGTCTTAGTGTGTCACCAGGTCCTTAGTCTCTGCCTACCTTGTCTCCCAGTTTTGGATCAAGGAGGTCTCTGCTGCCTCTGTTGCTTTTTCTCCCACATGCAGGACATAATTCTGTGTAAGACAGAAAAGATCTGATCCTCTCATTCACTTCTGTCCCCTGAGCAGCTGGCAGCCATTACTGCACAAGACACGGCCAGCGAGGAGCTGCTCTACCTTTGCAGTGAGAAGCCAGCTCATCGCAGGCCAACAGCCAGCTTCCAACTGTCCAAGTGTGAAGTTCCTATGATCACAGATCATCTGGGATGCCTTTCGTCTCAAAACCAGGCGACTTGGAGCCAAAATCTTTAATCTCAAAAGCACTACAGGCTTGATAGCTGTGAGTGGCTTTGGGGAAAGTCACTGTGACAGTATTTCCACTTCAGCAGTACATGCATGAAGCGTCTCAATAAGTGGTATACGCTGCCTTAAAAAAAAAAAAAACCAAGTACCGACAATTAGACCTTGTCTATTCAACAGGAGCTGCCAACCGCTGAACGTGGTTAACTGCAAGCACAGACAATGATAATTCACGCTCACCGTCATTCTGGAGGCTAACTTCATTTTCAAAACTGCAAGTATAGGCATGGATAAGCTATGATCAGCACGCTTCAACCAGATTCAACACCAGCCAAGCCTTTGTCAGCAGTGGTAACCTTCCAAGCAGAGAGAAGGTGTTAAGGGGCTCCATGACCACAGCCCAAAGGCTGTCTGAATACCTTGGCACCTCTTAAGCCTCTTCCCACCTGAGCTTCAGAGAGTCCTATGAGTATTAACTAATTAGACTTCTCTTATGTGAAAGGGAATCAAGGGCTCAATTTACCTGCCAACACAGTACACCCAGCTCTGGGGTGGAAGAACAGCTAGTTGAAGTATCAAAATCATCACATTTGGTATTTAAAAAAAAAAAAAGGAGACTTCACATTCACAGCCATAGGGGTAATTCAGACAGACTAAATGTCAGATTTCAATTTAATTTTAAGCAAGGCTGCAAACAATGCATTTTGGTAAATTTCTAGATAGCTCATGGCCAGAACATCAGAGACAGCTTCTTGACGGATATGGTATTGTACTGAGGGGGTTGGTTCAATGGATTTGGTGATTACTGGGATTAATCACTCCCTGTCAGTATCACTACCTACAGCTACTTCTGTGGTCACCAGCCCAGATTATGGCAGTTGAAAGATATGCCTTAATCTAAACCTAAGGCAATTCATCTGCAAGCAAGACAATCCCCATATGTTAAATTATGAAGATTACTAAAGAGAAGTGTTAGACCAATATTTTGAAGTGAGAACAAGGTGCCTGAAGTGGAAGACATAAAAATCTAACTTCAAGTGCTAGAACACACAGCTTGTGAATAATGTATTTCCTCGAGCATGTACTAAGTCTTTCCATCGTTAAGTTATCCATAATAGAGCTTAAATTAAATACATTAGAGAACTCGATCTGAACACTTTCTAAAATTATTTACTGGGTGGCCTCCACACATATACTTGGAGCTTGAAAACCTCAGTCAGGTTTACTTATAGACTGAAACAATTATCTGAATAAACTTTGTACAGTATTTTGTAGAGCATGCTATAACTTCAATTCTCCCCATGGCATAGGAAGGGCCACATAATATTTTAATTATTTTCCTCCACAAGGCAGGAAGCTCATTGAGATTTTACAAACAAATACGCTTAGCTGGCTTTTTGCTCAATACAGCCCTTAGCCTGCAGGTTGCATCTAGTGCTAAAACAAATAAAGATCACAGAAGTTGGAAGTGCCTATTATGTCAATAAAATCTAAATCCCTAGTAATGCAGTTATTGTTCCATGCAGCATGTTTTCTAACGCTTCATCTGGTCTTGTTTTAAACAATGGGGCTACCATCAGTTTTCTTGGACCGTTTATGATCTGGAACAATCCAACAGTTTTTCCTGATCTTTAACCAAAGTTTCCACTTTTTATGCCAGCCCAAAATATAAGAAGCCCTCGCAAAAAAAAGCCTTCTCTGTCAAGCTTAGCATCTGTCTTCTAAAGAGTATCAGATAGCCTTTACAGAAAGCTGAATACAAAGTTCACCGATTGACTCATTTTAGGCTACAGTGAGTGACAACTCCCTTCTGTTTATCATTTGGGGACGTGTCAGAGCCCATGCAGAAAAATGGTTAGACAGGATACACCAGGATCAAGTAAGTTTTAACTTAAAAGAAATACAGTTCCTATCTGCAGAAAGGAGTCTCCTGCTGAGCGTCGTTTGTGGCTATCTGCTCATGCGGTAGGAATACTTTTTTGTTGTTGTTTCTTTCTTCCTTTAGCATAGGACCTGTGCAATTGTTAATACAGTGCTGGACTCAATCTTGTAAATAATATGTCAGTTCCTAAAGCCTTGCTTTGTTAAGGAAAAAATGAAAAAACCCGGGGCGGGGTGTGTGTGGGGGGGAAAACAGGCTCCCTTATCTGGAAGGTAATTCCAATAAAGAAACCCTTTTAATGTCATCTGAACAGGTGACTAGCGTAACAGCGTCATTATCACCGAGAACCCAGCAAATTAAGCAGGGAAGAGGCCTATTATCTAGGTCACCTAGCCCACCCCTTCCGAAGCTGAAGGATTCCCATCTGTTTACCAGGGGTTTATTCGGCTGCTTTCAGCAGTTAAGTTTGCAGATCAGGAGAAGACAGCAACCCACCAGGACCCCCCTCCCCACCGCAGATCCTTTCCCTTCCCCCGTTACCAACACAACCAACCCGGTCCTCGCCTCCGAGGGACGCTGGAATAAAGCGTTAGAAAGGGGAACACCGGGTTTGGGGGAGGGATGCCCGCAAATGCTACGGAACAGGCGAACCGTGCTGGGGTGGGGTGGGGGGGCAGTTAAAAAATAATTAATTTAAAATAAACCGGTAATTTGGGAACGGTGCAAGCGGTAAGAGGTTAATGCCAGCCCCCCGCAGGGCGATGCCCCCCGGCCGGCCGGGGCGGGCTGTGCGGGCCGGTCCCCCCGCGGCCGGCGGTACTCACGTTCTCGGTGTCGCGCTCGTTCACCGTGGGCAATGGAGTCCGAGTGGACATTTTACTTCACTCGGGCGGCCGCGCTGGCCGCGACGGCGGCGCGCACACACACACACACGGGCCCCCGGGCCGGGCTGCGCGTCTGCTCGGAGATGGTGGTCGCAGGGAGCCACCATGAAGGACGAGGTGGCTGGCGGGGGGCGGCGTCGCGTCGGTGCCCCCCACCCTCCGGCGGCGCCCCACGCCCGAGCTAGATCCCCCTCAGGGAGCGGAGCGGCCTCGCCCCCTCCGAGCCCTCCGGGCTCATCCTACAGCCAGGCCGGGGTCCGCGGGGGTCAGCAGCGGGGAGGGGGGCGCCTCATCAAGCGGGGAGGGACGGAGCCCGGGGAAGGGAGGCGGCGAGGGAGCGGCTCCGAGGGGGGGAAGCGCAGGGCGGGCGGGGAGGAGACGGCAACAGCGGGGCGCCGCGCAGCCCGGCTCCTCTCGCCGGCCGCTCTCCGCCGCAGCCGGGGCACGGCGGCTAGCGCAGGCCCGCTGCCGAGGGGGCTCCCCTCTCCTTCCCCCGCCGCGGCCCCGCTTCACCGGGCCGCCGCTCGCATCCCGGGCCGCCCCTACCCGCCCGCCCCAGGCTCCGAGAAGGTCGGCACCCCGCGGGCCGCGGCCGGGCTGAGGAAGTCGGGTGCCCGCCCAACGCTCGCCCGCCTGCCTCCCGAACTGCCCCCCGCCGCTCCCGGGCGAGCCAAGATGGCCGCCCGGCTTCCTCCGCGCTCCAGCCCAGCTCCGACATGAACCGGAAGGGCCCGCCCCTCGCCCGCCGCGCCGGGGAGGCCGGCGCCAGCGGCTTGTTGCTAGGGGCCGCGGCGGGGCGGGGCGGGGGCGCCGCGGGGGGCGGCAGCGGCGGCCGGGGCCGGCGGAGGGGCCGGGCCGGGCCCTTCCTCGTGTGGCGACGCCCCCCGCCCCCCGCCCCGTCCCCCGGGGGTCGGTCAGCGGGAGCCCTGCCCGTCCCCGGGGCCCGGCCTGGCGCCGCGCAGGCAGGGCTCGGCCCTTCGCCCCCCGGAGCAGCCCCGGGCGCGGCGCGGCCTGCAGCGGGGGTCTCCTCAACAGGCCCTCGGGGAGCTGCGGGACCGCCGGTGCGGCTGGGCCGGGCCGGGCCGGGCGTGAGAGGAGGAACCGTGTGAGCCGGGGCGGGGAGCTGAGGTGTTGGGCAGCACCGTGGGGCAGAGGGGATGCAGCCGCGGGGGGTGGCTGGAGAAATGGCAGCGGCTCCTCCTTGGGCAGCCAGTCCTCAGGCGGAGAAGGGTCGCGGGGGCAGACCCGGAGGAGCAGGAACGGCAGCGTGTGTAGTCCAGAGACTTGTCTGCTTACAGCAGTGTTCGGGGTTCGGTCCTCAGGTCTTCGGCCAAAGCGTGTCCTCCCTTTTCTTGGACTTCGCCAGCCCAGAAGATGGTGTGTGGTAAAGAAGGGAGCTCACACATTGCGGGGTCTGAGGCTGGTGTGAGCAGATCCACCTGGTGCAGTCAGGCGCCCCAACAGCGCTGCGTTTTCATACCAGCTTGGTGCTTGATTCATTTGGTGGAGGAGGGTGGAAGCCTGGGCCATCAAATCATGCTTCGTGTATCCAGTACTTACTCTGCACAATCATTTTTAAGTGTACAAGGAAGATCACGGTATAGTCATGAGTATCTAATTATGAAGTAAAAATGAGAAGTAGCTTGTGTATATTCAGTATATACGTGGTTTAGAAAGAAACCTATGTCTGTTTTTTACAGAGAAAATATGAACCTCTGTGGGAAAAAAAAACCGCTAGATATGGTGGGGTATGTAGAAACTTGGCATCTCTGGGGATCTGGCAGCCTAGCGATAACATTTTGTCTTTCTAAAGCATACTTTATCTGACAAACTTTATGTCTCATAAATATTTACCAGCTGAGCCTTGAAATCCATTCTACAATGTAGGTAATACTTTCCTTGCTTTTAGAGACATGAGCAAGGAAAGATAGCCTTTGACCACTACCCAATAAATAAGTTGCTTGTCTGTTACTTCATCACCAGGACTACAAAATGCTCCACAACACCTGACCTGCAGAAGGAGAAACCCAGTAGACTTCCATGATGCCTTATCTTCCTCACTCTCAAGTTAAGCTAGCACCTTGCTCTGTGTCAATGACAGGAATTTTGGATTTGAGTACTCGCCTCTTGTGCCAATGATCTGTATTTCTGTGCATACGTATACATCCGTGTAGTTAATATGCTTAGATGGTATGTACTCATAGGACAGCCACTCTCCCTGGGTAGCAGGCAGGACCCTTTGCACGGAGAAGGGAGTGGGAGTTGCCTCTACCTGGTTTGCCAAGGTCAGCCACAAAGCCTGAAGCAAAGCCAGGAAAAGTATCCAGATCTCCTGACTCTGCTTTTGCCACAGGGCTGCTGCTTCATCTTTGGCTTTTAGGTTGCCAGTAGAATATGTTCTTTACAACAAAATTGTAATTGACTTGCGACAGAGTCAGAAAAAGGGTAAAAATAGACAGGGGTTTACTTGGGTTGTTAACCAGACTAATGCTCTCAACCCTGCACTCGTGGGCACTCCAGCTAGCATGAGAAGGCTGAACCGGAGGCATTGGAGCCGGGGAGCGATTCGCAGAGTGTGAGCAGCACGCTGAGCTCGGTAGTGCTGTTTGTGCCTATGGGTTTACCTGTCCCGAGCCTTGGCAAAACTGACATCTGTGGAAGTTGTGTGCGCAGGCATGAAGAGGTGTTAAAGTAAGCTGAGCATTGTGTTATACGTTCTTGTGTTGCCATTCCATGGAAGCAGGAGTCACTCAGATAAAATCTGAACTATACAATGGTGGATAGTTAGGTGAAAATCCTAGGCCTGTTGATGCAATAGGAGTTCTGCTATCGCCCTCAATAAAGCCCACATTTAATACTCACAGTCCAAATAAAAAGGGTCTGGGGCGGAGATGCAGGGGGAAGGGGAGTTGTGGGGGAAGGAATGTTTGTCTTTCAGTCATGTTTCTGAATGGCAAAGTGATTTTGAAAGAAGAACTTTTGAAGAAAGTGCTTGAGACCACAAAAGTAACAGCAGCTGATTTTGCTGTTTTATTGCCAATAAACGGTAACATTGATTAGTGCTGTTAATTTTTTGTGTAGCAAAACTTGCACAGGGAATGACAAACTGCATAGCAGCTACTTTCTTTTGTATTTCATTGTTGCCGTATTCTGTTTCTCATTTAAACAGATGAGTTCATTTCAAAGTGTATTCATTTTCTTCTTAGAAATTGGGCTATAGTCAAAAAACATTGCATGGGTTTCCTACTTCATTGTGGTCTACAGATAGTCTGCATATTATCAGGTACTACTTAAGCCGCATTCACAAATCAGAGGTGATTTTTTTCCTATCTAAATGCTCTGAAAACTCAGAAAGCAGTCTGATAATCAAATCGTGCTTTCTGGTTCTTGTGCTATCGCTAGTGATAGTGACAGTGATTTTGTAAGTGGGACTTAGATGACAACGTTTGTGTGTTATCCAGAATAGCCTGCAACTTGTGCTTTGAGCTGTACTGGCTCCAGTGCTAGCAGTTGTAAAAACTTGTTTTTGCCAGTAGAGTTGGAGAGTATGACTCAAAGACACACAGGAAGCAGATCTACTAGTTAAGGTACCTTTTTTATGTCACTTTTTTGGCTATCACTACATACGAAAACAAAAGAAAACTATGATACAAAACGACATTGTGGTGATGAATTTAGGGTTTTTTTTCTTCTGGACATTAAAAGTCACACTAAGAATCTTTTAACACTGCACTGCGCAGACAAAGTAGACCCTAGCTTTAACAGCATTTGCGATCAGAGCAAAAAATGTTGGAATTGATTACAATTGCTGGACAAAATATAAGGATTGCTTTTAATGTATTAGAATGCATGGGGTTTGAGTCTTAATTCTGGAAGAAGGATTGCAAATGCAGAACTGGCTGAGGAATTTCTATTCCCCTCACCTCACTTTAAAGGCTGGGGACTGAAAGACATCAGTTGGTAGAGGCAAGTAGAGAATCAGCCAATGTAATTGTTGTAGTTGCCTCGTGCACTGCAGCTATGACAGTATACAGCAGCTGGGAATCTGCCCAAATATTAAATAATTTTAATTTGTACAAAAATAAATCGTTAGCCCTGATATGACTTTTTGGTGTTTCTGTAAGCCTTTACAAAACACATTTTAAAATGTGTTACATCCACAGGGATGTAAGCAGTATTATTCATTATTTTTCTGATGCCTTACTGGTTGTTTTTCTTGTAGAAATTCTAAGTTAATCCCATGCAGTGGAAGATTTCCAGGGCTGTTTCATCATCACTGTTGCCTTTAAAACTAAAATCATTACTTGTGTTTGAAATCATTATTTGTATTTGGTTTTAAAATTTTAACTTCCAAAGAATACATAATCTTAACAGTGTTTTACAGTAGGAAGAAGTGTGTGATTTTGAAAATGGCGATGACGAAGCTATTGATAGAAAAGGACTGATTACAGTCTGCAACCTGAGTCAATAGTCCATGCTCAGTTATAATGAGGCCCAAGTGCAACCCGCTGCAAGGCCAGGGCGAAATGTGTTTTTGATGGCAGAGAAAGAAATGGGAAGAGAAAAGATCTTCCTCCTTGACTTCATGTCCATCAGAGAATGAGATCTGAAAGGTGGGAGGAGATTTTGTGTGTGTTGACTTCTTCCTTCGATCTGTGCCCATTTAACTTCCAAAGCTGGCTTTCCATACAGGAGAAGAGCAAGTCCCTGAGGACAGCAGAGTGGCTGTGGCAGTGCAATTGCTCTGCATTCCTCAGGTATCGGAGAGGTTTAGGCACTGGGCAGCAACTGTGAGAAAACAGGAGCAAACAGTGGTGGTTCCTGGACTGCACGCCTCGTTAAATTCCTTACCTGTAAGGCCAAGCACACTGTGCTTTGCCTGCAGAGCCATATGGCATGGTACACGAGATGTGAACCTTCGTGATGGGATCACTATTGAGTGCCTGAACTGCACTCATTCCACCACCCTTTGACACAAATGCCTGTACGGATCATAGGCTCTGGGACAGAATCACACAGCTCCGGAGAGCTGGGTGGGAGCATTGCTCTCATGGGTTGGTGCAAGGTCAGTATTTAGAAAAGTGAGAGAGTTGAAGATATCTCCTTAGCCTTCCATAAACCTCATGCCTTGTGGGTTACAAAGGAAATACAAAGGACAAGTAGCCAGTTGGTGGTGATGCTAGCTCTGAATTTGACTCTGTATGTTTGAAGCTAAAATAGGTGTTTTATAACAAGACTCTTCCATTCCTACTAGTACATGACCCCAACAGAGCTGCATCTTAAACATACATCCTTTCGGATGCTTTGCGATCTGAGTCAGGCATGTTACTGTTCCTCCTACACTGTTTCCTGTGTGGTTGGTGCTGAATCAAAGACTCCATTCACAATGATGGGAAAAGAATAGATGACTAGCACACGTAATGTTTTCAAGTGCAAATTAATAATTGGTGTGCCCGAGTCTTAGAGGGAAGTAATTGTTTTGTAGCAGTAAGATAAATTCCAGGGTTTTTGGGCACAGGTTATCTAAAAATGGTATAGCCCACATGTGTTCAAAAAGGAACATCTAAAATTGTCGACAGGCTAATGGAAAGTACACAGCTTGGCTGAAATTCCCAGGGCCCACAATAAGCCGCCAGAGCTGGATTTTGCTTGGAGAGACTTGCCAAGGAGTTGTTAGAGCTTCCTTCTCTGTCTCCAACCCCGGAGCATCTAGCATCCAACCTGCAGCTCCCACCTGTAATAACCATTTGCACCTTCAGTGGTCAGTGGAGCCTCTCAGCTGCCGTCTCTGTTGGGTATATCCTTCCCTGCTCCTCTCTGAGAAGACTCCTTTATTCTCCACAGACCTCCAAGTGTGTCTACACAGACAGCTCAGTGAACACCCACACCCACGTGTAAGTCCACCTTGTTTATACAAGAGTGTGTTCGGGGACAAGCTTGGGCTGAGCCTCAGTACTCTCTGAGGGCACCTCAGGTGAAGGCCCAGGTTCTTGCTCGTACAGTCTCCAAAGCTTTGGCAGAACCAAGCCCTGAAGTCCTTTTGTGTGGATTTCCCTGAAGTAACTTGTTTGATTTAGATTGTATCCTTCATTTAAATATTGCAAGAGGTAAGAAATCCATGAGCAATCCAGGAAAACTGTCCATGTGATTGTTCCCACTCACTGTTAGAAACATTTGCTTCTGCTCTGGATATGCCTACTTGTCTTGGGTTTGCGTGGCAAGGTTTTGGGAGCCGGGGGGGCTACAGGGGTGGCTTCTGTGAGAAGCTGCTAGAAGCTTCCCCTATGTCCGACAGAGCCAATGCCAGCCGGCTCCAAGATGGACCTGCTGCTGGCTGAGGCTGAGCCCATCAGTGACGGCAGTAGCACCTCTGTGATAACATATTTAAGAAGGGGAAAAAAACCCAACCCAACACAAACTGCAGCTGGAGTGAGGAGTGAGAATATGTGAGAGGAACGACCATGCAGACACCAAGGTCAGTGAAGAAGGAGGAGGAGGTGCTCCAGGCACCGGAGCAGAGATTCCCCTGCAGCCCCTGGTGCAGACCATGGCGAGGCAGCTGTGCCCCTGCAGCCCATAGAGGTCCATGGTGGAGCAGAGATCCACCTGCAGCTCAGGGAGGACCCCACGCTGGAGCAGGGGGATGTGCCCAAAGGAGGCTGTGACCCTGTGGGAAGCCCCCACTGGAGCAGGTTTGGTGGCAGGACTTGTGGCCCTGTGGAGAGAGGAGCCCAGGCTGGAGCAGGTTTGGTGGCAGGACTTGTGACCCTGTGGGGGACCCACGCTGGAGCAGTCTGCTCCTGAAGAACTGCACCCCATGGGAGGGACCCACGCCGGAGCAGTTCGTGAAGAACTGCAGCCCGTGGGAAGGACCCACATTGGAGAAGTTCATGGAGGACTGTCTCCTGTGGGAGGGACCCCACGCTGGAGCAGGGGAAGGGTGTGAGGAGTCCTCCCCTGAGGAGGAAGGAGCAGCAGAGACAACGTGTGATGAACTGACCACAACCCCCATTCCCCGTCCCCCTGCGCTGCTCGGGGGGAGGAGGAGAGAAAATGGGGAGTGAAGTTGAGCCCAGGAAGATGGGAGGGGTGAGGGGAAGGTGTTTTAAGATTTGGTTTTATTTCTCGTTATCCTACTCTGATTTGACTGGTAATAAATTAAACTGATTTTCCCCAAGTCGAGCCTGTTTTGCCCGAGACGGTAATTGGTGAGTGATCTCTCCCTGTCCTTATCTCGACCCATGAGCTTTTTGTTATGTTTTCTCTCCCCTGTCCAGCTGAGGAGGGGAGTGATAGAGCGGCTTTGGTGGGCACCTGGCATCCAGCCAGGCTCAACCCACCACACTACTACTGACAGCTTCCAGCTATGGGATCTCTCCTGCTTTTTTCTTGTGGATGATCAAACTTTTACTCCCAACCAGGACTCAGCTCAGCCCACAGCCATCTCTTTAAGAGGCTGAAGAGATTGAAATCTTGGGGTCTGTCACCAAAAGGCATCCTATTCCAATTTGTAAGCACGAGCATGCATGTTTTCTCTGATTTGTCTTCACTTTATCTCTCGGTTTGTGCTGTGGATACCAGACGTGAACATGGTATTCCATCTGCAATAACATGAAACCCAAATACAGATGTGATATAGCTTATTTTGCTGATGCCACAGCCCAAGAACCCATTTAGCCCTCTCAGATACTCTAACTCTGAACTCTGGAAACTCATGTTCAGCTGTGACTCATGTGCCCTTTTCAGTATCTCTGACCCTTCCCCTCCACACACATATCTCGTATTTTGAAACTATGCTTTATTATTCCTACAAGTATGATTTTTAACTTTGGTCGTACTCAAATGTGTATTGTTCACCTGAACGCGATTTTGCAAACTGGTTTGCTCCGCACCAGTGACACATCCTTTAATTTCCACCTCTTCTCTCCGTCTTGGTGTCATCTGCAAAGCTTATCAGTAATCTTTTCCTTTCTTTACAGTCCTTGATAAAATATCAATTGGTGCAGATGAAGAACTGATTGTGCAGGGTTACAGGACTGTATTACATTTTTCTGCCGTTAAAAAACAGTTGATAAGTAGTTGCCACCTTGAAAACTGACACAATGCACCGGCCATCCTGTGGTGGGAAAGGGCTAGAGGGAAAATAAACAACTTGGAGAAAAACCAGCTGATTACCAGGGTCTGCCAGCGAGCAAAGGGAAGGGGTGCAAGGACCAAGGGCTCAATAAATGGTCGGATGGGGGACACTGAGCCAAACATCCCAGGGCGGCACCCAGGGAGCCATGCCTGCTGCCCACAGTGCCCCAAGCACCCTCCCAGGAACACCATGGTGGTGTCTAAGGGATGATTAGTTAGACAACCATTTTATATGTGTCATCTATGATTCTATGTTGGGTTTGTATTGTTCCGGTTTCCTAATCAACATGTCCTGCTGCAACAAGTTGAAGGCCTTAAAGAAGTCCAGGTGTTTTACATCAACTTTGTTACATTTATCACTCAATCTTGCAGTCTCCTCAGTGAAAGGTAACAAGTCAGTTTGAAAGGGTCTCTTCCCATAAACTCCTTTTGATTGGCATTAATTATATTTCCCTACCTTAATTCTTTGTTAATCTAGATCCATATGAGTCATTCCATTATGCTGCTGGGACTTGTGTCAGGAGACAGGCATATAAATACTTAGATCTTTCTCTCTACCTTTTCCAAAAACTTTCCCAACTTCTGCTTTCCTTTGGAGCTTCCCTACTGCCCAGAAAGTTGCTGGAGATCACACGCAGTTCTAGCGCTGTGCTTATGCGTTGAGGACATCCTGGATAATCACCCTGACAAAGCAATCCGTGTTACATATTCTACTGAAACAAGAGGTTTTTGAACAATGAATTAACTCTACAATCATAAACAACCTTTGCAAAAGCTTGGGAGGAAACATTTCATTAGTATGTTTGTCTTGAGTTTCTATACCACAACCTAGTACTATGGCTACAAAGGGTCTTTTTTAAATGCATGGATGATTTAAAAAAAGGATTTATAGAAGACCAGCCAGGGGGCTGCACAGCACAGACAAGTTTTGTGTATGGTCCCCAGCATGGTGCTTCACAGCACTCTTCCAGTGCTAAACCACCTTTTGCCTTCCATTCTCCTCAAACAATGACAGCAACCCAGGAGATGAAGAAACAGCCCCATACTTACTACTATTACTGTCGATGCATAGATGTGTAGTAACATCATCACTTTTTTTTTTTGTCTGCTTGTTTCAGAACATCAAGGAGATGACAAATACATAGCTTATTTGGGCTTGTTTCATAGGAAAAGATGAGCTGCTGATTTCAAAATATCTGCTAGAAGGTCAAGAGCTTCAAATTGAATTAGAAAAATATTACATTAATGCTGTTGCCCCAATCCTGATTAGAATTCACATCACATAAGAACATAAAAACACTTTTGGAGAGAGAAAGGATGTTTTATCATCTAAGCACAGGACAGTTTTCAAGATGCGTAGAACAACAAAATGAATTAGAAGGAATGTTTTAACATTATCAAAATAAACCACAGGAATTAGGACTATCATCATTTCAAACACACACAAATAATAAACTCAAGTCCTGTATTCATCTGCATCTATATTTATCTGAACAGGTATCTGAAGTTGCTGGTGAGGCCCAGATTCCCCCCGGCTGCCCCTGCGGCGAGCCTGGCTGGCGCTCCCCGGCAGAGAAGATGTGCTTCCAGCTCAGGCTTTGGAGGAATGGGACATCTTCGTCCCAAAATAGTCAGGGCACTGGCTCTGTTTCTTCCTGGCCAAGAGTGCCAGTCACAGCTCAGCCTTTTTCCACTGATGACAATAAACGTTTTGGGATTAGGTCTGCGATGTGTATGAATCACATAGCTCTGTATGACTTGCTTGAAGTGCTCAGCGCTATATAAACCTAATAAATGAACAGTCCCTTCTGGCAGTGAAGTCTGTGCATGCTGCAGGTATTCTCCATGGAGAAAATTCAGCCTGCAGCGTACAGCTGAAGAGTTTTCTCCATGTATCATAGAATCATGGAGTTTCCCTTTGAATAAGCTTGCATCAATTTTCTTTTCACACGTTATACAGCATCACATGATTTACAAGCAAATGTCTAACTACAACTGTATTACATTAATTACCTTGCATTGCTTTTCTTCCCTCTTGCCCTTCCCTTTTCTAGCCTGGTACTTCTCCTGGGACTTGTTGGACCAAAGTCTCCTTTCACCATTCATAAAAATACCATTGGAGCGGCCGCAGCTCCGAGCTGCTGGGAGCAGGGCAGGTGGGGAGCAGCAGGGATGCTGCACCACGTGAAGGGCACACTCTTGCCTGGGGAGTGCTGCTTTCAGGGGGCTCTGCACCCCTCTCCTGCCCTCACTGAGTGCCCACTTTGCCATCTACCTTCTCCTGGCCTCTTTGCTTGTCTGGCAATGGAATGATAAGTCTTCCTGACAGGATTTACCCTTGCAAACATAGGATCCCGTTGAGCTAATAAATACTTCCCGTCATTGCCTAAGGTTGCCAACAGTAACATTCCCTTCCCCATTTATAGGAGGTGCTGAATATGGCATCGGTACTATTAACACCTTTAACGTTTCTCCCATTAACATTTTCTGCCCATAAAAGGGTTTTCGTATTTTCTGTGGGTTCTGGTTTTACTTTCTTTTGTGGCTACTGAAGCTCAAGCCACCTGAACTTTGGGACTCAGCCTTTTAAATTTGTTTTAAAACTTTCACAATAATTATGGATTTTTCAAGCTGATTTTGAAAAGCGAGATAATATTGGAGAGAAATGCAGGTGTATGACTTCGAATGCTTTAGAAACCTTTTATACTTAACGTTTTTTTCAATAGCAAGATGGAAAAAAGGAAGAGAGAATCAAAACACCCATGAAAAAGAGCCACCAATAATTTTTAATATAAACCTTTTCTAAGACTTGCTGAGCAAAGGAAAGATTCCTCCCTCTGGAAGCCAGCAGAATGGAGAGGACTTTGCAGATTTTTAAAGATTCAGTAAATGCTTGCTCGTATTTTTCAAACAGCTCTTGCTGAAAGCACTTTTGTGTGTCTGCATTAGCAGATGAAATGGTTTCAGCCCCAGTAAGAAGGGAGATAGGAGCTGTGCTGTTTCCTGCTGCCTTGCCCCAGGAGGGCAAGGGAAGGACGGCATTGGAGGGGCTGAGGCCGGCTGGGCTGCGGAAGGCTTCTGCGGGGGGAAGAGGAAAGGAACACACATGCGGGACATGAAGGAAGATCTGACAGACTGGAAAAGCACACGGATCTGAGGAATGGGGAAAGAGCTAGCGGCTGGAAAAACACACAGGCACTAACCCCAGGAGAATTTTCCTTTTGAGTAAATCCGACCCTCTCATAAGGAGGAGCAAACTGAGAGGGCATGCTAGGTCCCACGCTGGATATGATCCTTGGTGGCTTAAATTCCAGTTTCCTAATATTGCCATGCTTCAGCGAATATTGCAGTTGGTTATTGTGGGGATGAACCTCTAGGACAGCCTTTAAGAGGAGGAAAATCATTCTGCCTCCTTATATGAAGCAGATGACCTGCTAGGGCACTCGTCCCCCGGGGACATTGCTGAAGGTCTGAGGCATCACCTGCAGCCACCTGAGACCAAGCCTGGGCTCACCTGGGACCAAAGTCCGACTGCAATGAGTTGAGCAGGGATGTTTAGAGGACATTAAAGGGCTCCTTTAATGGGGCTGCCCATTAGAGGAAAACATGTTGTTTCCACAGGGCTATGTTTGCTCCGTGTTTGCCATCCGCTGCCATGTCCTGTAGCCCCCTCCATGGCGTTGTACCCTTGGACTTTAGGATGTCTCTCAGGGCTTCTCTGGGAAGACCCAGCATGGACTGAGAGAAGGCTTGGGAAATGCACTCTGTCCTTGGCAGATAGCAGTGCTGGGCAGAGACAGGCACTGCAACTCAGCAGCACTGATAAATGCTATGTAAGCATCTATACACACACATACATATATTTATATCCCTGTGTGTGTGCATACATATAGCAGGAAACCACCTTCTGCTCCCTTCGTAACAGACCCTCCCGGTATCTGTAAGTGTGATACACGCTCCCCTTGGGAATCCATGGAGGCTGTAATGTATAACAGAGTAGGATTTATCACGTTCTCTAACGCCTAGGGAAAAGACTAACACTATTTTCTAAAGTACTGCATTGTTTTTGGGTTCAGCTATATTACTTGTAATATTTTATATATGTGAATATGATGCACTGCAATGAAAACACCTTTGTATCTTTTTCTAGTAAGTGCATCTTTCAAAACAAGGAATGATGTCAAATGATGGAGAGGAGCTCTGGGTGTGGAATGCACAAGGAAATGCATAAAAGATGAAGTCCTATTTATGTTTCTTGCATGCACGCAAAAAAAAACCCAACCAAAAAAACAACCCACCTACATTAAAGAAATGCTATTCAAGCTACAAAGTAAATCTGCTGGCATGTGGCCTCTCTGTACTTGCACGTTAGGATCCAGGCTTTAATTACAGGACTGCACGCTGCTTTTCAAGAGCCCCCCGCATACAGGACCTGCTCTGGGGGTGCAGAGCTGCACGTGGGAGAGGAATCCCCTTTGCTGTGCTGCTGGAGGTGGCGAGGCTGCGGAGCTGGGGGGGAAAGTGTCTCCCCAGGGGACTGCAGCCTGCAAAGCTGAGCTCAACAGGGACTGCAAAACTCCCAGACGCTGAAGTCCAAGGGAAGTCTGTGCAATCAGCTGCAAAGGCAGCGTGGAGCTGACACGCTGGCCAGCACGGAGGAAGAAAATCTCAGAGCTGTTCACCAGGATACGCTGACAGCGCACGTCTGTGCTGTGTGGTTAGCTGGGTTAGAGTGGGTACCTCTACTAGGAGCAATATAAATGCATTAGCGCAATGGTGTGGGCTAATTTCCCCTAAGCTCAGCAGCTAAACTGCTTTAGGGCTCGCACAGGGCTGCTTCAGGTATCTCTCCACACAGGATTTTTCTCAGCTGTTGTTCTGCAGGTGGGAACCATCCATTTTGTGCGCAGAGATGAGCCTGGGCGGGGAGCCTTGAAGAAACAGTGAAATGAGAAACATGCAGAGGCAGCCTTCGTTCCGTGTCCCCTAACTCTGGAGTGGCCGGCTGTGTAACCTCAGCTTTCTAAAGGTCACTTGCATGCGTGCTCGCCTCTGCGTGGGCGCTCCTGGGTTGCAGCAAAGCAAAGTGGAGATCCCCCATGCCTCGGTGACAGAGCCAGCAGCAGGGCTGGAGCACTGAGGCCACCAGGCAGAAGTGTGACAGGAGCTAACAAAGCGTTTGTCACAGTGGAAGGCTGCCATCCACAGCGTGTCAACTGAGGTGAGACATAGGACCAGAGTGTTTCAGCTGATGACAGAGGAGAAATGCAGATGGGAATATTTTGTTCATCCCAGGCATTGCAGGGGACACATCCTAATGGGGAGAAGGGACTCCTCTTTCCTCCTTTTGTTCCATGCCCTCAGAGGTCCAGCCCCTCCTGTCCCCCAGCTCCTTATCCCAGCTTCCCCCTCCTTGTCCATCCCACCCCCATCTCAGACTTTCCCCCTCTATCCTCAGGGCACCCACATCTCTTCTCTTTACCTCTTCATCTCAGAGCTTTTTGTTGAGGACAAAACATGTTATCCCCCAGCCTCACCCTTGCCAAACTACCTTGACCGAGATCTCCTGGCACGGCAGCCAGCTGGCACGTCCGAGGCCAGCCGGGGTGGTTAGACCCTGGCAAAACATAAGCGACTGAAACAGGTTTTACAGTAAGAAATGCGGGGCCGTGCTGAGAGCAGGCAGCACTGCCAGTCAGTGGAGACATCCTGTGCCCAAGCAGCCCGCGAGGATGGCTAGCAAAGGCAGGGCATGTTCCTGCAGATTTCGTTCATCGTGGCCATGGTGTTGTAGCCATTAGAACACAACTTGTGGATCCTTCTGTCTTATTAATCTGGGAAAATAATTGGCTTGCTTCTCATGAGCATCCTTCAATGTCAGCAGTGCTGGGCTTCATGGTGAGCCATTTCTGGGAACCGGATCTGCAGTTGGGAACAGATACTTCTGCTGAAGCGAGTGTCTTCTGCTTTCCACCAGGCAAAGTTCTGGCTCTGAAATTCGGTTCAGTTGCCCTCTTTCCCAAGGAAGCTGAACGCTTGCATGACTTTGTGGGCTTGAAAGCATTTCATAACTTAATAATAGGTCACATTAATTCATCTTTTTGCTCTGCCTTTACTCTTTAGAAAGACGGAAGTTATTTTTTAAAAATAAAGCATTGCATATGCCGCATGTGGGAAGTGGTGGTTTCTAGCTATGGACTGAGGGGGCAAAATTGTATAATTTATAACTGTATCGCAAATAATGAGTCTGATGCCTGCGTTACTGTGATTTTACACTAGTCTAAAAGTGGAGTCATGAAGCAGAGAGTCAGCCCCAATATGTTATCACTCCATTGCAGAGCTACTAAACATTGAGAACCAGATTCCTTGGCTGAACAAGAAGAGTTTCATTAACTTTATTTTTCAGTTCAGCTAATGAGCCAGGCTGCAAATCCTTTGCATGATTCAAACCCAGCACTTCTGCACCAGAAGGTAGTCTGGGGTAGGTGTGGAGTCCTGGACAGAAATCAAGGACTGGCAAGATGTCAGGAAAATATCTGCTCATCTGGACTGCCTTCAGTGCAGCTACCCTGACTTGTCCCAGCTGATGAGCTGGCCCTGAAGTCACAAGGCAGCACCTGAACCTGCAGTGTGCTGTTCAGTGCCTCTGATTTCTTTGAGAGACACGAGTACAAGACAGGATGAGGTCCTCGGCAGCGTGAGTTCAGAGGAGCAGACGTTTGCTGCTGACTTGCCAATGCTCAGTCTTCTTCCAACATACCCACCGCTACAGCAGCTCTGCTGCCTTGGGGGGCCGAGATGTTTGAGCTCGATTTGTGGCACACGCATTGAAACACAGAATATGGGCAGGGTGAAAAACCAAACCAAACAACAGCAAAAAGAAATGCCAAGGTACAGCTGCCCAGGTGCAGCTTGTGTCCTTCCAGTGCCTGCAAACCATGCGTAAGGAGAGAAGGTGAGGCTGGCACGAGGTCCCCTCTGCCCTGCCAGCCCCTGCCATGCTCTGTGTCGTGGGGGATGCTATCCCAGGAGATGGCAAAATGTGGCAGACCGGACCCCGCTGTGAGGAGCCCAGGGCAGCCTCCTTCCCCAGTACACAGGCACCAAGACGGAGCCATGTGCCATTTGCCCCTATGGGCTTATCCATCCTGACTCCCTCGGGCTGCTCCCTCCCCACACGCTGCTGGGAATATCATCCCCCAATCCCAGTGCTGCTGCCCGTGGGTGCCAGCACCCCTCGCTGCCGCAATGTGGGCTGCCTCTCACCCTGCCCGCGCACCCACTGCAAGCTCCAGGAGCTCCTCAAAGGCCTGATCCTCCTTTTGTGCCACCGAGTCAGCCTGTATCTCCAGTGCCGGCAGCAAAGTCCATCCTGATGATTCCCTGCTTAAACAAGAGAGACCTCAGGCTCCTTCACTGTGGGAGGAGGGCTTCCTGGCCGAGGGAAGAAGATATCACCTTTCCTGCCCTCCTACCAATGAGCCCTTTCATTACAAGCACTAGTAGACCTTTCACTACAAGCACACAACGAGGAAAACCACAGGTTTGGATGCTAACCACAAATTTTCTAGTCCGATGAATCTCGCATTTTTCATTTCCCCAGCAGTCCCTCCGGTTGCAGGACCAACCCCATGGCAGGACTCCTTCCTCTCCCTATGCAAGAGGGATGGGATGGTCCTTCAGTGGGTTTGCCTTTCCCCAGGAGGGGAGAGCCCTGGGGCCGTGGCTCCCCATCCCCGCGGCAGCTCCCTATCCCCAGGGCCGGCTGCCGCGTGCTTTCCCGGTGAGGTTACACAACGGCTGTGGGAATGGCGTGTTAGGACAAGGCGTGTGAGTCACCAAAGGTACCGGAGTCTTATATAACCCCGGCATACATTTTTGGAGTGCACTTCAGCTGAAAGGGCTGTCAGGAGCCCTGACAAAAGCGACAGCCTGGGAGGAGCAGGGCAGAAGAAAGCAAATACTGCCATTCCTTTTCCCCCTCTCCTTACATTCGCTCCTTCTGCCAAGACCTTCTCCAGATCCAGGTGGCCCTGGGTAGTTGGAGGACCAGGGACCTTGCACATCCCATGGTGTGTGACAACAGCTCCTCCAGGACGGGCTTTACTGCAGTGTTTTGGGTCTGAATCTGGAATCTTCATAAACAGACCAAATTCACTTTCAAGCCCACTGTCCTCTGCTTCTGACCCAAGGCTTTGCCTTCTTCTCCATCAGCTCAGCCTGCGTAATCCCACTTTTCCCTCTGTGCTCTTCTCCGTGCTGGTGTCACAAGCCTTTCCTAGGATTTCTGCCATCCCGTCTGCACAAGCTGCTGGGGCTACTGGGGTAGCACCTGAAACCCCATGTACAGCGTCTGAAACCCCTTGTACAGGGCCCATGTCAGGATCTCAGCAGGGTCTACATGGGGAGAAGGGCTTCACTTGACTCGCAACCAATCCTGCACACTGGCAAAGAGGGATGTGACACAAACCAGGCTGCCAGCCTGGGAGTGTGGCACCTCAGAGGTGCAGTTTAAGAGAGCATAGACAAGGATCAGAAGAGTTTCCATGCAATGGGGTAAATTTCCGATTGCTTTAACTTTGAACTGAGTGCATCTTCCAGTTCCTGCATCAAGCCCTAAGTCTCATGATGCAGTCGACAGGTAAGCTTTCACCAGCAAATGCTGATTTGTGAAAGCCAAGATGTTTCGTGGTTCAGGTTCAGCTCAACTTTCATCAGGTGGCTCTCCTGGCTCCAGGATGGACTCTCTGGACAAACCCAGGGCCAGAGGAGTGTGAAGGGTTACAGCACTCACCTGGACCACAGGGACCCCAAGCCAAGCTCCATCGTGCGCTTGCCAGCTCCCATCAGCAGCATGATCTGGAGCCAGTGGGCTAAGGAGATGCAAGATATTCGAACAGCTCTTGCTGGGATGGTCACACTTCTCCACCATTAACCATTAACACCTCCACCAAATTTAACCATTTGCATCATGATTCCAGCTCTCCCAGGGAGCGGGAAGCCTGGTCCAAGTCCTGCACCCATTGAGGTTGAGTTGTGTTGGTGGAGCGGAATGGGTCAGCTGGGGGGATAGGAGAAGGACAGAGAGCAGGACAGGGAGCTTCTTGTGTAGGGGAGAGAGCAGCAAATGAGGGAATCTTGCTTTATGAATCGGATAATTTGTGCATAAACAAACCTTTAACAAAGTCTTGGCTCCATCCCAGCATGGAAGGGGAACACCGTCTGCAACTGCTATATAACGGGCTCTCCCGGATGGCTGAGGCTTTCTGCAGAGCAGCAGAGCACAGCTGCTGTGGAGGCGACCAGCGCGGCCAGGACTGGCTTGCCAGCAGCCAGGAACGACAATGCGTGGGGCTGGGAAAACCAGGGGCACAGCTTGGAGCTGGACTTTGCCAAGCAGTGTCCACCACAGATGCCAGCATGTGGCTGGTGTCTTTGCAGGGAAGCAGGGACCAGCCCCAGCACAGCTCCCTCTCACCTGGAAGAGGGGTTTGGAATTGAGCTCAGAGGCTGCATGAATCATGTAACCTATGGGACAGATTCCTGGTGGGTGCTTCCTCCAGGCATGCGCTAGCTCAGGCTGGGGCACCCTGTGCAGCACCTTCCCCCCGCGATGCTCAGAGCTGGTGAGGAGACCGAGAGCCATCTCTCATGGGCAAGAAGTCCCTCTTCTTCTAGCCAAAAGAACTCAAACGTCTCCCTCATGCTTGGATGCCGTGAACCCGAGCTGCATAGACCACGCATCTCCGTATTTTACAAACACAGGCCAACCCTGCAGGCATTACTCATTCCAGCGAGCCTGGAGGGGTCCTGCGAAAGAGCCAGCTGCTTCCACAGCTGGAGGGAAACGATGCACTTGGCAGTGCACCCCATGGCTGCAAAAGAAAACCTGCATGCGCACGCTAGCCTGAGGCACCCCTGCTTCCCGAGCCGGCCTCTTACTGAGCTTGGGAAGGAAGCAGGGCTGAGAACTGACAACTTCTTCATGGCAGTGGTGCTGCCTGGCCAGGAGGCTGGGGCTGCCCTCGCCCTGGGGCTCAGATGGCAAGGTGCCACCACATCATGTGGGGCCGGTTCCTGGGTCTCTTCCCCCAGGGAGCTGCTTTCTGGGCCAAGCAAACCAGGAGGCAGACCTGGCCCTTCGGGGCTGTGCAAATTTTGACAGACCAAGCGGCCTCCCGAAATGGGCCGGCCAGGTGCTGCTGTGACAGGGCAGGGAGGGATGGCTCTGGAGTCGGGGCTTCCCTTCCCTGTGAAGCAGCTGATCTTAACTGGGTACATGAGTGTCAACAGGTGCCATGGAGGGAAGAGGAACGAGGGGATATTGGTGCAGCTGGAGGAAGTATTTATAGCTGCTTTTTAAAAAACCACGTATAGATCACATCTCTGTTAACGTATGTAACACAATCAGGAACCTGAGCTTTTTATGATCCCATGGCTGCAGGATTTCCTGTGGAATCCTCTACCGGCCACAAAAACAAGCTAAAAATAAATGCATTAAAAATGAGACACATACTGAAACATGTGCATGCCCGAGCCTCCTCTCTGGCCAGTCAATTGGGTAGTGGCAGCAGGAGTAGGGAAGGGGACAGCCCATGGAAAACTCTCTGTAGTAACTGCTCTGGTGGGTCCCAGTCCCCAGAGAGCTCCAGGCATGCAAAGGTGAGAGCGGTCACTGCTGACAGGGGTTTCAAGAGTCCCAAACATAAAAAGCAGGAGGAGTTACGAAATGGGAGCAACTCGCTTCCCATTAAAGCTCAGGAGATCCGAGTGCCTCACTGGTTCATCCTCCTCTGAAAATCTTACCGGGAGTTAATTTCCCTGAATGCAAGAGAGCAGGTCTGGTTCAGACCTCCCTGGCTTTACACCCACTAGTGATTCAGCTAACTCTTGAGTTCTCTTCTCTGTTTGATCGACGAGGAAGAGAGCAGAAGCAGATTGGGATTCCCCCAGCTGGAAAGCAAAGCCAGGAAGCCTGCCTCTCCCCTGTGCAGGCTGGTCCCCAGCTCCTTCCAGCAGCACCTTCCCGCCCGCGCACCGGAGCGGACACCACCACGAGGCTCAGAGCTCCAGAGGGGCAGATCTGCATATTTAGCACTCCCATGTATTTCAGAAAAAGATGCAGAAGTAATGTTACTCCATGCGCTGAGAGATGGACAGGGCCACCAGTTCATCTTTTGCAGCTGCTGGGCTGCCTGTCAGGCTGGCCAGCAAAAGGCAGGGAGAGAGTTTGGGCCCTGGTATGGATGTTCATGAGCCAACCCCCATGGGTAGCCCCATGAGAAAGCATCCATCACTGCTCTGCAGGGTCTCCCAAGCCCCCATGGGCACATTCTCCTGCCACTGCCACATCCCCACAGCCAGGCCCTGGACCCCAGCTCCATTTGAAATGATGGTTGCGATAGGACGCGCTCTAGCTCCCGGAGGGAGCCGTGCAGGGGAGACAGGACCCGGAGAGGATGACAGCATCACCTGGCAGCTCAGCTCCTCGCCCTGCCTTGGGCTCCTCCCCTCCTCTGGAAGAGGGCCAGAATGCCAGAACACCTTCTCCCTTCCAACAGGTAAATCCATCACCTTGGTGCTGCTGTCTGACACCTGCATTCAGTGTGTAAGATCACCCGTTAACAGGATACATCATTAATTAGGGCAGCACCAGAATTCCTCGGAGCTAGCAACAGTGTCCCTTAAGAGGAGAGGAGTGAGATTCCCTACAGCTGAACTGAGCCTGGACTCCATACCCTCTAATTACCCCAGGCTGTCATGATTTGGTTGTTACTTGCAGCAAACACCCTGCAGGCAGCAGCGTGGAGGAAGGTGGCTCCTTCTGCAGATTAATTCAACCGCTGCCTTTGTTCCAGTGTCATCACACCAAATAGCAGCTGCTTACCCTGCATACTCCTGTAACTGCACTTTTGGCAGAAGCACATGCTCCTGGCTGCCACCAGCCTGTGCTGTTTGTGGTATCACTCCAAACAGGGGCAAAGGGATTTCCTGCAGGTCACCAGAAAAACTCCCTTCCCAACGGGGCGTCTTGTGCAGAACAAGCTACAGCTGTAAGGGCTGAGCCCTGGTTTTAATTTTTGGAGTGATTTTTAAGCAGCACCAAGGGAAAGGAGGCAACCCCTTGAGACAGAACTAGTTTTACCCTTTCTGTGCTGGTGGGGAAGATGATCTACAGGTCTATTGTTGTCTACCTCTGTTCAGTGTTTGGAGGTCAGACCTTGTCTGCTTGGATATTTCTGAATACCCAGGCTAGAGAAGAGTAGGACGAAGTCCTTCACATCTAGGGCAGCATCATCTCTTATCTTACATACTTGAACCTCTCTGGGTCTCAAACCTCCGCTGTCACAGCATGTGCATCCATTCAAAGCACTTCTGCAAAGCTTCTTTTCCTGGCTTGTTGCTTTGACAGGTTTTCTTTGCATTGCTTCCCTAGCTCTTCTTTCCTCACTGCATCCAGGCAGAAAATGATCTGTCTTTTCCCGGAAGGCCCTTTACAGCCTTTTCTCATCAAGCCTGCGGTGCCAACCAGAGACTGGTCGCTCCTTTGCTGGATACTTGCCATGTTTCCCAGCGAATGACCTTCCTCCTTCCTCCTACAGAGGTATTGCTACCTTGCAGAAAAGTTCTGTGAACGTCTCCTCATCTTTCTTTCAAGCCTTCTTTAAAAACCTTCCATTTAACTTTAAACTGGAGACAAAGCAAATCGTGACACCCCCAAAAGTCCCACCCACTGCTGCAGCTGTGACCCTCGAGTGGGTCTGAACCATCACCCAACCCCATGGCTGCCGGATACCCCATGGATATGTGGCTGCTCTGCACAGGCACAGCTCAATTCAGTTTTTCCCCTCCCCCAGCAGTTCTGCCAGCCTCACGGAGCTCCTTGAACCTCCTCTGAAACCAAACCAGCTCGGCCCCTGCCACTGCCCTTGGTGGCCAGTGCTGGAGGCTGACAGATCCTGCCCCATGCCCAGCCTCTGCGCTAAGCTGCTGAGCCTGCCTTGTCCACATCCACCACCCAAACATTTCTGGGTTTGCTTCCTTGCACAGGTGGGTGCCTGCAAAGCAGCCCAGGACTCTGCTGGGTGCGATGACTCCGAGTTGGCCAGGCTGCAAGGAGCTCTGCCGGGGCCACGCTGTGGGGTCGGGCTCCCTGGGGTCAGATTCCCAAGGGAGCAACGCACCCACGGGTGAAGTGAGAGGAGCCTGAGCCACCCCACAGCTGTCTTCGGGCCGACGCTGAGACATCAAGACTCCAAGGAAATGACAGTTTCCAGAAATGGGAACCTACCTCCATGTGTTTTTCTCCCTGCTGTGGACCAGAGCATGGCCCCGCTGAGGGCTGGCAGGTCCCAGCCGCGGGGGTGGTGACTAGCCAGGCAGGGTGGGTCCGGCGTTCCGCTTGTCCTAGACTGGGAGTGCAAAGCTGCCCAAGCTTATCGCCTGCTGAGGGCAATCCCTGCTTTCCCAGTAGCAAAAATTAGAAGAATCAGCCCCAAAACACCCTCCCACTCTGGGCTGATATACTGAGAATAGCATCAGGAGCACACAAAAAGCACGATGCAGATGGGAGGGGAAAAATAATTGGTTTTCAGAGCTGGATTTTGGGGTGTTTGAATAAGAAAGACCTACTCAGAATCACCGTATGGCATCATGGCTGCTGTGGAGGCAGCCACATCAACTAGTCCTCTCTCCATCCCAGCTGGATGGACTAGACGCAATCCAATCTTCACAGGACTGCAAGGCTGGGATTATTTTTCTGTAGAATTAACCATGGGGATCCCCAGCCCTCTCTCCATCCTCCATTAAATCCATTTTCCTATGAAACTGGAAACCTTGATTAACAGCCTGCTAGGGGAGACAAATCCCGGGGGTCTTTCTGCCTGCCCAGGAGACTGTCCCTGCTCTGGGGTAAACGTACACTTCGTTTTTGCTCTGCAAAAGAGAGAAAGGACTGAGCTGTCTTCAAGCAAGATGACAGATTCGCAGGAAAAACTAAAAAAACCCAGCAGTTTCTTTGGAAGTAATTTTCTCTTAAGAAGTTCTGCCTGCATTTTTTATTAATAATACAACACCCTGGATGTGTCAAAAAAATATGAGAATACATTTCCTGGTGGGGAGCTCCAGCCTCGCGGAGCCAAGAGGTGCAGCCGGGTTGTCATTTGCTTCTTGGAATTTCATTTCCTAATCAACACATCTGTGAAATCACTGCATTTTCAAAGCTCAGTTTCCAGAGCTGCTGGGATCAAAGCCTGGGGAGGTGGGGGGGAGAGTGAGGAGGAGGAAACCTGCCGTCTCCATCAGCAGCACAACACTGAGAAAATGCCCACCCGGGAAATCCTAAACAAGGGGTGGTTCAATGCCCCGACCTGGGTTTAATGTTTCAGAGATGAACAATAAAATAGGGATGCAGAGACCCAGCTCTCATCACACTCCGCCTTTGGGGGAAAAAAATCCAGTTCTTAGAAATGCGGGGACCCCCTTGAGATTTGCAGGCTCTGGCTGGTCCCTCGTGGGATGGCATCACTACAGAGAGCCATGGGGCACAGGGGAGGGAAGGGGGGCTGCAGGGACACTTCTGGAGCCACCCTGTCCTGCTGCAGGCGACATGGGTGGCACTGCCTTCGCGCTGTCCCCGCAAACAGCACCCATCACCCAGGCCCAGGATGACAACTCGCCCAGTTTTTGACTTCGGTGCCCAACTGGTCCCACCTCCCGGAGAGACTTGGGGCCAAGCAACCTTTCCCCAGGCATCTCATCTCACAGGTATCAAGTGAGAGGAGCTCAAATATATTAAAATTGTCCAAAACTGAGGCAGACGATCAGGTTTTTGCTTCCCTGACACCTGCAAAGCCATAAATTCACTTGTCTAGTAGTCACCTAAAAGCCCTCCCAGAAGATACAGGCGATGCTTGTGTTTGAAGAAGTTAGGAAGACATGGGAAAAAAAATCTTTCAAAAAAAACCCAACCCTGCTGTCTTCATTTATCATGAAAAATATTTTTTTTCTATTTTCAAGAAAAGATATAGCCCCCAAATTTTCCTTTTTCTCCATGATGATCTTTTCCTTTCTTACTGCGTGTAGAGATGCCAGTTGGAGCTCGCCTGATGCTCAGCAGCTACTCACACTGTGAACCCACCATCTTGAGGAGCATCCCTTCGGTTCCTAGGGAAGAAGAAGGTGGGAAACATCGGGTGAATCAGCCAGAGGTGCTAAGGTGATGCACGGAGCTGTCAGCCATGTGGATTTGCACCTGCTGCTGATTTGCAGTTGCTTTTTGGGTGGCAGCTTGGTCAGCCCCTCTGCTGGGCACAGGCAGGTGGATGCTGCGCCTGCTTATGCCTGGCAGAGCTACGTGGATGCAGCCAGGTGCCAGAGGTGAGTTTTTGGACTAGTCTCTGCCAGAGCCAAGGGGACGGCAGAGCAGCCGGTGCCCCCAGCACTCTGCACCGGCAGACAACTCAGCCTCCATCAACCCATCCCACCACCCCTGTGCCACTTCTCTCGCTGCCTAAGCAAAGCCAAGATGCTCAACCCTGCTGTCCAGGAGCAGCTTCAGGCGGGATCTTGTAGGGCGCTCTCTTCTCCTGCATGGCTGATGCTCTCGCCATTATGCTTTTCATTTAAGTTTTGCTGCATGCAACACGATCACAGAAAAACAGCATCACAGGAGAGTGGGAAGAAAAATAAGATGCTCAGAATCATCCCCTTGGACTGCTGGGCAGGAGCTGGGTGGCATTGCCAGGCCATTAGTTGTATTTTCTCTGCAGCTCCGTGTGGCTGCGGGTACCCCTCGTACTAGCACAGCTCTCCGGAGGTGTTTAATTACAGCATCCCGGGTGCCGTGAATGCAGCTGGGGAGGGGACCGTGGGACAGCAGGGTGCTGCGTGGTGAGTCGCTGGTGTCTGAGAGGGGACTGTCTCCCTCCCGGCACCACCACCGCAGCCCGCGCTGGAGGAGGAAGCGTGAACCCCCGAGGGCAGGCACCCACACGGGCGAAGGAGCACCCGGCTGCGTGCGCAGGATCCCCTTGTACGTGGCATTTGGGCAAGCACAGCTGGTGAAATGGCTTGTTCACGAGACTCGTCACCTGGAAACAGATTCGGGAGCTGCATCTTCTGCACTGCAGCGTTCGCTCCGCTGGGTGTGGAGATGCGGTACTTGTTCCTGCAGGCAAAAACGCTGCCAATGGTAAGCAGGCTATGTGTGGCCTGAATATATGCTCCGACGTAAAGGGCGTCGTTTTGCCCTCGGAGCATGTGAACCGAGATGACATGGACCAGGGGTTTAAGGCCACCCTGCATAACACAGGCTGACGGGTATCAGCAGGGAAGTCAGCTCCCTGGGTGTAACACGGATGTGCTGTATAGCTTCTGGAAGAAAATACTTCCTGATTTATATAGACTGTGTGCGATGGAGAGGCAGCTGTATCTCTCCGTCTCTCTCTCGAATGCTTTCTTGACAGAAGTTTTAGGAGAGGATTATTTCCACCACCCTTACCTCCATCCACCGCCTGCCCCATCACACGGCTCCCTCCTTCCAGAGAGGCATCTCCTCCCCTGCGAGCCGCTGGCCATCGTAGGGCAGAGGGTGACACGGTGGCCGCTGTGCCACCTCCCCGTCCCAAGGCTCCCCATGTCTCCTGGGGCCCTGTGGCAGGCGTGACCCCGCTTTCCACAGGGGCTGCGGGCAGGGCCGGGTGTGAGACCGGGGCCGGGATCCACCTTCCCATCCAACACAGAGACTTTTGCACTTATTCCCCAAAAACGTGGGGAAGGAGCCATGAGCTCAGTGGGTACTGGGAGAGAGGAGACAAACCTTGGCAGATCTGTAGCCATAAAATGTTCAGGAATGTGAAAATTGGAGGGGGGTGGATTTTTTGGTGTTTTTTTCTTTTTTTCCCTTGTTTTTCTTTTTTATTTTCCTTTTTATTTTTTCCCTGTTTTTTTCTTTTTTATTTTCTTTTTTATTTTTTCCCTGTTTTTTCTTTTTTCTTTTTTCCCTTGTTTTTCTTTTTTATTTTCTTTTTTATTTTTCCCTGTTTTTTCTTTTTTATTTTCTTTTTTATTTTTTCCATGTTTTTTCTTTTTTATTTTTCTTTCCCCTCCTTGTTTTTCTTTTTTATTTTCTTTTTTATTTTTTCCCTGTTTTTCTTTTTTATTTTCTTTTTTATTTTTTCCTTTTTTTTTCTTTTTTATTTTTCTTCCCCCTTGTTTTTCTTTTTTATTTTCTTTTTTATTTTTTCCCTGTTTTTTTCTTTTTTATTTTTCTTTCCCCCCCTTGTTTTTCTTTTTTATTTTCTTTTTTATTTTTTCCCTGTTTTTCTTTTTTATTTTCCTTTTTATTTTTTCCCTGTTTTTTTCTTTTTTATTTTTCTTCCCCCCCTTGTTTTTCTTTTTTATTTTCTTTTTTATTTTTTCCCTGTTTTTTCTTTTTTATTTTCTTTTTTATTTTTTCCATGTTTTTTCTTTTTTATTTTTCTTCCCCCCCTTGTTTTTCTTTTTTATTTTCTTTTTTATTTTTTCCCTGTTTTTTCTTTTTTATTTTCTTTTTTATTTTTTCCATTTTTTTTCTTTTTTATTTTTTCTTTTCCCCCCTTGTTTTTCTTTTTTATATTCTTTTTTATTTTTTCCCTTTTTTCTTTTTTATTTTTCTTTCCCCCCCCTAATTTTCTTTTAGAATATTTTTTCTTTTTAATTTTTTTTTTCTTTTTTCCTTCCTCTTTTGTCCGCTGTCCCCGCAGGGGCGCTTCGGGCGGGGCCGGGCCGGGGGCGGGCGCCGGCGCACGGACGCCCCCTGGCGGCGGCGCGGCGCGTCCCGGTGCCGATGCCGGTGCCGGTGCCTGCCGGGGGCTGCCGGTGCCTGCCGGGGGCTGCCGGGGGTGCGGCGGGAGCTGCGGCGGGGGCTGCGGCGGGGGCTGCCGGGCTGCGCGGGCTCCTCGCCGGGAAGCCCGCCTTCCTCCCCCGTTTCCCGCGGGCGCTGGGTGAAGGGGTCCCTGCCGCAGGCGGTGCCCGGCCGCAGCTCCCCCGGTCTGCTCCCGTACCCCCCGCAGGGCGAAGCGCCTCGCCGCGCCTCCGTGGGCCGTTCTTGCCACCCCTCGCCAGCCATCGCGGCCTGCGCCCTCCTGCCCGGGCTAACAAACACCCAGAGTAACCAAACCCACGGCAGGGGCGGTGGCGGGGTGCGCAGGGCCACGGGTGACAGCCAGGCTGGGCGCGGGTCAAAAATCTGGCCCTGTTCCCTTCCCGTGGCCCGCCCGTCTGCCCGGGCTGCGTCCCGCCGCGCGTGGGAGAGGCTGCGCCGCTGCGGGCTCGCCTGCGCTCCTGCGCTGGAGGGAACCGGGACAGGCCCAGCTCAGATCCCCGGCCGGCTTCTCCTGTGCTACGGCTGCGGGACGTTCATGGGAAACGGGTCTCTGCTTCTGTCAAGAAACAGAATTTAGGAAGGGAAAGCGGGTCGGGGAAGATTCCCAGCACCGGTGGCTTCTCCGATACCCAGGTGCCTCCGCAGGGCACGGACCTCTCGTGATGTCGACCCTCTGACAGCCTCAGGCGTCTCTGCCACCGACACCAAAATCCCCGCCACTGACCAGCTCTGGACCAAGGCAGAGCCTGTTTGCCACCAAAGCAGAGCAAGTCCCACGGAGCAGGAAAGGCAGAGGAATCCAGGAGGAGACATCCCCTCCAGTAGCTCCTCGCAGGTTACCAAGTCAGGCCCTGAACAGCAGCCGGCCTCTTTGATCCAGGGCTGAGGACGGGTTCATGGGAAAGTGGGGGGGAGAAGGGAAGGTGCCTGTCATCCCCCATCGCCCTCCCCGCCTGCCATGTGCAGGGCAGGTTGGGTCATGAGTGCAGCCGCTCCTTCCCCCTCCGCACGCATTGGCAGGTTTTCCTGCAGAACAGGTTTCCTGGTATTAGGGACACCACTGCGGCTTTCTGTCTTCCAGTCCCACCCCGCAGCGCGGAGAAAAAAAAGGAACAAAGGCAGCAACAATAGCATAAAAGACTATGTAAAAAAAAAAGAAACAGCAGCAGTTAGTGCCTTGGGCTGGTGAAGCACCGCAGCTCCCCGGTGCACATCGCCAAACGCCCCCAGAAGAGGCTCTCACGACAGACAGGTACCTGCTCTCCCATTTCTCCTCCCACCAGGAACACTCAGTTCCCCCTCGATGATTCAGATGCTTCACCCCCTTGCCAGGACAAGCTGGTACAAATCAGGAAGGCCTCACCTGTTGCCTCGCACTCCTCCACCGCCCACCTTCACCTCCGGCTTCCCGCTCGCCGCCCTGGACCAGGATGCAGCCAGCCGTGCCCGCGGCGCTGAGCCTGGCTTCCCCCATGCCTCCCTCGCAGCCCGCACGCTCCTGCCCTCCCCAAAGGACCGGTCCCAAGCAGACTTATCACCCAAACCTGGCCACGCAAAACTGAAAGCATCTCCAGGTCCATGCAAGCAAGGAGGTTCACCAGGACTGGTTAGTGGGGAGAGGCTGGCCGCGCAGCTCCAGGGACTTCATGAGCACCTCCTTCTGATGTCATTTGTTGTGCCAAAGTCAAATGTGTCCCTTCTGTCTTCTGGCATCAGAGTTGCCCAGGTCTCATCACCCCCCCTCCCCTTTATTTTTAATTAGCATGAGGAACACACAATTTATTAGTTCTGCCTACATCTAAGTACTTTTTATTGTGCTTTTTCATCCCCGGTCTCTTGACTTCAGCAACTTGTGCTACTAAAAACTTTGGCTCCTCCACTTGGCTGCAAGGTGAGGGTGTTGCTCTTCGGTGACCTCCGTTGGGTAGGATCCAGCCTGCTTTCCTTACAGAAAGGTTTCCCTTCCCTTTATCTGTACTGCTCCACCTAAGCGGGAACTTCGCTCTTCCGGAGGCGGTGTGTTCCTGACAGCAGCTTGAGTGGATGCGGTTACTGCCTTGATCTGACCTCACGGGACCTGGCTGATATCATTCATCTCATTTAAACTGGTTCTTCGGATTTTAATAAAAGTCAAAGACTTTTTCCTTAAAATTGCCCCTTCTGCATTCTGGATCTTACAGAAGAGTCCTTCAGCAGAATAAATGGAAACTAAAATCTGGTCATCCTGTTCATGGAGAATGCAAACTCCTGGATTAAATGTCAGGTGATAAGAATCTAAAAGAGATTATTTTAAATCCCGTCACTTTCCCACACAGAGCAGTATTTTCCTGTCATTGCAGCTGTGCTCCTGCTTCCCATTTCCCCCTGAGTGTGCTTGCCCACCAACCATAACCACCCCGAGCCCCACAGCACGTCCAGCTGGGACCGCTGGCTCCTCTGGCTCCTGATACCGAATATGAGCCCAGGCTGAAGAAACAACGGAGGCAGGAGATGGAAGCCTTTAAATCCAGGTTTCCCAGCCGCAGAGACCACGTGAAAACCCCTTAGTCTCTTTATTTAGTCTTTTACTATGTGAACTACTCTGTCCACAATTTGTATGCCTGTAACTTTGTCCATAAGAGTGATTATTAATTAATTAATCAATAATTTATTAACAACTCCCTGACAACACAGGGATGGGATTCTCCTGGGGAAATACACTTTCCTCATGTTTCTTTTAAAGATGCCAGATGCCAACCTTAATTGCACAGATACAAAGCCAAACTCCATTGACGTCAGTGCTGTTAGCTGAGTTTTATTAATACCAGGCAGATATAAAAATCAGTATCAAGCAAAAATTCAGAGAGAATAATACAACACCCACACAAACCTCCCGTTGAGGAGTTCCTGGTGCTGGAAGTCCCTTATCTGCAACGTATGGCTGAAGTGCCTAAGACCCTACGCTCAGACCAGAGCTCTCCTTTTTGCATCATCTCTTCCTCTCTTGAGAAAGAAAATACTGTGCAGAAACACATCTAACACCATGGTAATGAGATTAACAGCGGGAAAAACAGCACTCTCCAGCTCCAGCCTCAGAAAACGTCAGGGTCCTGGGAGCAGGAACAGGCTCTGCAACCTCTTCCCCCACCTAGCAGGTGCGGGGCTGCCTGCGTTCAAGGTCAGCTCCGATACGGCGCAGCTGAGTAACCTTGCAGCTGAGCGACACAGAAGGAGCAGTGTGAGAAAGAGCTGGGAGCAGCTGCGCCTGGAGCCTTCCCACCTCGGCTCAGGAGCCGCTCGTACGCCGGGGCCCCTGTGAAGCTCGCGCGCCTGCGGGAGCACACCTGCACCCAGCCACGGGCGTTGCTGGTCCCAGCCTCGCGCCTCACTGACCTGGCTTCCTGGCTTCAGCCTGGACCTGCCCCATCACGATGGATCTGCGTGGCCATCGCTGGAAGCGAATGGCATCCCATTTACAGAATCCTGGGACGCAGGTGTTTGCTGAGGCTATATTACTTAAGAGCCTTACCTACTTAATAAACACCAACTTGGAAGCACATGCAAGCAAACTGATGCCCATAAAAAATGGTTTAACGTTTACTGGATTTCCCTGACACTCATCACAACAGAAGGAACAGTTCCCTCTGTTTTACTGATAATGATCAGGTGAACCCCTGTTTCTTGCATTCCTAACCCAAGATATCAAAGATTTTTTTTTTTTTTCCTTTTTCCTTTTTCCTCTGAAAAACATTAAGGAGTTGCAGAATTTTACTGAATTAAAAGCAGCATCACCTGAGTGCCGGGGCCACGTCCTTGATGGATGTCAATCACAACAGCTCTGTGGAAGCCAAGGAGGTACCCCAGTGCTGGTCCGCACTCAGTATGGAAGCGACGTCCCGGGGAAGCTGGTCAGTGGCTCCAGAACAGCTCCTCACCAATTCCAGGTCTGGAGACAGACTCCGACATCTCTGCGGCAGCAAGATGATTGTCTTCAAAACGAAAAATACAGACAGACAATGCCAGCAGCCTGTCAAGCACCCATGTAAGCAATCCCAGTGGCTCCAAAAACTTTCTAAGACTGAAGCTGAAAGCTAAGCGTGCACAGAGTATTTCACAGGTAAGGCTTTGAAGAACATTGTTTTCAAGCTGCTTTTTATTGTCTTTACTTCTGGGTTTTCTGTTCCACATTTTCATGGTTCAGTGCTGTTACTGAATGCCAAGGAGTCAATCCTCAGCAACAGAACTTGCACAACTAGAATACGCCCACATACTAAGCGTTATTTATTAGTTATAAATCAACTGTTAACTCCATGGTACATCTGGCCAGCAACAAATCAACCGAGCTGTTCGACATGGGTGGAGATTGGGATCTTTCAGAGAGCATCTCAACCCAAAGAACAAGGAAGGCCTTAGCAGGGAGGAGTGATAACCTCGTGGTAACGCTGCATTGCAGGCGACCCCACGGAGCGAACTGCACCCTGTTTAAACAGCTGACTTCTTTGGGAGCGTTGCATCGCGGTTGCACCAGCTGGGGCAGCTGCTACCACGGCGAGGGGAAATAAAAAGCATTCAGCGCATTACTATGCCTACTGCAATCCCTTCAAATCACTTTTCCCTTACCTTTAGTCATTGCCTCGCTACAAGCCCCAGCTGTACGCTCTCAGGAGCAAAGAGCATCCTTTTATATAATACACGGCTACCCCATCCAGCTGAGTGAGGCCCTCGCCTCTAATGACAATTTTTAGGCTCTCATTGATAAAAAGTAAAACCAGGCAATTTTACTACTTATACGCATGACAACAGTCAGGATTTCAAACCCCCGTTAAAGCCGCTGAGCTCCTTTCATCCGCTCGTGATGCTGCCCCAAGCAAAGCCCTCAGCTGGAAGCTCCCTACTGTGCTGGATGAAGAGAAGCCACTGATGAAGGCTCCTGGGGGGGGGGATGATGTAAAGCCGAGGCTAAGGGACCTGCCGCTAGACCTTCCACCTGCCAAATCGCAGCATTCACACTGAGGTTTTTAAACAGAGAGACTGTGCCGTATGAAGTGAGGGAAACCACCCGGCACTCACCGTTCCCTTTCCAGGTGCCAGGAGTCTCTTTGAAGCCTCCAGCAGATTGTATCTGAACACCAAGCTGCCCTTTGAAGATGTACTTGTTACTTTTAATCAGATAGCAGCCACAATAAATTCAAAGACTTGGGAAACTTCTAAGTCCGACTTCTTCCTTCCCTGAAGAAATGCTCACAAAACAAACACTCATTTTTATTAGCTGGCGGAATCCTCAGTTAACGATCCGAGATGGAAACAGCAATATGCATGTGAAAACAGGGTGAGAAGCGTAACTCAGTGCCAGGAATTTCATAGCTAGTGGTGGCCTCAGCACTTCTAGAAGCCTCCCCCATGTCTGAATATTAGGGTACCACTTCATAATACACTGAAGCTGGCCTACCTGTGGGCTGCTACAGACAAGAACACTTTCACTCCCTGCATGCTCCCACTGTGCTTACCCCAAATCTACCATCATATAGCTTTGCTATGACATCATCACTTCACCTATCTTACAGAAAACTCTTTTTTTGGTGGATTTATTTCCTAGTTTCCCTACAAGAGGGAACAGGTCTGTCTTGCTAGTCACTAGGTCTCAGGGTGGAAAAAAAGAGATTATCCCCTTCAGTGGCAGCCTGCAGCTGCCATCCAGTCTGCTCTAAAATGAAACTGCTCCCTAAAGGAAGCGTCACCATGTCACAGCTGGTAGCAGCCACCACCACACGACGCACGCTCCAGACAGAAACCTTCTGGTCACATCCTAGAGATGGTATCAACCCGGATCTGCAAAGCCGCGTCCGCAGACCATCAGCACGGATCAGCCGACCGGTTTGGCGAACCACGCTGACCTACAGTAGCTGAGAAGGGGGCTCAGAGGATGGGGAGAGGGTACTGCCCACGCTGCAGCGAACTCTTGTGCAGTCAGTCAAGGGGCCACGGCATTTCTCCACATCCCAGTTGCAACGCGCTCCCAGGAAAGCGCAAAGGCTTCTCATTATGCCCTCCGCAGGCAGGCATCCTGCTCAGAAAGGCAAATCCACCCCGGGCCCCTACCCAAGGAACTTGCTGGATGTGCACGCACCCACCTCCTGCTGCAACAGGTCAGCAACCACCAGCGAGGCACAACTTGAGAGATGCCCACGTCACCAAGGTGACCTGCCAGTGATTTGCTTTTCTGGCTATTGCCAACACCTGACCTGTTGATGCAAGCCAGCAGGAAGCCCAGGGCTGAAACCTTGCCTCCAACTCGACAGTGCGTTTAACCCTTCCCTCTCTGTTGCCACCCCTGAAGTTCTAGCCTTTTGCTTTAAAAAACATTCCACAGATTCTAGTCTCTTAATTGCTACCCACGCGAACTAAAACCTGCCCATGCAGTTTTCTACAGCAGTTATCTGGCAAAACCCACCAGCTCTCTAACAGCTACACTAAATTTTCTTCAGAGGATCTCAACCTTTGAGGCTCTGCTTCCAGCCTGGCACACAAATGCCTGCAACGGTGTGCACCCAAGCGTTGCACAAGGGAGGCACATGCCTGCACCAGGAGGGGGGAATCTTCTGGAGAGGTCACACAGGGATTAGTAATTCATCTTCCAGGTTCCCAACAATTGACACTTTTGAAATACAAACCCAGTGTAAACAGAAATGAGAACAAGCATTAAGAGGAAAAAAAGCCAGGAGTAAACCTGTATTTAAATTACAAAAAAAAAAAAAAAAAAAATCAGTTTTGTACTATTACAGTAAAACACCCATCTAAAGTAACACAAGAACACTTCCAAATGTTTCACGGTTTCACCCCATCTTGCCAACACCGTTTGTGACATCTGCTAGTGCTAAGTGACCATTTGATGCCAGGGCCACCTGCAACGCAACAGTACCTTCAGACCTACACCCCAGTCTTTTGGAGAGGGAAAGCCACCACAATTGTAACTAGTAAACAGAATCTTCCCCCCTTCACCTGATTTAAGTTGTGCTAAACCAGTTTCATTAGGAAAAGCAGCTCGCTGCGCACTGGATGCTTCATCTCTCACAACTTGGAATACTGAATCTCACAATGAAAAAACCCCACCAAAAAAGCCCACCGTCACTCTCTTGCCAGTCTCGGTTTTCCAGAGCAAAGGGCTGTGAAAGGCAACAAACACCCTCCCCCAAGCCCCGCACTGACCCATACTCCTAGGCCAAAACCCGTCAACATCGGTTTCCCCGATTTAGACGGGGCTGTTTCTCTCTGCACCGTTTCAAAGGAATGAGGTACCGCAGCGTTGGCATTGAGGATCTACAAACCTCGCTCCTGAGCTACACAGGCCAGCCTCAGGGGCTCCCATGCCTTCTTCCCCTCCCTCCCTCCCCAAATCAGACCGAATAGGGTGCTGATTTCCTCTGCTACGGTGACCCCGCACAGCTGCACGTGTGGCTGCAGGCAGCTGTTCAGCAGCAGTGCATTCTAGCTACCAGAGGTACCAGTTTCCTCAGTTCTAGTCAAAGCACTGAAAGCTGCATTTAGTGGAGCTGTTGAAAACCTCAGAAAAAAAAACAAACCCAGACTTACACAGTGAACACCTGTGGAAGTTTTTGTTAACAAAAAGCCTGCAAGAATCAGAATCCAGCCAGCTGCCTTCTGTTTTAAGAAGCTTGCATCTGTACACCGTACATTACACAACACCTGCTTCTTGCCCAGGTTTCAGATCTCCACTGTTGCAACAGCCTCTAAGCTAAGGCTATTTTTTTTTTTGTCTCATTCAAGGGATTTTTGTCATTTTGTCTCAAACTTTGCACATTTCATCAAGTTGTGTTAATACTTACTTGGAAAAGAAATAAGGGAGTTCAGAGCCACAAATGAAGATTGACCAAAACCAAATCCTTTATTTCCACAACTGTGTAAGTGTGCTCCAAGCATGTGTCCAACACAAGTTAGAAGAACAAAATAGAACATGCCAGTTGCAAACTAGATCAGTTCACCAACGTGCTGACTCCTTGGTATTAGGCTTAGTTACACAAGACCAGTCACAGTAAAAAGATACATTTTAGAGTACAAAGAGTAGCAGGCCATTAAGCCATTTCAGCTTGTGCACATACAAGTCACACTTCTGGCAGAAAATGCAGAGAAGTTTGCATTATTATGCTGGAAGCTATGCTGCATCACTTTAAATGGCATCGATATCAATATCGTCATCTTTATTGTTTGCAGGCTTCACAGTTTCAACTTTAGGTACACTGGCAGTTGTAGAGTACACCACCTGTGGAGGCAAGACACTTACTTTTACTACAGCGCCTACTGCCATCATTAAGCACTAGAATAATTTTAACACCAGGAGTTGCAACACCTCCTCCCCCCCAGCTCAAAAGCCCTCCTGTCCTTTGCCATGAGCTGCTTAACACACTGCCCCATGTTCCAAAACACGCTGCATGGCACCTTCCAGTACAAGAATTAATAGTGTAGGAAACCCTAGTTCAGGCATGCTGAAACTACAACTACACCTTAATATCTTGTTTAGAAGGCAGAGGCATGCATGTAGGAAGCAGGATCTCATATCCAGAAACAAGAACAGATACCACTGGGAGGAGAACAAACAAAACACCCACATGCAAAAACAATCCCAAGCAGTCAGCTAGAGTACAGCTAACAGATTTTACTTAGGCCTGAACTGAGGAAAACAGCCATTTGTTCTTTAGTCAGCTTTTCTAACAAACACCCCCCCCACTAACTCTTCTAAAACATGAGGCTTTATGCACAATACCTCGTCAGTCTTCCACTATATGAACACTGCTGTGCAAGAGAGTTTGTACCATTCCACAATGATAGCCTCTGGCTGTTAAGATGCACCGGTACAGTTACAAAAGTGATCTTAGGTAGACAAGTGACTCTGTATAGCAAAAATGCTCTGACAAAACACTGGAAAGGAGGTGTTCCTCCAGTTCCCAACATGCACAGTAATACGTGAAGTAAGCTATTTTGTAGTGCACCAGGACAAAGTACAGGAGTTAAGCGTGCAGGAACAGCACAACCTTGGAATTTTACAGTAAGTGAGCCTTTCCTACCTCTATGTTTTCATCTTCATCCTCTTCTTCATTACCGGAAGATTCTTCTTCAGCTTCCTTTAGCCATTTAATAAATGGTTCTGCTTTGACACGGATTTCTTTGGCAAGCTCCTTTGAAACATATTTCTTTGAGGCCTGAAAGACAGAAGTACACATAGACTTTGCTTAAGTACTGAAGGAGTTTACATCAGATCATACCCAAATACAGCAAGAGCCTAACTTAGAACTCTAACCTCACCCTGCTGCCTTGAACAACCCATTTTTGAACGGGAGGTTTCTCCCGGGCAGTAACTCATCTCGAAATTAGTTGTTTACAGACATCTGCACAAGAAACTACACCAGAACGGAGAAGCCAGATGCATGCTACATTCAGGTACTTAGCTGGTATAGTACGTGAAATACTACCCCTTACCTTTTCTGCCCAGCCAAGGATGACTTCTTCTTCCAGAAGATCTGCATCATACATTTCCTTCAAAATATGTGGTATTTTAGAAATAAGCTGAGACTGATGCATGGCTACCACACACTCAAAGCCATGGAGAAGGTACCTCTGAGCTTTCTTGTTGTTGTGGCAGAACTAGAAGTGATAAAAACAAAAGCAATTTAATTAGCTTTTTCCCCCTCTCCAGAAAGAGCTGCTGCTTCTGCTCTCAATGAGAGAGCAAAATCTACAACAGCTCATACTGTCCCTCCTAGCAGTTTTCCCTAAGTAGTAGTGGTTTAAAAACAAAACAAAAAAAGCCTACAAAAAGCCTTCTTCCCCACAGTACCAAGCAATCCAGAACCGAGTCAAGCAGCCGCTACAAAAAAAAAAAAAAAAGGAACGCAACGGTTGTTACACTGGGTACAGAAGAGACTGCTTACACGAAGGAAGTGACGCCTGTATTTCCTGATCTGTTCACGAATCTTTTCGTCGAAAAGGACTTCAGTGAGAACTAGAGGGCCCATAGCCTTTACATCCAGTCTCTCTGCTTCTGCTACAATGTCTTTGTCAGAAGTATCAATGACACCTTCTTCCTTCTTTTTCTACAAGACATGAACAGGTAGAAACGTTTTAATGCTATGAGGTCTGTGTCAATGCTCTATTACACCACTTCTTTCCCCACCGCTGTTGGAACCAGTACTTTGGTAGAAGCTTAAGCAGCTTCTTCTTAAGTCTCCTTACCACCATTTTATACAACTACAGCAGAGTGGCTACCAAGCAAGCAACAGGAGAATATTCACCTTCACAAAATCAAACAGTATGTTGACTCTCTCCTCCACTGTTCTTTCCAGGTCTTCACTAAGTGTGAGGTTCTTTGCATGGTCACTGATTTCATCCATTCTACGTCTCTGGGCTTCTTCTGTTGTGTCTTCACCCCAGTCATCATCATCCTCCTCCTCCTGAAAACCAAAACCAAACCAAGAGATTCATATAATGTTACTACAAGCTTAGTAATAGGCGAGTGTTGTTTCTAGATACAGACTTGAGAGCATTTTTATACGCAAGTATTTTTCATTTTTCCCTAAGGAAAGGATTACACGATGATTGGCAAGTCAAAGACAATAGAGAAAGGGCAGATATAGGAAACAAGTAATGGAAACTAGACGTGTTTGGCTTACTTAAGGGTGGTGTTTCACCACCCTATCTAGTATGCTCGCAAGATGCGAGCTGAAGCTGCTATAGAGGGGAGACAGTAATACTTCTATTCCAGCAGTGACATTCTGGATACAGTAAGAACTTTTGGTGCAATGTTGACTTGCAAGGAATACCAGTGATTTAAAGTTTTAAGTCAGAGCGAGACACCACACCCCCTCATCTCCCCCCTTTCCCTTCTACTTACCACAACCTGTGGAGGAGTAATCTCCTCTGGTGGTGGCGGTGGAAGTGTCTCATTGCTGGACACAGAACCATTCTCTTTGTCCTTGCCTTTTCTGTTCTTCTTCTCCTTTTCTTTCTTTCCTGTACCAGTGTCACCACTTTCTGCAAGTGAATTTTAATGTTTTAGCTTTCTCTTGTTCATAGAATAAAGTCACTGCACCTCTATAAAATCCCCATTTCAAAGATGTAAGGTTGTCCAAGTCCATATAACAGGTGACCTCACAAAGCAGAGACCCCTGGAATAGGTTAGACTTTTCTATTCTAGCAAGCTTAAATTGCAGCAGGCAACTAAATGCTTACTACAGAGTGTTGCTTGCACAGGACAAGTATGTAACAGTTAGCATTCACTATACTGCTTTTACTTCATGCTGACTTAAGAGGCGAAACTACAATGAGCACTTGCTGACTAGCTCTCCTCCTCCTAAGTTTTGTCCTGCATAGGCAAACGCAACCCTTCACAGATACTTCTACTTGGGAAGGATACACGATTGCAAGGGAAGAGACTGCTCATATTCAAACCATGAACACAGCTACTTCATCCTGACCTACAAACATATTTAGGCGTATGCTGGAGCCTTTTTACACTTTAATTAGATGTGAGCTATTTGTTTTTCTACTTCATTAACAGCACTCACCCTGAAGAAGTTCCCTTTACCCCCACCAAATAAGGAAACACACTTACCAGGTGGGTTTTTGAGAATGAACGTGCAGAGTTTATGGTTTGTGTCAAGCATGCCTCGATAGCCACAGGCTTTGCAAGAGTTACCTATAGTTTGTTTCTTAGGATTGACATGCTGTTAAAAACAAACAAACAAAACCCCTCCAGTTAACATACCACTTACTAAACAATTACACATTAAAGCCTAAACCTGGTATCTACATTATCATCTCCACAGGATTAAGCCAGAGGTTTAAATACTTTCTATCACCCCCAACAGACCAAGTTTAGAAGTAGCAAATTTGGCCCAGAAGTTTTGAGCTGTCAGAAGTCTAAAATGTTCCCAAGGGGGACAGGGGTATACTGGATTTTCCCTTCACAGTTATTCAAGTCAGCTATTAACTTCACTTCCATAAACCTCTAATGAAGTGTTTCCACAGTGTTACCATTAATACAGACAGAGAACACTCACCAGATCAGTTTCAGGATTCTCACACTCAGGACAGAGAACAAATTTTTTAATGAATCCATCCAACATGTCTTGCAGCTTATTCGCCTCATGAGATCCATTGA
Organism: Pelecanus crispus; assembly: GCF_030463565.1. NCBI lineage: Eukaryota > Metazoa > Chordata > Aves > Pelecaniformes > Pelecanidae > Pelecanus > Pelecanus crispus. The sequence continues at coordinate 62,429,952 of NC_134648.1, read as the reverse complement.
CAATGTAACGGTCATTCTTAACATCAAACTGGGTCTGTGCTCCCAGCTCACAACCAAAAAATTTGGTAGGATCTGTAAAGAAAGTACAATAACCACCACTGCCCTCATATCCTCACTGTGATTTTAAACAGCAAGTAAATATACCACTGCTTCTGTTCATTATTTCATCCCAGGATAATCACATTTCTTTCTTACAAATCTTGAAAGAACAGTATTAATTAATGCTTTATTAGCTACTTAACACTACCACTTCAAACACAAAAGCACAGAAAAAGTGCTTTGTCACTCCAGACTACTTACACGTTGGAGGCCGATTAAGCGCCTTTGCAACGTCAACCATGTTGACTATAACTGTCTTTATTCCATTTCCTTTGCCCTCCACCTAAAGGAAAAAAAAAAAAGTTTTAACATTTAATGACTGCAACAGCCAATTCTCCATTTCACTACATCAAAGTTCTGCTTTCAAGTGTGTCTGCTTAGAAGAGCTAACATGCACTTAGTCTGGACAGAAAGGAGCAGACATCCTCCTTGCCCTATGACTGGCTAAACATTGGTATCATTACCTCACATCTCTATTCCTCTTCTATCAAGACAGCAAGTGATATGAAACACTACCTACTTACCACTAATGGTTAGCAAGTTACCTTGGCAATCAGACGGGGCATTTTGTAGCGATAGAACTGATCTGAAACACTGCGGTTGACGTTGACAGACATTTTGCCTTATTAGTAGCTTTATCAATAAGATGAAGAGATCTTTGATTGCAGTTTTTTGGTATCTTCTGTCTGGAGAAGACGGGATGACATAAACGACTGCAAGAGTTCTCGGTCTCTGACATGAAAAAATTTTCGCCACTGAGGCTGTAAGGTTCTTGCTTGTACGCTATGTTTCCCCAATACAGGTACCAGTGGCTGCGCAACAGCTCTGCAAGTGTTAATAAACAGAAAAGAAATTAAGTTTACCTTAATGTGCACCAACCAGATTTTGCTACAGAGCTATAAAAGGGACTATACTTAGGGTGAAAACGGGGGTGGGGGGGGGGAAGTACATTCTTCACACTGTGCCTTTCTTCAACTTATGAAACTAAAAACAATAGGCTTGAATTGTACTGCCAAGTAACTTTTCCTCAACTACACCAGAGCTTTCCACCCTCTTCCTTCTCACTACCTAAAAAAACCTGAACAGTTTAAGACTATTTTCTGTACAATTAACTCCTGATGGAGTGCTGTGATCAATAAGGAAGGGAAAGGAACACTGCTTGATTTATTATGGAGACCAATGGCTCTTGCACAGAGAGGGTCATGTGATATGTTTCAGGCTGTAGGAAGCAGGAGAAAGATCTGGAAAACAGTTTCAAATTCCACATCATAGCATAAACCTATCATATAAACTGAAGTCTGTCAGAATGTTGAGAAGCATCAGTAAGATGAAGCAGCAGCAATCTGTAGTCCAACATAATTTTCACATGGCTTACCAGTTTTTTGGATCGGAGTGGAAAAGAGTTGAAAATTAGGTAATTCTCCCTCTCACTTATGGATTCTCATAGCAGCTTCTGTTGAGTTTTGACTTAACAATAAGCCTGATAAAGTCTGACATAAGTTGCTTCACTGTAGAAAGCCTAGCAATGCAGAGGTACAGAGCAGTGCAGCAGCTTTTCCAGTTGATTTTTTTCTTAGGGGAAGGGGGGAGGGGGAGGAAGGGGAAGGAGGATGAATCCTATTATTAAAATTGCCTTAAGCAGTATTTACATATTTAAATTAACATGTGTCTCTATAATCAGATCTAAGAGTACTTTAAGCCACAACTGGTTGACTATGCAGGCAAGCCTGACTACAGCACAGCTATTCTGACACGTCATCATGTTGTTATCATTAATGACAGAAGCACTGACACGTTAAAATAGCCTTCTTGGTATTTATGCGTAAGCATATATGCACGTCTATTGGTTCCACACGGTCCGAGTCCCTCCGGTCAGGTTTACAAATTCTTTACACAAGAAAGAAACAGACTGGTATGTGCCTCGCGTTCTACGTTATCCCAGATACAGTTTTGCCCTTGCTCAGCAAAAACCGCACCGCGGACTTTGTTGCAAGCACGAGGCTTCCTTCCCCAAGATGTCTAAAAAGAGCCACCATGTGACCCAACCACATGCTTGCAGAAGCACTGAGGAAGCAGGTATCTCGGTGGCTGAGCATGAGCTCTCAGAACGTGCGGCTTCCCCTCCTTCCAGATTCCAGCTTTTGTCTGCCGTAGACTAAAGCTCCCTCTCCTGGTCCCTACGACACCTCATCCCAGGCACCACCCCCCCCTCCCCCAATATGCTATGCACAGAGGAAAAAGCGGGAAGGCAGATAGACTCTCTGCTTCAAAGCACCCTTTCCCCGCCCCGCTCAGCCCTGTGATGAGTCATAAATGCAGCAATTAAGCACTGAGTCAGCCCTGGAAAAGATGGGGGGCAGGCACCTCCGGCCACGCATGCGCTCTCCAGCCGCGAAAGGGGGACGCTCCGCTGCCGCCCCCCTTGTCGTGTGTCCCCGTCCCCCCCCGGGGCGAACCCCCGCAGAGCAGCCCCCTCCCCTCCCCTCCCCTCGCCGGCTCCAAGCTGCGCCACAGGCCCCCCGCCCACCCACAGCACGGGGAGGCGCGGCCCCCGCCGCCGCCATCTTGTCTCGTCGCATGGCGGTGGTGGGAATTAAAAGAAAAAAAAGGAAAAAAAAAGAAAAAAAAAACCAAGCAGAAAAAAAACAGTAAACGGGTGGGGTGCAGCCCAAGCGTTGGGGCTTTTGGGTTTTGTTGGTTCCCCCCCGCTTCTCTTCCCCCTCCTATCAAGGTCCCACACGCTTCGTTACACAAAACCTCTCCCACTATCCACCATTTACCGACAACCCGACGCCCCAGCCCAGCCTAAGGCGCCCGCCCGCTCCCCCCACCTTCTCAGACCCCAACCCTTCTCTCAATCCCGACTGCCCTCATCCACCCTAGCCCAGTACCAATACTCACCGTTTTCGTCCAATAAAGACATAAACCCAACGCTGCTCGCCCCGGGCTGCGACGAAGCCGAGTATGCGAGGAGAACGGGGCCGTGGGGGCGCTTATATCCAGACGGAGAGGGAGGCGGAGGCGGACGCCGCAGCCTCCGGATCCCGGCGTCCTGAGGCGGGCGGTATCAGCAGGGACAGCAGTGCCGGGCAATCTGCGGGCAAGACACAATCAGGGGCATCGTTAGCGGCGGCACCTGTGAGGAGAGGGAGGAGGAGGAGGGGGGAGAAAAGGGAAGGGGGGAGGGAGAGGCGGCGGCCGGCGCGCAGCTCCGGCAGAAGGGGGCGGTTGACGGGACCCCGGCAATGGCTGCCCCGTACTCACCTCTAGAATGTTCTCGCTCTGACTGAACAACGCCAAAGCTGGGATCAATCAGCCAGCGGCGTGCCACGCCCCCCCAGCCCCTCCATTGGCTCGCCGCTCGCCTCGGGGCGAAGCTATTGGCTGAGGGCTCCCCGTCCCCCCTCCCCACTGGCGGCGGCCGCTATCAATCAACACACCCCGGCTTCGCCTCCCTCCCCCTCTGCCCTCCCCCGCCAGTGCCCCAAAGGACATCGCGTCTACAGCGGCCGGGTCTCGCGAGAGAGCGCGGGGTGGGCGGGGCGGGGCGGGAGCAGCCCGGGGCTGAGTCAGTGCGGCAGGGCCCGGGGCTGCGGCTGGGCCCGGGCCGGGGGCGTCGCGCCTCCCCCGGCCTCCCCCTCCGTCCCGCTGGGTGTGCTGAGAGACCTCTCCCCCGCCCCGCGGCGGTAACTGCCGCTTCACGCCCTGCGGCAGGGAGGGGCCCCTCGGCTTCCCTTTAGGGCTGCCGCCCCTCTCGGGGAGGCGAGCGCGACGCCGTGGCCCTCGGGCCGCTTGTGTTCGGGCCGGACCCGCGCAGGCCGGTGGTGCTGGGCGCTTCGGGAAGGGCCCGAGTCCCGCTCCCCACGCTCACTTTCCAGAGGCGGGCGGCGCGGAGCAGGCCCGGGGGAGGCCGGCGGTGCGGTGTTCGTGCCGTGCCGTGCCGTGCCTCGCCTCGCCTCGCCGCTCTCCGTGGCCGCCATCCCACGCCTGCCGCGGGCTGGGGAGAGGCGTGTGGGGCCGCGCTTCTGATGGAAGCAAAACCTGCAATGGTGTAGGAATGAAAATTTGGGTGGGTTTTGACTCGCAATAGACCGGCAGTGACCGAATGCTTGACATCACAGCAACTGCATTACAAATAATTCAGAGCAATTAAGTTGCTGAATAAGTTGTGTTTTTCCTGTACGGCCTGCTTTCAGGGTGCAGGAAAGAGCCTATTATTTAACCTCAGTGTCTTAAAGACTCAGCTTTGGGTAGCTCTGGGTGCTTGAGCTACCTTATAAAGGATGATACAATCGCCGTGTGCGTATACTCTATATTCGTAATGTAAGATGTTGCCAGCCCTCCTTAGCTGAATTGGGACCCTGGATGAAACACATGTTTGGAGTTACATTCACTTAAAAAGCAGAAAACTTTGGTTCTTTCTTCCCTGTGCTCTATTTCCCATCTTCTTCCATCTTCGCTCTTCCAGTATCACAGGAATTACCTACTTTGGACATTGTAAAATGCAAATAATGTTCAAGTGGCAAGGAACTTTTTTTGACTTTATCAACTGAGTGATGAACCGTCTTAGCCCTGTAAATACTCCCCAGCAGATGAATACTCCTCAGTTCCTCTCACTGTGTCTTACTGAATAATGTTGTAAAGCTTCTCGATGGCTATGTGGGTGTATAGAGGAAAAGAGGGGGAATGAAGATAAAACTAGTAGTGGCGCTCAGTAATGTCATATACTCTAAATCTGTTCTGCCTGAAGTTAGTTTTGAAATGTAGGTTTTGGGGATAACTTTGATAACATGTTGATGGTCAAAGGTAACACCCCTCCTATTGAACCTTCAAGTACATCTTGAACATTTTTGGTGTGATATGCAAAAGAACTGCATTAAAATATGAAGGTGACTGATAAAAGAGGTTTTCTTAGAAATCATAAAAGCTGGGCTATCATTGTGAACACTTCCAGTGACACACAATAATAAAAATCTTATTCATAAAAGCTGGGCTATCATTGTGAACACTTCCAGTGACACACAATAATAAAAATCTTATTCATAAAAGCTGGGCTATCATTGTGAACACTTCCAGTGACACACAATAATAAAAATCTTATTCCCTCAGCTGGAGGAACCAGAGATAAATGTGCACATCTCAGTGCTTTCTAACAAGACCCTCCTACATGATGGCTGGCTGCCCTAGTTACACATCTCTTCAGCCTATGGAATAGCAAGTCTTTCTAGCCAGGAGACTGTCCTGTAAAATGCCACGTGAGTCTGTCTTGGACTTCACTATCTGCATTTGAAAAAGTTAAAAATTCTTCAGGATATGTTAAACGTCTCCTTCATAAATACACAGCAACACTTTTTACAACATGACAGAGAGGGTTAGGGCAAAATAAGGAAGCATCTCCAAAATATGTGAGGCTTGACAGTTACCATGAGGGGGAAAAAATGATAAAAATGTGGGAGGCAAGAAAAGAACAGCAGGAACTCCTTTGCTGTGAAAATGTGCAGCATGTATAACTCGCTAAATGCCTCCTGTCTGTGGCTTCAGTTCCATGCTGCAACACCTATGAGGTTAATAAATTACAAGTGTTAAAGCATACTCCTGCCAACACCACTTTATTGAGCAGCAAAAGGGAAATGAGACCCTGGATTTGGTGCTATTTGACATAATAACTGAACAGTTACGATTAGTAGCATAAAGAAGGAACTTCTTTTTTATTTTATAGTATATAAATTGACATAATTAAGTTAAAGAGTTACCTTTTAAGACAGTGTTCCTTCTGCAAAAAGCAGGTCCCATACAGATGAAGTCGTACGATATTCTCCTGGATTATACAAAACAGACTAAAATTGTGGATTATTGTTGTCTTGGTGCCTCGTTGAATTTTTTTCTCACCAGAGCAATTCATTAATATTAAATGTTGGATCCCAAATATTTTTACTGAATCTTAATATTTATAGTTTGTTCATTTTAGTATCTTGTGGCTTGGACAAGACAGAAAAATATTTTCTCTCCTCCCACTTCAAAATGTCATGGTTTCATGAATCCTGAAGCTCACAGTCCACATTGCCTGTCTGACCTTCAGAATGCAGACCACTTGTGTGCTTTGCATTTCACTGGTAGAAACCAAGCAGGTTTTATATAACTTTGTAGTTAAGACATTTTAAATGGCATTAGTAAGTCAGTCAGGTTTTAGAAGCGGTTTCATGTCTGAGAATAGGAAGTTTTCCGCAGCGGACCTTAGGGTGTGCTTGCTTATCACAGGAATGCTGTATTATCATTCAGTTCAGCCTTGAACAATTCAAGTTTGTTCTGTGTTGCCTTAATCAGTTTTTATTAAAAATAACAAAGAGTCAATGTCTGTGATAATGCAGCAAAATCAAAATTCTATTGGAAATCTTAATGTAGGTCTATATTTAAAATGTAAATCTTCAAAAGTGGGCGTTGTAATTGTGTGTGTTTATATTCTCAATAGACAACCTTGTGTCCTTTCTGTGGTTTACTCTTTAGCAAGTTTGTCGTCTGTCAGTGATGTCGTTGGCTATAAACATAACCCTATTTCAATACTCACTTGGCCTTGAAGAATGTTTTTCCTCTGCTGTAAGCCACATGTGTTATCTCCCAGTGGCTGGTTCAGAGCTGTTATTTTGTCCAGTGCAGGCGGGAACCCTTAGCAGCTGAGTAAGTGATTCCTTGTTGTGCCGTCTTCATGGCTTTGGCTGTAATTTCAGTAATTTCAGAAGATGGAAAGAAGGCCAAGATTATGTATAGTTACACTGAACCCTGAATAGCAATAGCCTTTCTTCTTCCTATCTTGGAAATGTGTAGAGAAAGTTTAATTATTTACATGCCAGGTTTGACTATGCAACCTTTGGGGACGCATGAGTCCAAAATCCAGTGGGATTGACAGTAGACACTGATCAGTAGCAAGGGCAGAGGTTAATTCTGGTGTTACTGTTCAGGAGCTCCACATTCATTGCTGTCTGGCAGCTCACTGTTCATCTTGGGGAGACTCACTTTGTGAAATGCCTTCCTTTCCATACTCTGTAACATTATCATTGTTGTTAGCTATTATTAGTAGTTCAGGAATTAGTAAACAGATAAAAAAAGTAGAGCAAGCATATGATGGTAGATACACATATAGCCATTATTTATGGTAGTTATTTTTGTTGCTTCTATTACTGTGCAGAAATGCTAAAATCTCCCAGCTAGTGTTTGGGTCTGAGTGCCCTGAAAGGGCTCAGTGTTCAGCTGACAGCATGAAGCAGGCTCTGCCCTAAATCTGTTCTTGTCTCAATAGACACTGTGAGGCTCCCTCCTGCCCTCCCTCTTTCTCTTCCAGTGTGTGTCTGCCTGTGTAAGGGAGGCACCTCAGCAAGGAGAAGCAACCAGCTTCCTCTGCAGAATACAAACTTGTGTTTGATAGCTGTAAATGTTAAGGGAAAAGGATGATGCTTCTGTATCCCAGGGTTTCCTATCAGGATGCAATGTGGGGGATGAGTACAGGCTGGCTGGGTAGGGGAGCAGTGCTAAGGGGATGCTGGTGCTGCTCGGTATGAGACCCACACACCGGGTCATCTGCTGACATGTGTCACTGCCCGCCTGTACCAACACTATATCCAACACCAAGTGCATTCACCATGTTGCATTAAACAGAGTAGGGGGTGGCTTCCCAGAGCATCATCAAATCTAATAGGCCTGTTGTCACCTTGGCTTCCATGAATAAGGCTAAGGCGGGCAGAGAGTATCCTGGCTCTGTCTGGATGTATGTTTGCTGGAATACCCTTTCCAAAATAATAGTAGTAACGTATCTTCTTTTAGGCCAACTGGTACATCTGGAAGAACTAGCAAGCTTCCTGAACAGCTGAGTAATACCTATCCATGTGGGCTGAGAGAAGGGCTAAAGGCTGTCATGTGCATCTCTGAATTTTAAGCAGTGTGTGTCTTCAGTAATGCGTTAGAAAAGTGGATATTTACACTATCAGGCTGCATGTACTCAATGGCCATTTGAGTGATCCCACTGTGTTTGGTAGGGTACCATGGATTTTCATCATGGTATTTCTTTATTTTTTAACATGAACACGTTGATTTGCTTTGCATGTTTTTTCCTGTGTTGGTGATTTTTCAGCAGTGTACCTTTACCTTTGGCCTTGCATTTGGCTGGTTCTTTGTCTGTGGGAGGAGTCTTTGGGGAATTTTACAGGCAGTAGTTGTTTGGATGAAAGGACAAAATAAAACATCCTTTTGAGCAAATAAAACCAGGCTGTCTGTGTTTAAAGGGGCAAATAAACAAAGGCAAACTCACAGAAATGCATGAAGAGTGCAAATGGGCTGGAAGTTCAGTCAGGAAGTGAATTCAGCACAGCACAGTTCGGAGGTCTGTGAAAGAGGGATGCCCCCGGCTTGGAGAGCTGTGTATTCTCCATGTGTCTCAGCAGTAGTTGGAAGCGTTGGTGATAGGAATCGGAGAAGCCAGGTTTCCTTGTTTTGTCCAGGTAGCAGCTTTGGCTGTGGGCCAGACTGGCAACCACTAGCGTTTTCCAGCAGTTGCACATTTGTGGTTGGCAAATCTGCCTGATACATTTATATGGTTGCTGAAAGAGGTAGATGTGGAAGATAAGGAGTCCCTGGGGAATATAGCTTCCAGCTGCGAATGTGCTGTCAAAGCTGCCTGCCTGTTCATTATGCCCATTAGCAACCGCTGCATTTACATTTCCCTGCTACTCGTCATAGCCAGGCTTCAGACATCAAAATCTGTCTGCTTGTGTGTTAAGTTAAATCTATCTTCCAGTATTGTTTTAGCGATTTACGCTTCATTTCCATTTCATTAAAGAAATTGCTCAGATCCTCTGCAGCTGTGATGTGCTTTGCCAACACCTCCACATATACATCTTCTCTCACCCTGTTTCTTTGGCCTCTGACAGTCTGGCAACCAGTGCTGTGATTATCAGTATTGATTTCCCAGCAGATGTTAACTCTAAGTAGTAAAAAAGAGTAATGAGTGCATAGAGTTACCTATTGGCTTTTACTTTTCGCAGGAGGAAGGTGTGGTAGCCCCTGGTTTTGAGACCCTCTCTCCAGAACCTCCTCCCAGTCTGGGGAGACCTTGGAGATGTTAAGTGCTCACAAAGTCCTTCTCCTGTGGGCAGAAACATGTGGCTGCTGAGCTAGTTTCTAGGGGTCTGCACTGCTGTTTTGGTCCTCTGTTCAGCTCATTTGAGCACAGAGGAGTTTCTTTGCTTTAGAATAACAGGAGGGCATTGCTGGGAGAGCTGGGGTTTGGAGGCAGTACTGAGGCCTGCTAGGGATTACGCTTGTGCTTCTGCTGGCAGATCTGGTAGAGGAGAAGGTATCCCTGATGCTTGTGCTGAGAGCAAAGAAAAGTCTGTTTTGAAGGCAAAGGAAAATTTTCATATTCTCCAGGACTTTGAAGGTGCTGCTTGGCTGGGGGGGCAGAGCCATGCATTTGCAAACAGACAGCTAGACATATAGCAGAAAAAGTTTTGTCTCCAAAGTCTGATTTTACATCCCTTACAGAGTTGCCTCTCCTGCAACACTGAAGGTATTTTGCAGGGTCCTACAAGTTTTGTAGTGGATAATGTTTAATGTGTAGGATGTAATTCAGAATTTGCTGCTTGCTTGGTATGTTTTGCATTGAGCTTGAGTACAGCTGGTGTGGGCTTCTTAATAAAAATACAGGGTTTACCTTTTGTAATGAAGCAAATAATACATGGCTGCAACACAGTGCCAAAGTCTTTGAATACTCTGGTGGTTTGCAGCTCAAATACTTATATTACTGAAGTGAATTATTTGCCAAACTGAAAAAAAAAAAAAAAGAAAGGAGTGGTACTTAAAAATGAGAAAATAGAGGCAGAAACTTTGTTCTATGGTTTGCACCTGTCAAGGGTTATGTATGCTTAGGACATTACATAGACTAGTAGCTATGTTAAAATAGCTGATAACACACATGGTTTGCAAGAGTGGTGTAATGAATTAAGTCTGATTTTGTCCTATGGGGAGTCTGTGATGGCTAATAAAAGCTGACTTGAGGCACTAATAATGTCTCACTCTATGCATCTACCCATGCATCATGTACCTGAATGTCAGTGTATCTGGAATTATCCAGGGGGTTCAGGAACAGGTAGATGGGGCTGAAGAGACAGGCAGGTGCATACACACAGATACACCCACCACAATCACATAGATCTTGCTTGTTTAAGAAACAAGGCTAAAAATACCCTTGAATATGAATCTAGGTCCAACAATGGTGTTGACTGTAAAGTCTAGCATGATTTTAGTGACCTAATGTAGATTTTCCTTTTTGAGAACAACCCAGGAGACAAACTTTCTTACAAGGATATTACCGCCTTGAACTGTTTTCAGAATCAGTTTTTGAAAGGTCTTAAGACACACAGTTGGGTCAATGAATGCTTAAATGCATAATGGAGGCTGAATTTTTCCTTGAAGCTCAAGGATGTTATTTTAAGACTCTTTAAGAAACAAATCTTGTCCTCATTCATTGTTTTTGAGCTTTTTACTTGAGATAGTTCTAGGAAACAAGCTTTACTGAAACAGGCACTTTCATAGAGTTGAAGAGATCTAAAATAAATGCTAATAACATGATCTGTGGCTACCACACTCATCTGGGAAACTATGGTAACAACTGGAGTGGGTTAGGTGGTAGCTGTGAATATTTTGGCGCTAACTCTTTCAGAACTTGATTTTAGGATTCCAAAATGATTGTGTGCATGTAAGTGAGATCACTGGTGTAAAGCATTATTCAGCTTTTGGGAATCTAATTTATTCTTATTTCACTAGTGTCCTTAACATGCCTTTTTGTTAAGTTAAGCCTTATTTGCACAAGTAATTCTAAGCACAGTAGCATTTTTGCTTCAGTGCCTGATGTAGTCACAGGGCGTCTGAATAAACTGTAACTTGTGGTTGTGCAGTTCTTCATGGGCTTTGTATCTGGTATGTCTTCCCTGCACTAAAGAACCCAAAGTAGGACTTCTTAAAGTTGCTGATAACCACTCCACCCTCTAAAAGAAGAGATACTCAAGAAGACTACTGGCTGTTTTCAGTGTTGTTTTGCTGCACCTCACTCACAGTTTGTTTTTAATCATTCTCATGAATGATTTACTGTTCCCTTTCTATCATGTTACTTTTTCATTGTTGTCTCCAGCAGGCAAAAAGCTTTCAAAGGGTTCCTTAGGGTTTAATATATTGTTTGTCCTAGATATTGGGCATGACTTATTCAGAAATGTGTAATAAATACACAGCTCCTCTTGTTTCTGATGGTTTGCGCAGTCGACAGGTTAATGGATGACTAGGTGATGGATGAATCCTCTGTTCTAGATGAAGTTAGGGAGGGTGTGTGGGTGCAGGTGGGATCTCGAAGGTCATCTGTAAATGCTTGTGAGCTCTTTCAAGTCCATGCAGATGCAGCATTTTATACCAGTGGATAATGTGCCAGTTTAACTCAGAAACTTTACTTCCGGGACATCTTTCCTGGTAGTGGCTTTGTGTACTTATCCCTGATTATGCCATATAGATACAATACTTCTCTCTTCAAAGATGTATGCTTATAAATGGTTATTTTTAGTTTGTAGATATCTGGTTCTTTAGATTAGTAGTGCCTACTGTGGCTAAAGGCGGCCCTTACTTTCCCTGCTCGCTTTTTTTCCTGGTGCACCAGGACAAGAAGTGCTGCGACAGGGGGTTTTGATAGTGTAGTCTATCTGCTGCAAGGGTAAGTCTCTGTGCAAGTCTGTGTGCTCCGGGAGATGTTTACTAGTACACATTTGATGAAACTTCTTTTCATTTTGTAGATAACGAGTTGTGGATCTCAGTGCCACTGCTGCTCCCACAGAGACTTGCAGCGAACAGCTGAGTCATACAGATGAAGCCTGAGATGTCTCGCCTCACAGATGTGAGGGAGTCCCACCGCTTCCTCTGCAGAGAGTCCTGAGCTACTGCATTCTGCACCTTGCAAAATGTTCGGGCGGGCAGGAGGGTGAATGACTTGGCCCCTGCACCTTGTCCGGCAGCGTGCTAATTCTGGTGCACGGGGAGGCGTATGCTGTGACGTGTGCAGGCAGATCGCTCCCAGCTTACTCAATTCCTGGAGCAGCAGGGAAGCGGGCAAAGTAGCAATGGGCTGCCAAGTCACAGCCTGCTAGCTAGGTTGTTTGAGAGTCAGCACAAATCTCCTTATCCCCTGCTATGGAGTAAACCGCTCAGTAATGTCTTCTCTTACCCTCGCAAAGGGCTTAAAGAGGCTGCTCTGTAGCTTACTTTGGGTTGTGGCAGATTTGCCAGATTTTTGCCTGTTTACTTATTGTGCTCTGGATCTGCAAACAGCGTTGTATTTGCCATAGTGATTCCAACCTACATATTTCTGCTGAGAGATCTTTGGAAGACATGATCAGTGTTGTGGGTGTCTGTCTCCCTACATTCATGGACTCTGCACAGGGCTATTGCACAAGAAGCTGTGCAATATATTCTTCCAAAAAACCTGCTAATGAGAACAAGTGAATCGAAGGAGAGTTATTAGTCATGGGTTTCCCATAGCAGTCTCTTTCATGCAGCGCTGACTAATGGCTGCTTCTCAACAAATAAATAAAAATATGAGATCAAATGAAGTAAAATTCTTAAGCCTTTACTCAGGACCAGCTAAGCTTCAGCCATTCGCTCTGACCACTTTTGAAAGCTTGGCATGCATCACTTGCATGGAGAGCTGTGCCAGAGCTGTGAAAAGCCCTATATATCTTAACTCTTATCCTGTGTCTTACATCTTGCCCATTTCCCACTTACACTAACTGTGTTTAAAGCTTTTTAGAGGGTCTGTCATTGTGCACAGTCCATGCTAAGGCATTAAGGACAGACAGGGTTCTGTTCTTAAATCCTGCTTTGAAAATCTCTTCATAATATGTCCCTAGAAGAAAGTCCTGGTTTGTTTATTTTGGTTTGTCCTTTGGCTGTGGCTGGACGCCCAGTCATGGGCCGGAGTCAAACTGGCTGAGTACCAACACAGAGCACTTTGCAGCTCCATGTAAGTGACTTCAGTTCATTTTGGCCATATCTCTGCAGCATTTCCCAGAGCCAGTCATCTGTGCTTCAGCTGATCAGGGTGCAAACTGAACTCTGGCTTGCCTGGCTGAGCCTGCCAAGAAAAGCATTAGCTAAGCAGAAACAGCTTGTAGCTGAGGGCAAAGGTGAACATGCATTAAGTATCCACATCTTGATACAGAAAGGATGCAGCTACAATCAAAACAGGGGAAAGGGGACTGGGCAGACAGACAGCTGCCTGAGGTGACCCAGGAGTGCATGCCATGCTGCTTGCTGAGAAAGGCCTCTCTGTCTCCCTGCATTATGCCTGCCTGTTTTGACTGAGATGCAGAACGATTGCAAGAAACCCACTTACATGGCCTTGATGACATTTTTCTGTTTCTTGGCATTGCTTTGTTGTGCTCAGAAAGGCCTTGAATATGTTGGACCATCGTGTATATCTCACCCCCAGCCAAGCAGAGGTATTTGTGCAGCTGGTTCTGCAGTTCCCCTCTCCCTACTGTGCAGGCTAGGGGATAGAGAGGGTGTTCGAATGCTGGGGCACCTTTCTAACACGAGAATTCGCTGCTGAATCACAGCTGGGAGACAGGAGAAAGAGACTGAAGTTCTTTTTCTGTGTCTAGGAAGGAGCAGGGAGCAGAGGTGGGGAGGAGACCTTTAACCACCACCTACTCCTTTAACACTGCCTGATCCCATATCATACAGCATGACAGTTTTTGTGTTGCTCCTGTTTCCATTTAGATTAGAGCTTGACCAGTGTGACCTGCATTTCCGGACCTTATTTTGAATGTAGCTAATGCAAGCCTTGCTCTGGCAGAAGCCCTCCTGTGTCCATGAGTATGCCTCAAAGAGACAGGACGGCATTTCTTACCAGTTTTACAAGGAATGCTCTTAGACTTCTTGGATTTCACCTGGATATGCACAATCCCTTCCTGTTCTGACAAGGCTTTCCACTTTCATAAATTCTGTCTATAACATCCCCCCGCCATAGGCTATAGTTAACATGATAAAATGGACTTGACTCCCACTTACAACTTGTTTTCTTTTCAGACCGTCTTTCATATCTCTTTCTGCACTGGCAAAATGGTCGGACTGTAGGCCTTGAAGCCGTAAGACTGAACATGAGAGATACCAGTTCTGTGTTTCCCTGAACTTTGTCAGCATTCAAAAGATCACAGAATCATAGAATAGTTTGGGTTCGAAGGGACCTTTAAAGGTCATCTAGTCCATCCCCCCTGCAATGAGCAGGGACATCTTTAACTAGATCAGGTTGCTCACAGCCCTGTCCAACCTGACCTTGAATGTTGCCAGGGATGGGGCACCTACCACCTCTCTGGGCAGCCTGTTCCAGTGTTTCACCACCCTCTTTGTAAAAAAATTCTTCCTTATATCTAGTCTAAATCTCCCCTCTTCTAGTTTAAAACCATTACCCCTTGTCCTATTGCAACAGGCCCTGCTAAAAGGTTGGTCTTCATCTTTCTTATAAGCCCCCTTTAAATACTGAAAGGCCGCTATAAGGTCTCACTGGAGCCTTCTCTCTCCAGGCTGAACAACCCCAACTCTCTCAGCCTGTCCTCATAGGAGAGGTCCTTCAGCCCTCGGATCATTTTTGTGGCCCTCCCCTGGACCCAGTCCAACAGGTCCATGTCTTTCCTGTGCTGAGGGCCCCAGAGCTGGACGCAGTGCTGCAGGTAGGGTCTCACCAGAGTGGAGTAGAGCGGCAGAATCACCTCCCTCGACCTGCTGGCCACGCTGCTTTTGATGCAGCCCAGGATACGGTTGGCCTTCTGGGCTGCGAGCGCATATTGACGGGTCATGTCCAGATGATTGGATTTATAATTTAAAGATTGGATTTACAAATAGACCTCCATATCTACTAAAGGCCTGTTTGGCAAAATAGTTCTCTTGAATGGCATGCTCCAATTCTGAATTCAGCTTGGTGCTGTTTGGTGGGGCTCTTTTGTGGGAAGAGGTAGCTTCCTCCTCCTGGAGTGGGTCCAGGTCCAGCCAGGAGACACCTTGGCTGTTGGCATGAAGTAGTACAGTTCTTTAGCAGACCTGGCTGCTGTTAGCGAGAGGCAATTCTAGCAGCAGAGAATGCCTGGAATGCAATGCTTATTTCTTTTAGTTGCCCCTTACTTTGGTGTCCGGCAGGGACAACCTGTGAGCCCATTGGCATGACAGTACCATTGGTCACTTCTGGAAATTTGGGACTATGTGGGCTCAAAACCACTCCCCATGTCTGAGCTCCAATCCTGTGTCTTACTTGAATCTTTCCCATTTCCCATTAACTGTGGAGCTTTAAAAGTTAAACAGCAAGCCTCTTCTCACCCTCTTCTTTCTTTGTTGCTCTCATGTTCATTCTCATTCCAGCTCCCTAAGGGGAAAACCAAACGTCGTTTGCAGTTTACTGCTGTGTATTACATTTATTGCCTCAGTCTTGCTCTCTCTCAGAGCATGAACCCAGCCAACCAACTTCTTATCAGTCTGACAGGCTGTGACTGTTGTCGTGGTGACCAGCGTAGTTGCACTATCATCAAGTACAGACGGCAGCGAAAGAGATGCCTCTACCTGTGGGTGTAGCTGTGCGTGCACATGATAATGCCCGTAAGTCACTGGCATACGTGAAGATCCAAGTCTTGGTCTATGAATGTGAAAGATGAACCAACAACAAAATGGAGAAGCATGCAAAGTTAATAGCTATAAAAGAAGAAATGAGAATGTGTGTAGGAGTTGCAAATGCTCAGCTCTTCTCAGCATCTGGTCTGTGTACCCATAATTTAGTGCATTTGTATTTGAGAGATGCTTGCCTGCCAGCCTGCTGTCTCTTTGCCTTTCTGTCTTTTTCTACTCACTCCATTTCTTCCATTTCTTACTTAGGTTTATGGACATGAGAAAGAATAATGTTAGTAACGCTTCTGAGTCACGTTTTCCATCCAGACACACCACACTTAACCCATTCATACACACATCCCTGTACAACATCAACTCCAATTCACTAATTACTCACGTGAATTGATCAGACTGATTTTGTGGTGCCCTATCACGTATTATCTCCTAGGTGCTAACAGAAAGCCCTGCTTTGAACAGCATACAATCCAAGTGGAAGACAAGGAACAACAGATGGAAAGAGATGGGTAAGGGAGCACAAAGAAACAGTGAGACATCATTACTCAGCACATAGGCAATGGTGTCAGCACACCAGCTGCCTAACGCTTGGGACAGATTTGCAGGCTACACAGCGTGTTCTTGTTTTAGTGTTGGCTGGTTCACTTAGATATTGTCAGCTTTCAGCCATTGAAGACAATGTGGGATGGGGTAAGCTAGGTAAAACCAAATCCTGGCTAGTACAGGCTATGTGTTAGGGGATAAGAACACATTCAGGTCTTCTACCTGTGAAAGGCTTGTAACAAGCCTGCCAGTTTCTGTGCTGAGCGGTGACAGCTTTAACCTGCTGGGGTCCAAGTGGGGCACGGCCCAGAGGCTCGCGTGCCCTGCGTTACGTGTGTGGTGGCATTATGGTATAGCTGTGGTTGCTGTGGGGAGGAAGCGTCCAGTTAGTCCCCAACTCAGCTAATCTTCCATGGCTAATTGAGAGTTGAAGATGGTTGGTTTGCTGTAAAAGCTGGCCTTTCTGAACACCAGGCATAGCTCCACAGACATCAACAGAGTCCTGCACTAGACCCAAAATCGTGGGAAGGTACATCTGATCTGCTGCCTGTCTTGTTTTGCTTATATTTCTCTGCCCTTATCATTGCCCTTGCCTGTGTTTGCTTATCTGCGACCTTCAGAGGCCTTGCAGCAGATAGGATGCTCCACTAGACCTGCCCACGTTCTGCTCACATCTGTGTATCTCCAAACAGCCTGCACGGGGGGGGATTTCTGTGGGAAGCATTGGGAGCCGGAGGTGATGCAGCAGATCTGTCTCCTGGGAAGGTCTCTAAGGCGATGCTTCCAGGGCAGGCTGTTTTTCAGTGGTGGTCAGCAGGGAGAAGGGATATGCTTGTGAACAACATGATTCAGCCCTCATGCCAGGGCTCCTGGTGGGAGGTGCCACATCTCCTGGCTGAAGGATCAGAGCCCTGCTGAGTAACAAGGAGAGGTTTAAGGATGTTGTAGGATGGCACTTCTGTCATGTAAAATTCATGGTGCTAGCAGGCCATCTTAAATAAAACATTACCCTCCTTGAAAAAGACCCAAAGTCTTCATTTCATGCTTGTAAAAAAACCACAAAGAAAGGATGTTTAAAGAATGAGGGAATTCAGGACTGTCTTGTGTGTGCCAGTCTGATGTGACCCTGAATCTGTTCTCACAAAAGCTTTGCACTGGAATGACGCATGAACATTGCCTGTGGGGAAATGTAGCAGTGAAGGCAACATCACTTCAGCTTACAGAGGAGGACTCATGCTTTCTGATTAGCAGAAACAGAGGAGTTGCGTTTCTCAATTCTGCAACAGCTTCAGCTTCTGGGGTGGCTCCATGAACTTCAGTGGCACAGTGCATGGTGCTGGTGGGTGACGGAGCAGACCTGGACCAGCTCTCTTGTTAAGGGACAGCTGATACCTTGGCTCCCGTTACACTTCTGCTTTTTGTTTGCCTGCCCGCCTGTGCCTATTGTCCTGCACTCATTAGTACTTCTTCTGTTACCGAGATCAGACTGTTTTCCTTGGGCCACTCATAACTCTCATAGGTGTGGTGTATACCAAAATTTCTAAGGGACTTGTGATCCCGTGTACTGTACCTTGAGGTAGTAAGGAACGATTATGTAGCCCTTCCTTTGTAACATGAGTTCTTCCTCTTCTGGGAAGTCTGATAAATGAAGAAGAAGCTATTGTTTGTTGTTGTTACAAAAGGCTCTTGAGATAAATGGGAATCTGGCACCAACAACTAACTGCGTCATTTCAGGAGGGTAACTGAAATGGCTGCAAAGCAGTTTTTGCTACTAATGAGTGCAGTGACTAATTGCTGCCTTTGGTTTTTCAAGGCAGTATTAGTTTGCTGGTTTTAACAAGATAGGGAACGCATGTGTCAGTGACTGGTAAAGTACATTTTATTTTTGTATTAATTGATCCCAAAAAAGTATAGTTACAGAAAATTCAGTGCAACATCACATGCGATGTGTTGCAGGTGATTGGGAGCAGAAGTGACCCATGTGCGAGTCTTATGTGAGGGATGGGAAAAAAATTGAAAGTCTGGGGTATAAGAAGCCATCTTCATGACTTTTATCCAAACCCACTGGTTTTCCTGGGAGTAATGTTAGAATCGTGTGGCATAGTAGTGTTAGATGATGACACATGGATGCATGGCTAATCCTCCAGCCAGCCTGTGTCACCCAGGCCATTTCAGCAAGTTTGCAGGACATGTCCCATGTTCTTAAAACAACCTTGAGCATCCCTGCATGTGATTCTCAGTCACCACCCCTGAAACACAGAGCTGAGTTCCCAAGCTGTAGGATGGCCTGGACAGATGCCTACCTTTTTCCCCATTCATTTGTGCCGTTTCTGTTTGCAGGAAAATCTACAGTTGCCTGCCCTGCATGGAGGATGTAGCTTGTGTAGCTTTATCTACAGTGCATACCTAATGCTCTGTGGCAGCGTGGTCTTTGCTGGAGAAAGAAATGTTATTTGTATTTGGAAATTGAGTTGGATCTGGTACAGTCGTCTTTCCCTATGTTGTTTCTTTTGAAGTTCTTGTTTCTTTTTGGTGGGGAGTCACCTTGATGGTACCAGCAATTAGCTCAGGGAGGTGGGCTGCCTTGGGTGCAAGCTTCAGGGCTCGAGATCAATTAGAAAGGACAGATGAAAACAGCTTTTCTGAATTTGAGTGTATGCAGTGTGTTGCTGGATTGCCAAAGAGGCAGTTGGGACCCCCAAAGGGCCCTGGTTCCTGGGGCAGGAGTTCCTGGGCAGAGGCAGAGGCAGAAAAGGTGTC
The DNA here is from genome assembly GCF_030463565.1 of Pelecanus crispus. Classification (NCBI taxonomy): domain Eukaryota; kingdom Metazoa; phylum Chordata; class Aves; order Pelecaniformes; family Pelecanidae; genus Pelecanus; species Pelecanus crispus. The sequence continues at coordinate 62,410,860 of NC_134648.1, read as the reverse complement.
AGCAAGCACCAGGGCTCTCCCAGCCAGCTCAACCCCATTCCCTTTCCCCTGTAGCAGGAGCAGCCTGTCCCCATGCTTTTGTCCTCTCAGCAGCAAAATCTGATGTTGCTTGCACAGTTTTGAAGCCAAGAGCCAGCGGTGTCTCCCAGCCATGCAGAAGCCCTGGCTAGTGGTGTCCTGGGGAGGTGGGCAAGCAGGATTCCCATGCGGGGCTCCCCTCTTGCCGAGATGACTTGCCCCAACAAGCAACTTCTGCTGGGGCTGTTGCCAGATATGCAGCCCATAAAGGCGTGGGACTCATCAGCCATACAACTGACCCTGTGCGCTCGCAGACTGTATACATCTGAATTTTGTCATGAGTGGGAATTCAGAAGACCTGTGGGCCTGGGGACTAGTTTATGACATTTTTTGCGATGGTTAATTTGTGGAAGTTTAGGCTATGGTTCACCTGCTCTGAAATACATACATTGATGTCTGAGCTACTCATTCTGAATTTCTTTTATTGTTGATGGAAAGAATTAGGCAGTAGTGGTATGCTGCTTGACTGGCCTGTTTTAGATAGAATCATAGAATCGTTTAGGCTGGAAAAGACGTTTAAGATCATCCAGTCCAACCATTAACCTAACACTACCAAGTCCAGCACTAAACCAATTAAGGGTAGAGTAATAATTAATTTCATGTTTCCTGGCTTGGTGCCTGGATTATTTTTTAATGAAATAAAACTAGAACAGAATAGAATCATGTCTACATTCTACATTCTGTGTCTACATAGATGTCTATGCCTATGCTCGTGCCTTTCTTCTGGTTATAAAAGCAGTCTGGATTGTCAGCAGAGATGTATACTTCTTCATACTGGCCATACAAGGTTAGTAAAAGGATTCACATCCCCAGAACTTGAATTGCCCGTTAACTCATGCATGGGGCAAAGACTCCGGATTCCCCAGACAGGCCAGATGAAAACCAGGCAGGTAGAGACCTGGACACAGAGGGCCCCTGTTAGGTCCGAGCCAGAGGGGCCCTTGAGGGGATCCACCTTGGCTTGGCTGTGGGCTGGATCTTGACTGGGGTTGTGAGCACTAATCTGCTGAATGAAAAGCTGGTACTGGATTTTATTGCTTTGAGTTGATTTGTTTGTGCCAAGGAGGTAAGAAGAGGTCCCAGAAAATAAACCTGAACCTCTGGACAAGTATTCTGTTGCTGAACTTGGCTCTCCTGCGGACTTTTGTCTAGCTGCTGAGATCTTGGATCTACCCTTGCAGGAGTTACAAAGATCTAAGTAAGTGCAGTGTTTTTTTCTATCATCCTTCAAACTCTGCCTGATTCCCCACCTCCCATAACCCCCTGGCACCTTTTCTGCTCCATATCCTTGTCGCTTCTTACCTGCATCACTGTCTTGCCTTTTCATAGCCTCTCCATGTTCCTGTCTGGTTTGGTTTGCTCACTGCTGCATGTGCTTTGTTTCATTGATCGCCAAGGCATGCAACCTGCAAGGTCTCTTGATGGAGTCTGACTTTGCCTTTTTAAAAAGGCCTGAGATCTCAGTAACCCACCCAAAGAACTAAAAAAACAAACCACTCCAAACGAGACAGACAGGAAAATATACAGTGGATCTTTCTGGGCTCTCATAAATAAAAGTCAGACAATCACATGGTTTTCTAAAAATAACACCCATAGCGAGTGTTTCAGTAGGAATAATACTGACCTAGTTTGCATGTTGCCCACATGCAAAAAATAAATTGGTGAGGAAAACCCAATTGCCTGATGCAGTATTTGCATTTGCTGAACCAGATCTGAATTGAGAGGTGGTTAATTAGATCTTACATTCTCCTCTCGGCGGCCCCTGTGGAAGTTTCAGGGAGGAGGGGAAGGGGTGATGCTCACTGGCAGCATGGCCCACAGCAGTCGCTTGCCTCCTGCGTGGGCTGGACGTGTAGGCTGCACCTGTGTGGTGCAGTCAGTGAGAGTCTGCATGAGGAGAAGTCCTCTTCTGTAGACTCAGTCCGGGATGTTCATGTCTGGAGAAAGGGCAGAATATTTCTGTGAGCACAGGACCTGAATTTATGTATGTGAATTTAGCTTTCTGTCTCCATCTGTGAGGCAGATCAAAACATTTTGGTATCGAAGGAGACCTCCCTTGAGTGCCCAGCTTCTGCCCACCCCAGGGACTTGGTCTGTGCTCCTGTCCTTGTCCCTGCAGCCAGCACTGCAGCATGGCCCTGGGGTGGGAGCTGTACCTTGGTGGGCCTGAGAGGGTCTTGCACTAGCCCCTGCCTGCCAGCTCCTTCTCATTCCCCTGGGGAGATGCTGCTTGGGTGCTGGCGTGGACCTAGACCTGCCCCCTCTGGGCAGCTCAGCCTCAGTGACAGCAGCCACAGCAGCCATCAAGGGCTGGCATCAAGCTGGCATCCCTCACAGTGATGGACACCCTCAGGGTCCCTGAACACTGGTCTGGTGAGTATCATTTGCTAATGTAAAAGGTTACTGGGCCCAGCTGATGGAGGAGCCCGCTAGGATCTCGGGGAGGTGAAGAATGTGATTGTAGACAAAATGGATCAGTAGCAGAGGCAGAAAGCAAAGGTCTCGGAGGTCCTTACTCCAGGGCTGACCAGCCTTTCTGTCCCTCTGAGCCACATACCACCATCATCACATTATTGAGTGCCACAGGATGCACTTCCCATCTCCTGAAGAACTGGCAGATGGAGAAGTGTCCTGTGTGGTCCATCGGTAGGACATGGCATTGCCTCGTCGAGGCCTCCCTAGCTTCCCAGGGGTGATGGATGTGCGCTGTGTCTGCAGCTGGATCCCATCGCAACCTGGCAGTGTAGGGCTCAGCAGACCTCACTGGCTTATTTCTTCTTGGCATGATGTGAACCAGCAGTTCTTGATCCAGCACAGCCTCGCTGCCGGCAGCCCAGGGGCAGGAGCTGCCTCCGAGCTGCCGGAAAGCCGCGGGTGGCTCCGGAGTGGCAAGCTGGCCACCCCGCTGTGCAGTCGTGTCCTCCACAGCTTTGGCACATCTCAGCCTCTCCATGGAGCTGGCTGCCTGGCCTGCTGCGTGTGCTGAAATGAGGGCTGCAGCCCTTTCCAGACTCTGAAATGAGAGCAGAAGTGTATGGGGGAGTGCTTTGTGCGGATATGGGTAAAGCTCTTTTATGACTAACGGATGCCATTGCTTTCCCTTAAGATTATATCTTTCTTTTTTTTTCTGCTCTCATGATAAGCGATACAGGAATTTCTGACTCTCTGAACAGCCTCAATGCTGGGAAATGCTCTCATTCAGGCAGAGAATCTAGGTCAGCTGTTCGTAAGAATAGATCAAACCTTCATTGAACGCAGTGGATGGGCCTTCAGCAGGATGGTTTTTTCTCCTGGCTTGTTTCGTTCATAATGAACTCCGAAAGTTGACAGGCATTTTGTGGATGGCAGCTATAGCTTCCTGCCAGCAGGCTAGATGCAGGCATTACTGATTAAGTGCATCACAGGGGAAAATCAATAATATGAAATATTAATTGTGATTCTTTAATATTTTTTAACTTAAGATGGGGCACTCCGTAATGAAGATCTGTACTATGTTCAAGAGGATCTGATTCGTGAGATGATACGTTATGAAGATGGGGCTTAAATTTTTTCTCTGATTCTGCACCTATAAATAACTGCTCTTACATATGGCATCTAATTATTTAATTGTATATGCAGATTAGATAGTCATTTACATGCTGTCATCAATGACAGCAACTAATAGCATTGGCAGTTATTTCCAGGCACATATGGTAATGCCAAAGGTTTTAAATATCAGTCAGTACCTGCCATACATATCAATATCTCTCCCCATCTCTTCCCTTCAAAAAATGTTAGAATAAATTAATATCACAAGGTACATCTGCTTCTTCTTGGAACTAGTTGTACTGCGGCAGATCTGTTGTGTTATATATTTTATGTAAGACTACAGTCCAGCTTGGAGATCAATCCTGATTGATCTGTGTGTGATGCCCCCCGAGACTGGGAAGCAAGAGGAAAGAAAATGTTAACATGCTTTTTCTCAGGTGTATTCACACATGCAAAAGGTGGGGGAAGGCAATTGCAGATGTGAAGGACTCAGTTCCCACTTGTACAAAGTGGGATCCATAGCCATTTTGATCCAGAAGATATTTTACAGCTCTTTGGCTTTCCCTTTGTGTTGACCTAAATGGTTACTCAGGGTAAGCTTAATAGGAATCAGGGCTAGAGAGTGGCCAGTTCATCTTCTTATCCTCATCAACAAAATCAGTGCAGTCTTCTTCTACCTCATGTAAACCAGGTTTTGAGCATGAAAGCTTGTAATTTGCTGCCATTTTACCCATTTTGCCCACCTAAGGTATATTTAACTGTGAAGAGTGGGGTAACAGCCAAAGAGACCTCAGTGAACATGTAACCATTATTGGGCTTGGAAGATCCCTATTAAAACCTTGTGCAGAAAATACCATTAAAAACACATTCATTCAAACAAACAAGCTCCAAGGCAGCTGCCTTAAAATCCAACAATTCTGTGCTGTGTCAAGATCAGCTATATTAAATTGGTTCGCAGTTTGTGCGATTTTCAGACGTTACTGACTCCAAGGCATTTGTTGTCATGTAGCCATGGAGCATACAAACACCACTCCACACCACTATTTCCTGCTCACTAAACAGATGTGTACAGCTAAGAGGCTGAATATTCTCTTTGAAACTAAAGGAAATAGTCACTTACTTAAATCCTTTGTTGGAATGTGGCCTTAATGCTCATTTATTAATTGAGTTTCAAGAGTCTCAGCTCTTGACAGCCAGTAAATAACATGTGCTGGAGATCTAAGGTCATAACAGTACAGATAACATGCTTGTTCAGGATGGGAAGAAATAGTGGTTCCTTTTTTAATTTGCTTGATAATTAGAAACATCCTTACAAATTACCTAATTTTGGTTCCTCAAGGACCACATCTTTCTCCTTTGCAGGGAAAAACTGGCTGTGAGCGATTAACACCAGCAGAGTGGTTGTGATGAAGGCGGCAGAGGAACGCTGCCAATGTGCTGGCAGTCAGTGCTGTGCAGCTCTTGGGAGCTGGGTTGGTGTCTCTGCATCTTTATATAGAGCTTCCTCCACTTTGCTGAGAAGTGGGAAGCAACAGAAAGATGAGATACATCCTGATACTGGCAGCAGATTAATGCATTACAAATACTCTTCCCTTTCTTTTATCTTGCCTGTATCTTAAGTATCTGATGCCAGCTCCCCAGCTCCCCCCCCCGCCCCATTTTTGCCCACTTCTTGCTTTGTTGGTATTTCTTTCATTCCTGTAAAAGAGGAAGGGGTCAGAAAATGTCGGAGACTCTCAGGGAGCTTTCACATCATGTAGCAGTGCTGAATTTTCTAGTGCCACGTCTCCTCTAAATGCTTTTCTGGTTTTGGAAGAAAACACAGTGGTGTAGTGTAAATGTTTTATCACCATGTATTTGGGAGGCCTGCTTTATTCAGCCTGAACTCATGCTGATAAAAATTTAATGCTTCTCTTTGTGCTCATGCAGAGTTCTTCCCTGGGGTATTTTTCTGAAACAGTTTCAGAGGATGATTAGCTCTCTCCTAGGACCCTTTTGGGTTCCTCTTGCTGTAGCAAACCCCTCATGTAGCTAGCTAGCTCCAGTGTTTAGAGATTGCAAAAATCTTTTAAAACTGACCTTTTTACAGTGTGACATGGCATCTTCTTGGATATCCTGAGCTTTGCCAAGGTTAGTGGCTAAACCAGCTCCCCGCTCACTGTGGGATGGAAATGGAGTTCTTACTCAGACTGTCTGGAAGTGACAACGGGAGATGCTATGTGGTGAGCGTTTCTGAAGATGTGATTTATTTAGGTGTCTATACAAAAGCTGGTCTCTTTTCTCTCACCTCCTCTCCTAAATAACCTGTCTGCCGTGTCAGAGTGTTCAGCAGTGAGGATAAGGGCCCTGAGCTGTGTTGTTAATATACACCATCCCATATAACAACTCCTTTGGCAGTGCAGGTTCATGGGGCGTTCCTGCCTTAGTTTGTAGCCAGAGATACCTGCTGTGAATGTTGAGTGGAGAAATGGTTGAGTTTTTGTCTTGCGTTAATATTTAAATGTACCCAGCTCCTGTCAGAGGTCTCGGGATGTCCTGGAAGCCAATCTGTAGTTATGATTTTTAGCCTCCAGATGGTGTCTGGCAGATGTGGAGCCATGTCAGTATGGTGGGGGTGAAACACGGGAGACTGGAAATTACACAATCACTGGCCTCTTGTGGCAGCAGGAAAAACATGCAAATGATGCAATGTGGATTTTCAGTCCCAAATCCCCACCTGGAGTACTGCGTCCAGCTCTGGTGCCTTCAGCACAGGAGAGACATAGACCTGTTGGACTGGGTCCAGGGGAGGGCCACAAAAATGATCCGAGGGCTGAAGCACCTCTCCTACAAGGACAGGCTGAGAGAGTTGGGGTTGTTCAGCCTGGAGAAGAGAAGGCTCCAGTGAGACCTTATAGCGGCCTTTCAGTATTTAAAGGGGGCTTATAAGAAAGATGGAGACCAACCTTTTTAGCAGGGCCTGTTGCAACAGGACAAGGGGTAATGGTTTTAAACCAGAAGAGGGTAGATTTAGACTAGATATAAGGAAGAATTTTTTTACAAAGAGGGTGGTGAAACACTGGAACAGGCTGCCCAGAGAGGTGGTAGGTGCCCCATCCCTGGCAACATTCAAGGTCAGGTTGGACAGGGCTCTGAGCAACGTGATCTAGTTGAAGATGTCCCTGCTCATTGCAGGGGGGTTGGACCAGATGACCTTTAAAGGTCCCTTCGAACCCAAACTATTCTATGATTCTGTGATTCTGTGATCTCTGCATATGCTGCTCTGTGTAGGGCTGTGGGTACAGATGTGTGTAGGAAGTTTCCTGCAAAGTTGTACCTAAAGTTTTTCTTGCTGGAAAGAATCTATGAAAAAATGCACAGAAGAATCCTGTCAATCTAAGCCAAATGAAAAGACTCGAAAAATATCATTTTAGGCTTGTCTGTCCAAATGGAGATGGAATATTCATAATACAAGCTCTCCAAAAAAAACCCCTCTGGATAAAATCATAGATCATCTCGAAAAGAGACATGGTGGTGGCTGAGGTAACGCATTCTTTACCACACTAGCAAACAAAATCCATAATTTATTTTTTAAAAAAGCTCTTTCCATCCCAAGGATAGCAAGCAGCATTTAAGTTGTAGTTTTCCTCCAGCAGACCTGCCCCTGGATAGGGGGGTCTTTCCTTTGATAGCTTTTCAGGTAACTCTTCGGATGAGAAACCAAGCTGCTGGGTGGCTGCTCTTCTAGGGATGTGAGCAGAGTGACAGCCTGGAGCACTGCGGTGGTTTCCGTGGCAGAAACACTTCCCTCAGCTGCTGTTCAGGACTCGGGCTTTCCGAGCGCTGAGGTAATGAGGGTGGACCCTGAGTAATAGGAGATAAGGTGTGAAAAACTACTTCTGGGATATTCTTCCTTCATGTTTTTCTGATCATTTTGAGGCAGAGAGGCCAGGTCACCTGCCCTTCAAACCCCTCCTTGGCACAGTATACTTTGCAGTTTGGCATGGGGTATATGCTTTCTATATTGTTTATATAGAGCTATATATGGTAGGAGAACATGGTCAGACGGTATCCCTTCTTCACCTGCTGCCCATGCAGGACTCTGGAGGCCCTGGGACAGATTTGGTCAGCCTGCCTCTCTTTGCGGCCCTGACGTTTTCCATGCCAGCTGCTTTCCCTGCTGACTTGTTGTCTGTGGAGAAATTGGAAAATAGCCCTCAAACCTTTACAGAAACTTTACGTCCTGCCCAGCCCACGCTGTAGCAAGCAGCGGGGGGCTTTTACCAAACCGGGGTGCACGGGGCGAGGGGATGGAGCTGATGGGCTCTGTCCCTCTCCCATCTGGGTCTGCGGGCTCCCTCCTCTCCCCGTGTCCCCTGCAGGTGCCCGTGCCACGCTGAGGGCTGCAGCCCCTCTCCCTCCACGCCAGTAATGCCAAACCAGCTGCTGGCCTCCCAGCAGAGCTGGGGGGGGCACAGAAACCACCTCCCGCTCCTCCCACTGTCGGCTATTTCTGTGCCTTCCCACAGCTAAATATAACCTAGCTCCAAACAGGGCCCCAGGTCTATTAAATATGTGAAAATTAATGTTTGCTTTGAAATATTTTATTATCGCAGTGTTTGGTTGAACCTAACTGCCTATTTTTGTGGTCTGTAGAAACTTTTTTTAACCAGTCCGTATTGTGTGCTGTGTATCTGGTGGAAAATTTTTTCTCCCTCCTCCACTGATGCTGAAGGAAAACAGAAGGAAGTTGCAATTACAACATACCCTCACTCTTTGCTGGAGGCCTGCGGGGCAAAATCAGGGAGTGGGAATTCCCAGCTTGGTCCCAGTTTCTTTACTGAAGACTAAGCTGCTACTTCAGGAATTATTGCTTTATTCTTCTCTTACCACATGAACAGGATATTCTTAATGCAGGGATTTTTAGGGTCACTTCAAACATCCCTATTGCTTGGCTTTCTACAGTTCATCTTTAAAATTTTGGGGGTTGTGTGATTTATTACTGCTATTGTTGTTGTTGTCAAAAGGGGAAACATCTTCCCTGAAGCAATGCTTGTTTCATTCTGAAAAAAAACCCAGAATTAGGCAAAATCCCCAGGAATTAGCTAAAAATGTTCCAAAGGAAAGGCAAAGTAGGTTACTAATTAAGTGAAAATTGAGGTCAGTTTGGAATGGGGTCCTCACAATCAGGAGGAAAACAGAGGCAATGCAAATTGTACATCAAGTCCAAACGTGTTTTGTTTCAGTATTCGGGGCAGGGGAAGGAGCAGCATTCAGTTCTTTGGGGAACTTATCCTTAGGACTTCAGGGTGGTTTCTGAAATTGCTGGAACCATGCAGCCTGTCTGTCTGTCAATCCATCTGTCTGTGCCCTCCGCATAAACTGAATGCCTCCAGTTTCAGACAAATCCAGAGCAGGACAGAAGTCTCAGATTAACTTCTGCAAAGTGGGATGAAAATCAGTGGCTGAGCAGAGAAGAGCTACTCAAGCGAATGCACTCAGTAAGAGGAAGGAAGAAACTTCCTTCTTTCCCTTTTGCTTCGACCATGACCATCAGGCAGCAGCAGTAGCTCCAAATTAGCTCCGAACTTGCCGCTCTTTGGCCTGTTCAGGGTAACACAGATCTTGGGGAGGTGAGGCAACGGGGTGCAGCCTGGGGCAAGGAGGCACCGTGGGGAAGCAGCTTTTGTTTCAGCTGTTGCTATGGGAAAGGTTGCCTGTATTAAATATTTGTGCTGGTTTATTTACTTGCACACACACGGGTTAGCTGGAGAGTAAACAGGGGATTTGGTGAGCAACAGAGGCAAGGAAACCGTGTCTCTCTACCTTCAGATTGAGCTGCCAGGTGGAGTCTCTGATGTCTAATAAAGGCTGAATTCATGCCATGTTTTGTTCCTCAGCAGGGGCAGTGAAGGTCTATGCTCTCTCAGCCATGTATTTTCATGAAGAGTGTAAGGATGTACTATTTTGTGCCAGCCGCCCTCTGTTAGTTTGGTTAAAACTAGCTTTAAAATTGGTTAAAATTGTCTTAAAACCCCCTCAAGTGCGTTAGGGCAGGGGATCAGATGAACACAGAGATGCACGCAACCTGTGGCTGCACTGTCTCATTTATTTAGGAAACAGGGTTATCCTTAGGAAATAGGAATAAATACATGCTTTCCACAGAATGATAAACAGCTAATTTTGCACAATTAATAAAGTCATCTCTTGCATACGACCATTATGGCAATGCCAGCTGCAATGTCAAACTGGAAGGGAAGGCATTTTTGGTTGGTTGGTTGGTTAGTTTGTTTTCTCTCTCTCCAAAAAACCTACCTTGCTTATAAGACAGACTGGCTGTTCTTTGATTGCTGATGAAATCAAGGATACTGCATGTGGGTGGAGGAATACATTCAGACTACAGCATAGCTTCACAAAGTGCTTTTGCATGGATTTATATCCTAGGGAACCACCATGATTCTGTGCTGTACTCTGCCTGTTTTATCATCATAATTAATATTCCTTTCTGTGATTTTTCATGCTTTTGGTTCAAAGTGGTGGAGAGTACCAAAATGTTCTGGAAACAAAGGAGGAAGTGAAAAAACCCCAGATCTCTCTCTCCAGATACTGCAGATCCAGCCTGCCTGTTAGGCCTCAAGTGTATTGCATACAGCAGATGCTACTGAGCGCAAAGTTTCCATTGTATATGCCTGACTGTGTTCACGTGGAGTCCCTGCAAAGCAAGCAGGGGCATTACTGCATTGCTGGAGTTGGAATATTAATGTAATTGGACTCTTGCAAAGTCATTTCATTTGAAGTGCTAATAGTCTGACTTCATCTGATTAGCATCCAGACCAAACAGCTATTGTTCAAGTCAGGCACACAATCCACTTATTATGAAGAGATTTTATCTATATAGGGAAAAGAAATGAGAAGCAGCAAGATAAAGAGTTAAGTCAACAGAGAAACGATATAAAAATTTATCCGAGATATTTGCTTGTTTAGTGAAAGAGCCCAAAGACAAAGGAGTTACAGTTTTTCTGAGATACAAAGACAGAGTCGCAGTGATGTGGGGAGGCTGTGGGCTTTTCCAGGAGCTCCAGGCAACAGGGGAAACTCCTGAATGCTGGGGATGTTCCCAGAAGACAAATTGCTCCTCTTTCGCAGTGAGCATAGCAAGGGTCAGGGCAGGAAGGAGAATGACCCCTGTGGAGAACGTCACACTGTGGATAAATAGGGGCATTGAAACACCAGGAAGAAGGAGGGGGTGGACATGGGCTTCCAAGAAGTGGCTTTTGAGGAAGCAGGAGGTCATTTGGTACACCTGACAAAGGAGGTTGTTCAGAAGCAGAACTGTGCTGGTTACGGTGCTGTGTCCTTGTGGTTTCCTATTGCCCTTCTTTCTGCTTGGAAGGACTCTCCTTGGGTGGGCAGCTCAGGAGCCCGTGGAAGGGGCAGGTGAAATGTAGCAGTGCCCCTATTCCCCTGCCCAAAATGATGGTTTTGGACAGCAAACAATCCCTTTGCATTATATTAACACTTGGTGAAAGACCTTTGTTCTAAGTTTGATCTTGACACTTTTCAGCTCCTCTGCTGTAAAGGTGTAGCTTCCCTGGGGACTTTGCTTGTCTAGGCATAAAACCATTCATGGAAGCCCTGCGGTAGAAGATGTTCCTAGAGATTCAAATCATCCCCATGTTTTAGTTGCAGAACTTTAGCCTAAAATAGCATTAAAGACAGACGGGAGAAAGCTGTGCACCCTGCATGTGCTGTTAAGGCACATAGACCCAGAAAAGCAGGCTGCTGGTGGCCTTTTGGCAGCTCCTTTGCATCATGTCCTCTCCTGGTACAGTCCGTGACGCCATCCTTCAACCCTTGCCTTTGGAAAGTAGTTGTGGGCAGAGGTATGCAGAGTGGGTGATGATGGATTGCTGCTCCCACTGCAGCAGGAGGGATGGGACATCACCTCATGCTACTGACAGGCTCAGCGCCTACACTCAGAAAGGCCATCCCCAAATTGCTGTCCCTTTGTATAGAATCACAGAATCGTTTAGGTTGGAAAAGACCTCCAAGATCATCCAGTCCAACCATTAACCTACACTACCAAATCCACACTAAACCAATCAAGGGCAGACTAGACTAAACTGTGTCCCAAAGTGCCACATCTACCCGTTTTTTGAAGACTTCCAGGGATGGTGACTCCACCACTTCTCTGGGCAGCCTGTTCCATGCTTGACTACCCTTTCTGTGAAGAAATTTCTCCTAATTTCCAGCTTAAACCTCCCCTGGCACAGCTTGAGCCCATTTCCTCTCGCCCTATCACTAACTACATGGGAGAAGAGACCAACACCCACCTCACTACAACCTCCTTTCAGGGAGTTGTAGAGAGCGATAAGGTAGGGTGCTCAAAGCTGCCTGCTGCCCCAGGCAACTGCCTGCTTTGCCTATACACACACATTGCCCCTGTTTTGTGAACCGATTAAAGGTACAACAGATGAGATCTGGCTTGTTGGTGCTGCAGTGCTCAGATGGGGTATGCCCTGAGGGCACTTTTGTCTTGGGGAGTGTCTACCATGGCTTTGATTGAGTAGGTGAGTGGACCGTGGAGCAAGAGGTGGTCCTAGCCTCAGGAAGTCTATCCATCTCTGCTCAGTCACTCACCGCTTTCCACAGGCTCATATAGTCTTGAAAGAAGCTTTCTGGGAAAATGCAGCAATTCCCATACATCATGTTGCCCCAGTTTAGGGCACGGTCTGCAATTGTACTGTGTTCAAAATCTGTATACTGCAGAGAATCTTGCCTGCAGGACTGGCACTTTGACATCCAATTTCCTTCCACAGAGAAGTCTGGGGAAATGATTTTTGTTAGAGCCAGGCTTGTTGGAAAAATGCTGAAGTGAAACATAAACACATTGTGTTGGAATTTTCATGGGAAAATATTGCTAAAGGGTTTCAGCATGCCTGGAATGTGTCTCTTCAGTACTAACCCTCTCCCTCCATCTTGTATTCATATATAGTGCAGCTATAATATTCCAAAGGAAACATTTTAACTATAGCCAATTAAAAACTAAGGTCAAAATGGAATGTACATAAAGTCTCTCAATTTTCAAAGTTTTTTCACAACCTGGGAAAACACTGTGTTTTGCAACCTCAGTATTTCCTACTGGCAACAGCTCAAATGTATGACCACTGCTGGAATTTCTGTTTGTCCTCCCAAATGAAATGTATTTATTTCCTCCTCCCTATCGTTACTAATGAATCAAACAGCTCAGTGATAATATGCTGGTGGAATTAAGCACTGAGTAAAAGAGCCAGAACAACATAACATTTACTTGGTTTCCAAGTAGGAAACTAGTGGAATTTTACTGTCATGAAAATGTAGAAAATCTTGGAAGAAACTGCAGGCGTTAAATCCAGAAAGATGAATGCACATATTTGGAATAATCTAGGTGCTGTATGGAAAAAATGGGCCTTAAATTCATACCCCCCAAAATCATTCTTGAATAGTGTATGGGTTTGAATCAATACAGCTTGTAATGGCTAATACAAGACTCTGTCCTCAGCTGATGAAAATCCTCAAGTTCTTGATTTCATTTTTATAATAATGGAATAGAGAAATAAAAACCAATTTGTAACTATCTAGCAAAGAGAGCATGGTAAGGACAGCATTTCAGCATATCTCCAAGTGTAGTTAGTGTCTTTCCCACAGCACTGCAGGGACTTTTTAAAAATCTATTTTAAACATGAGCTCCTGGAGTTAAATGATAATTTCTGTGTAGGAATTTGTTCTGAGGTTTATGGTCAGAACCTTTAGCAGCGCTGGACTCACCAGTATGGTCCTTGCAGTAAGCAGGCACATGGCTCCTTTCTCTTCACTGCAGATGTTGGCTGGTGAATAGACCTGTATGTGTGCATACACATATGGACACATGTGCACACGCACACATTTGTAGTGGATTGCTGCAATGTTATGCCATTTATATATGTGTGTGTGTGTGTGTATAAATATAAAATAATATATAGTAGTGTATGTAGTTGCTGGAAAATTGCGCAATCCAGAAGGCTGAGATCACTCTTACCTCTTCTGAATGGTGCTGCTAAAACATGAAAATCAATGCCCGTTCTCCGGGGCTTTACTTCCCTGTTGGCTAACACTAGGCTTGCTGGGAGGTGGGGAAAAATTTGGCTCCAAAGCCAGGCGTGAGCTCCTTGCCAAAGAATAACTCAGGTGCAGCCGGGGTGCATGGGGTGGGTGTGGAAAGTGATGTGTGCTTCATAGAAACTATTAATAATCAACTCCCTTAAACTGATAGGATCGTCGTCGAAGTAACTAGCAGCGTGCAGGGATGTTTTAGTCATTTAGAAAATGCCGAAAATCCCACTGGCTTTCCCCCAGTGCTTGTGGTTAGATTGTGTATGAGGTTTTTGACATTATTTTCCTAGAAGGGAGAGAGATTACATAAGAGGGCTGGCAGCCTATAAAAATGTCCTCGCTCAGCACGGGCAGGAACCAGGTTAGACTTCTTCGAAGGCAGCTGAAGCCTGTAGCCTCACAGAAAAAAAAAAAAAAATCTGGGGAGAAATGTCTTCTCTGGGAGATAGCCGCTAAGAACACCTTGCACAGAAGTGTTTCTAACATTTTTTTCTGATAGTATTCCCAGTTGGACAGCAAACATCTGGATCTGCTGGGATCATGAGGAAGACGAAGTATTCCTGGGGAGCCCTCATGGGAAGAGGCAGCAAGTGGGAGATGGCTGGGGAAAACACAAGGATGCTGCCCAAGGCCGTGCAGGAGGAGAGAAAGAAGCAGGAAGCGAAGAGGAGAGGGAAACTGAAAACCATGGCAGGCAAATTGCTAAAGGCCGTGGCTGGTGGGAAAGAGGCAGCAGAGAAGGCGGCTGGCGGTGAGGATGTGGCAGGGAATTTGCTGAAGATAGCAACCAGTAGGAAGGAAGTGGAGGGAGAGATGCCTGCAGGTAACCTTGAAGTGATCTCTGTGTCCAGTCCGGTGCCTTCTCTGCCTCTCCCAGCCCTGCAGGCTCTTGTTTTCGTTAGCTTCTGGAGCAGGCGCCTTACACTTTCCTCCTCCCCATCCACCACCTGAGTTCTTGTCCTTTCTGAACTGTACACTTGCTCATGGAATCTTATTTTACTTTCCCTCTGCCTCACAAGTATTTCTCTTTGCTGTTCTTATTTTTATCCCTGCAAAGACTCCTGATGTGTCTTTTGAGAAAGATGATGTACGTGTGACTGACACCCTGTCAGGTGTGACTGTGCTGTTCTTCCACAGAAGGGGAAGGGGATGTAGGTTGTAGATGGGCTAATTGTACCAAGTAAACATTTTCTATGTGTTGCATGTATTGAGGCAGGATGAGTGCAGCTTGCTAGACCCCTCCTGAGCAGCTTGCCCATTGCTTTGCTGAAGATCCTTGCATCAATCCTTCTCCATTTTGTGTCCAGTCCTATTTGATTTAATTCTTACTACACAGACGAGGTGTTTTCATAAAGTTAGGATACAGGTGAAAGGTAATGGAAACTCATACTCCTTCATTCTTCACTGTACACCCAAAGCTGTATCCTGAATTGATTTCAGAGTCCCACTGCTTCTGTCCTTGCTTCACTTTCCCTGGGTTCTCATCAAGTTTGATTTTTCCTCTGGGCTCTGCTCCAGATACCTTTGGGCAAATCTTGTTAACCCTTTGTTGCTCAATTTTGTAATCTGTAAAATGCACAGAAAAAAACCCCGCAGCTCTGTGCAGCTGTTGTGAGATTACTTTTAACTCTTAGTGGTGGGCTGGATGTGATGCGTAAGATACTTTGGAAGCAAGCAGCGCTGAAAAACTTCTCCATCCAGCTTCTGAACTTTAAAGATTTCATAACTGCTTTGTCGGGGTGTCTGGTGATTAGTGCAATAGCTTAGTCATCACAGCTTCTTGCAGATGTGGAAGTCATGGGGAGTTACGTGAATCCCCTTTGCCGAGACACTGCAGATAGGTAGCCCACCTTCTGATTTTCACCTTTGGGCAAAACAGTATGCATAGTTTTTTGGCCTAGTTAAAAAGCCCTGACAAAGAGAGGGCCCTGCACTGCACTGAGCAGCCTCGGTCTATGATGAGAACTCGCTGGCAGGAGTGAGACCCTCCGCATAGCCTTGCCAGACTGTGAACAGGAGAGAGCGACCTTACAAGAGAGTCTGCAGCACTTTGATCCTGCCAGGGTTTCTGTAGACAAGACAAAGGATTCCTGCTAGGCTTGAATTTCAGCTGTTGGCTCTTTCAGAAGATGTCCTTCCTCTAATGCTTTTCTTCTGGAAAAAAGATACTTTCCTTAAGGAAAGATTGTCATTAATGAACCTGCATTGCCCACAAGAGGAGGTCTACTGGGATGATGACAGAAAGCTGCAGAAGACTAGTCTGCAGGCTTAGTTAGCCTGGAGGAGAAAGGACGAAAGAAAGAAAGAGGAAAGAAAGTGCTTGCCCTGAGGAAACTGAGAGGTGCTAGCGCCAGACCTTAAGTGAGGTGGTCTTGAGCAGATCCTGAAGATTTTTGGGATACATGCAAAGTATATACTTTAGTACTTGGATATTAAAGTGACAGGTCCTATAGAGGAGTTAACAAACATCAAGTTGTGTTACTCTCTCTATTGCAGAGGAAACCATCTGTGGATTCATTGAGCAAGGAAAGTTTTTTGAAGCTTGTGTTCATATTTATGATCTGGAGCATTCTGGAAATGATGGTGTGGGAAAGTCTGAATCACTTTATATGCTGCTGGCTGAACGAATGTGGACTGTGGTGGGAGAAGCGCTCAGTGGAAGTGGTAGGATGCTCCTGGAGCCACTGCAGTCGGTAGGGGAATCGCTGAAGTGGGAGAAGCAGAAGGAAGCGGAGTGGCTTGGCAGCGGCCAGGACACGGAGTCTCTTTCCACCTGGAGTCCAAACTTCTGGAGGAAAGATCTGGAGGAAAAACTAATACAGTACATGATGGCCCAGATTCCCCCCTTTGGTTCTTCTAGTAACACAGATGAGACTGCACTAAAACAGCATCTGAGTCAGCTGGAAACGACGTTTCTCCCCAGCCTGGAGCATAGAAGTGGTTTCTTCAAGGAAGCAGGACTGCTCATCACCTACGCCTGCTGCTGTCATGCCTCTTTGTCTTCTCACCTTTCCACCCTTACTGACAGTAACCATTTCAGCTTCAGCCAATGTCTTTTAGTTTATGAATGGGGCCTTAAAATGTACAAAAGGTATGTTCGAAGGACTTCTTTTTCTCTACATTTTTTTCTTTGTCTCTTCTTCAGTTCTGAGCACAATCCCCGCTTCCTGTTAACGCAGTGATGCTCAGGACTCTTGCTGAGTTTAGACTGTGCTGCCTGTTTTGTCTTCTGTGCTCTAAGCATCAGAACGTTTTTTCATTGCAGTACTGCCTCTTTCTAAATCCTTAGTATCAGACTCAGGGGCCTACCTGAGGTAGGCAGGTATTTCTCCGCTGGACTCCTGTTGGACATGCACAGCGTCCTGCTTTACTGAACCATTTCTTTTCTTCCATTAAGCCTTTTTTAGCAAGGTCCATAATACTCTGATTACTCCAGAATAATTTTCTCTTGCCTTTATGTCAGCATTATGCTCTGTGGACATCTCTTGTTGTCTCCTTGGTTCTCTTGCTGCTTTATCTGGCTTGTAGTTTGACCAGTTGTTTCCATATTTCCTGCATTAGTGTTCAGATCACAGGAAAAACACATAGCAGATCATTAAATTCCTGCCCAAGTTCGGGAAAAAGGATGTGGGTTTCCCCATGATCTGAAGAGCGACACATCTGGGACCTTTTGGCCCAATGTGAATTCAAAGCCTGTGGTTGTCATCAAAGCCTGAAGCTGTCTTGTGATTTCTTTTTGTATGACAGTGGTAGATGAGGTGTTTGATTCTCTGCGTCCATGGTTACTTTACTACTTGACAGCTCCAATCTACTTATGTCCTAATAGTTTTCAGCCCTTGGGGATATTTGATTGCTTCCATCCAAGCCTAGCGCTTCTCTGTTCCTTGTATTAATTACACTTATAAACTCTTGATTAGCTCATAAACAGTTCATCAGGTGGGCTCTTCCCCTCACCAGCTCCCGAAGGAGAGTGGGTAGTGGGTATACACTGGTGCATGCTGTCCTCAGACACATGGGAGGCATATGGCCAGGATGCATCCCTTCTACTGCTATTTTTATGGGTTTAAAATGGGTTTAGATAAGAGTAATAGATTGATGAAAAAT
Source organism: Pelecanus crispus (assembly GCF_030463565.1). NCBI lineage: Eukaryota > Metazoa > Chordata > Aves > Pelecaniformes > Pelecanidae > Pelecanus > Pelecanus crispus. The sequence continues at coordinate 62,393,040 of NC_134648.1, read as the reverse complement.
TGAAAACTTACATGAAATTGGAGGTGAATAATTGTGTAATGTAAATACATAATGAGAAGCTCAAAGATAGGAAAAAATGTAAGTTATGCAAATGCTGAATTCCTTCAAGAAAAAAAAAGCAAGAGCAGCCTCTGACTGTATTACAGTCAGAAGGTAGTGAAGAAAGTGGAAATGAGAAGAGCAGAGATATCAGAATTAACTACTTGGATTTTCCTCTCTGAATACAGTTACAACCTTAATGAAAGCTCCTATGTAGATGCAGTTGTCCTGGTATATAGTTGCTTTTTATTCCTTCAGAGAGAATAAGTGACACTTGTAAAATTGTGCATCCATGGAAGTGTGTTTGGGTGACTCTGCCCAAGCCCGAGAAGGAATTCAGCAGCAGGACTGAGGGAAGGGGAGAGGGAAATGGCAAGCAAAAAGTGTAATTTGGGCAGCAAATATAGGAAGAAAGAAAAGAAACAGCACAAAAGAACAGCTGGCAAAAGGGCGTGATAAAGATCATCTACCATGTTGTGGCTGCCCTGCCACTGCAAACACTGGTGGGTGCTTGCAGGGCACCCCGTTTGCTTAGCGTGAGGCCGTGGTGCCAAGCGGGGGGTGCCAGGGGGGTGACGGGCTGTGGACCAGCAGGAAAGGCCTCTAGCTGAGCTCTTCTTTCTGCACGCAGTGGCAGCGAGACATGTCTGAGACCCAAGCAGACCCCCCAGAACAACCTTTCCCTTGGTGTGCAGTGTCTCATGTGGATTATTTTGAAGACTGAGGAAAAGTTACTTGCAGTCGCCCGGGTAAGAACTCAGAAGTTTTACAGCAATCTGCCTGTTTTATTCCCACAGTTTTAAAATAAGGAATGCCCTTGTTAAATTAGCGGCTCCCTTGCTAGCTGAGCCAGCTCTGCTCAGGTGTATGTGAGCCCGAAGGTCTCCATCTTGGCTGTGTTCCATTGCAGAGCCCAGGTGTGAAGATCCATGACTGCCTTATGCGAATGCCCTGCTATTGCTCCTTAGCAAAGAGATGCTGGGACATTTGCAAATCTCTCCTCATCCCGTTGCTGCACCTTCATAGTGCTGCAATATACTCTGCTCAGAAGCCAATGTATCTGGAGGAAAGGGAGGCTGTGGGTGAAATCCACTTCTTTATTGAGGGCCATTTCAAGATGCTGTTCATCTTCTCTCTATTAATGAGCCCATAGTGTGCAACAGTTAGGTTTTTTTATAGCCCCTTTGCCTCAGATGTGCAGATATTGAGGCTGCTGGATACGTCTGTATGTGGACCCCTCACAGCCCTCTCCAGCCTGCTGGACTGACACTGCTGAGGTTACAGCAAAGATTATTTCCTGAGCCCAGCACAAGAAATCGTGGAGCTGGTGCACAACCAGCACAGCCCTCCTGTAAGGTTGGAGCAGGGCATCCTGCCTTGCGATCTCACAGGTGACCTCAGCTCCAGGGCTGCAGGATCTCTTTCTTTTCTCAGCGAAGCTCCCCCTTTGAAGAGTGCTGTCTCGGCGTGTGGAATACAAATGAAGCAGGGAAGATGCATTGTAACGATGGGGAACTCCAGAGGAAACCACGCTATTTGGAAAACTCCGTGTGGCCTTTTAGATTCAGCTAAAGCTGAAATGCAGCAGCGGGATTTACCATATTCATCTCTCTCACATTCCCTTTCCACCAGCCCCTGGGGAGCAGAGGAGGGGAAATTCCATGGCAAACTGCAGAATCCCTCCAGGGAAAGTACTCTAAATTGCAGAGGTTTTCCTTGAGACCTATTCCCTGAAGGAGAACACGAAGGTAGTCACAAACATGGGAGTAGAGGTGGCAGCTGATGGCAATATGCTTAAAACCTACTGATTTCCGTGTTTAAGCATCTTTATGGGCTGTTTCTAATCATTACCCTGGGGAAGACCACATGTGTTTAAGGTCTGTTTTTAGCATGTATTTCAATGAAGGAAATTACTCAGGGTAGTGCTAGCGAGGTTATCTTAGAGCATGTCACTGAGTCATTGGCAAACCCTCACAGATGCTGACTACCAGTGATGGAGAATTTAACTTTTTTTTTTTCTTCTAGTTCCCTCTAATGTAATAGCTGGAGAAAGCTTTTGTTTAACCATGGGATTTCTGCTTTCCTGATACACCATGTGCTGAGTAGGCTTACCTAGATCTGGCAGTGGTTACAAGCTCTTGTGCCATGCTGCCCTGAGTTGGCTGCATTTTTTCATGCCACCTTGGATCTGGAAGCATTGCAGCTTTATGTGGTGCCGCACTGTGCACAGAGAACAGAGCTGGAATTGCTGGAGAGTGTGGTACAGCAGCGTCCCAGCTCGCTTCAAACCTGGCCAGCTTAGGACCAGCTCCAGGTTCAAGCTAATGAGCTTAAGTGGACATGAGCTGACTCCATATAGAAAAACTATGGATGTCTCTTCACTCGGCTCAGTGGTATAGCTTATAAAACCTGCTTTATCCCTCTATTTCTTTTTCCAGCATACTCCAGCCCTTCATTATTCCAAATATACAGGAAGTTGCTATTGAGCAAATATCCTGTCAGTTATCTCTGAGCAATTGTAATATATAATTGTGACTGTAAATCACATGGTGGGGGTTTTACCACTTCAATGGATGACTAATTTTTTCTAAATGAAAAGAGACTGACCAGAATAAGCCATGGTCTGCTTTGCCTATGAATACCTGGCTTGTCACTGAGAGTGGCAGCCTGATAGCCGTGCAAACTAAAAGCATTTTAAACAGAAACAAGTGATGAGAACTGTGACCACATCTGAAGGTGCTGAGAGCTCAGACACCACGTGGGGTTCAAAACCACTTCCAGACACCACTGCGGGGAACTTGGCCAGCTCTGTGCGCAGGTGGTGTTCCCTCAGCCTGGACATGTCTAGGGCAAAGACGCTTTGTGCCTTTTCAGGTTGCAAGGTTGGTGAACCTGAACTGATGGTGCCATCGATTGGTTTGTCGATCCATCATCCCTGGCCTTGCTGTACTGGGGAATTTGACATGAGTGCAAGGAAAACCTTCCAGCATGATGCCAGGGTTCATTCTGATACTGAGAGGTGGAAAATGAACTTTCTGTCCCCTAATTCCACGGCCTTAACTCAAAACTGGCTCTTTGTCCAAAAATGGAGATGGCAGAACCGGATATGCACACATGGACAAAAGCTCGAAGAGGGTTTAGACTGACCTGTGAAGGATCACTTGGATCTCTGTCTTCTTCCCTCCTTCCCTCCCTCTATTTTTTCAAGTAGACAAAAGGAGGACTGGGAAGTTCATGTGCTTTGGAGAATTTGGGCTGAAGACCTGCTGCTACCCAAACGAATAAGGCTGTGCAGTTGTTCTGCCCACCTGCCTGCCACTGTGTCAGCAGTGCACTCCCACCCATGTTGAGCCTCTTAGCCAATTTTGACCACGCTTGATAACGATGTAGAGGTCTCAAGGATGTTAAATTCTTGCATGTTTTAAAACAGCAGCTGGACAGATGAGGGACCCAAGTTATAACTCAGGCCCTTGTATTTTCTGAGAGGAAGCAGCTGGCTGGGCAGTCAGCACTGGTGGGCTGGCCATCCATGGATCTGAAGCTTTTACAGCACAGGTTATCACGTCTTGGTCAGACAGGGAGGGACAAGGAGGAATCTGGAGGTTATTTATGGGCCTATTTGTTACAACAGAAATTTTGGTCCTCTCCACACTGGAACTTCGGTGCCTGAGGTGCTGGTGTCACCAGAAGAGCTACAAACGGGCAAGCTCATGCTAATTCAGACACATTGTCTGATCCAAAGCAACTAAGTACCATGGCTCAACAAGTTATTGCCTTGCAGTTACTAACTAAATGCATCCTTTGTCCCACTGGGGAGCAAGACCTTTGTGTTGGCTTAAGCCGACATATTTTACTGTGTAACTGGGGCAGGCTGGAAGTGTTTGTGCAGCTCGGCTGGGATGTGTTGTCTCAGCACATCATGTTCACACAATTGCTCACAGTCAGGTGATGGCACTCAGGAGGAAAGGAATTTTTCTTGGATTGTTTACAACTGCTTATTTGTCTTTGATTAACACTTTTCAATGAGTATGGCAGAGCACATGTTTTGAATATACTTTTGATGAAATTCTTCAGTGACAGCCACAAATTTCCTAATACATCAGCCAGAAAAGAACGAGGACAAAAATGGAAGATCAGACTTTACATTCTTTCTATTTCCTTGGAGGAAGATGCAGAAATGAAAGAATAAATAAGCGAGCCAGGCTTTTGAGTTTAAAGCTTCTATAAAGGTCAGATCATGTTTCAAGCAATAAGCCGTTCCTCTGCAGTGTTAGTTTTGTTTTTACAGTCCATTCAAAATAACACAAGCCAGCCAAGTCTTGGGAAATTTCCCATCATGCAGCCTCATGGGGCTCATCTCTCCATGACAGTAGCTCTAAACACTAACCCGACTCCTCTTTGCACTCACAGGTCCCTGGCTCAAGTGAGGGAATGCTTTTAATTGGCACTGGCTGGTTTATGCGGGTACCGGTTGGAGCTAGAAAGGGTGGAAAAATCTCAGCTGCAGTAGCTGCCAGCACAGTGTTGTGCCTAATGCTGTGTGGGTGCCTTCATTTGAGCCAAGCTAGCTAGGGAAGACTTTGGATAACCCAAGCTGACACTGGGATGAAAGGAAGCTGCAAATCATTTAGACTCAAACAAACAATGTAGAACAAAACAGAAAAATGTTATTAGGTCAGCTGGAAAATAGCCAGGCTTTGGGTTAAATGAGACGGTCAAAAAAACAGAGGCAGAAATTAATCTAGTCCAAATGCATAATGAGAGGCTGGGAAACCTAACTCATTACAAATGCCATTGTATCTCAACTGTTCTTTTTTCTTTTCTTTTAATATTTAGAAGGAAGTAGGGAAAGCCCTGAAAGAAGCCTTTGATATTGGGAAACCCCCTTGTGCAGATGCTGCAGTCATTCAGGTAAACTGGGGAGAACTGAAAAGCTCTCATATTTTGGGGCAGTTATGTTTTTGCACACAAGTATGTAGGTACTTGGCAAGACACAGTTTTGCATGTCTTGGGCTAACCTCAGTGTGTTAAAACCTTGCAAGATAGCTGCCATAATTAAACTGCATCTGTTTGCCCCAAAACCTGTTTTTCTCTTGTGCATATGTAAAGAAAACTAAACTAACTAAAGAAGGATGAGCCTGAGATTAACTGATTCAATCTAAAGTTGCATTTTCATATATGCACCTGGATTTTCATATAACCTTTTGGAAAGTCATGGTGTGTGTTAACCCGTCTGCTCTGTATGAGTTCTGCAGAGCACTTTTATAAAAGCAGCAAGAGTTGCCCAGCCATGGCAGGTCCCCATACCTGGCAGTGCAAACGCAGGCAGCTTGCTCCCTGCTTATGTGCTGGGTACAGCTGTGACTGCTGCCCTGACGGGTTAGGCAGCACAAGGGACTACTTCAGAGCACAGTGAAGCCGAGTGCTTGAAGGGCATTGCAGAAGCACACTCTGCTGATTTATGACCAGTGCATACCATGGCCAGAGGGTGTTTGGATCAAGACCCACAGAAGGCTTAAAATAAATCCTGGAGTTTACTTGTGGACTCAAGTGATGCTTGAGATCAGGGGCAGGTTGTGGGCTGCCGTGACTGTATCTTTCTTCTTCACTGCCACTACCCCAGCGGCAGACCCGTTTCAGGTCATGAGAGGGGGAAGTAGCCCCATGGTCCTTTGGGATGGCAGACAACCTCAGGCACCCCGTCGGAGGCTGGCAGTAGGCATTGCAAATCAACAGCAGCTGGCCTTCCTTGTGAGGATACAGCTTTAGCTGGCAAAAACTGGCTTTTCTGGCCCAACTCAGACCAGGCACCAAGTGCAGAGCTCACAGAGGGGACTGCTTCCTCCTTGCCTTGCCCTGTGCCTGCTGGAGTGGTGGAGCAGTGATGTACTCAGTGACGTACCTGTGCTAGGATGGCTTTTAGCTACCGAGCTGGCTTTTTTTTTCCTGCTTCTTGCTGACAGAGCAAAGGTTTCTAACGGGGACCAGGCCAAGGCCTGGTTTGAATGCTGTGGCCCTCATGTCTGCAACATCTGTCCATGCTTCAGCATGAGTGGTTTTGCTCTGTTGTGTATGTAACTGTCAGGTTTGAATGCTCTGGGGTAGGCGATGGAAAAGCCTGGATAAATAGGCAAGCCTTATGAAATTACCACCTCCTCAATTTTCTCAGGCTGACACTTAAAGATCAGATAGAAAATGAACAAGGTGTCATGGAAACTCATCAGCCATAGTTTCCTGACACTTTGGGGTGGCATATTTTATCCTGTCCCTTTGGGTGAACTTTTACATCTGTTGTGAGCGGTGGAAAAACCCATTCATGATGTGAGTCACCCTTTGTCTCTGGCTGACGCTTCCCAGAGCACTGGGAGAGCACAGCGTATGAGTCCATCTGTCTCCTTTTATCCATCTGGCTCTCCTCCCCTTGCAAGCTTTTGTTTCCTCAGAGCAACTAATGGGCAGCATTAAGTTGCCACCTGCTCAAGCCTGCCCAATATGGGGTGGATTTTTAGCTGTCTGGCACAGCCCACCTTCTGGAGGCACCTGGGCCACCTAGCTGGGGTCAGTGGGGCGAGACGGGTGCCGTGGGGTTTAACACACATAACACACATTGCTGTGTCAGGCGTGAGCAGTGGTGGCTGGGAGGATGACATCTGTCTTCTTCAGACATCCCTGGTAGAGACCCTGGCAGAGGTGCAGGGCACACTGTTAGAGCTGCCTGACATTTTTTTTAGCGGCTGCACCCAAATTTATCTGTGAGGGTGAGTCACGTAGAAACGCAGGTGCTCCCACAGATGGCAGGTCTTTGTATGAGCTGAGCTGCCAGGCTGGACATTGCTAGCAGAGAACATTTGTAGGGACAGGCTTTCCCCCGAGTACAGGACTTGGCTCCAGCCTGTTGACCGCAATGAAAGCAGTGGTAGCAAAGGTGTAGGATCAGGCATTAAAATCAGGCTCCTAAAAAATACTTTTATTTCCACAAGGGCTCTCAAAACTGAAACAGAAGTTGTTGCCTAGAAGGCAAAGGGATTTGCAGCAGGGTGAGGGATGGGATGGATTCCTTTCACTGCACAGGGAACAAATGGCATTGTCTTGCTGTCTTCTCACACCTTGAAATCCTCAGATACTAACAGAGAAGACGGAGGCTGCCTGGCACATCAGTGAGAGCCTGAGCAAGAAGGTGGAAGCTGTGTGCCTGGAGGAGTGTCTGAGGTTCCTGGAGAGGTAGGAGGGATGCTGTTTTCCTCCTTGGCAACATCCTCGGTGCTCAAAAGAAAGAAATCCTGATGAAGCAACTGGTGATGCTATGTTCACCTGGATCTGCCATTGCCCCTCTTAAGTTTGATGGCTATTTCCCATCACGCTGTTACTGGAGGAACAGTGCTTTGCTGCTATTTATGTGCTCACCATTCACTGTCAGGCTAAAGCTGAGGGAACAAAGTGCACCTGGATTTGCCTGGACAGGTTAAAGCCTTGGGGGATGTTTATTCTGGAGAGGCTCAAACCTTAAAAACAACCAGAAAGAGGGGCAGCCATGTGGCCGGTGCCCAGGCTTGGCCGTTCCTACCCTGGCTGTGCTTCCCGGGCATGGTGCTTTCTTCTGGCTCCCTGGGAGGGTGCGGAGCTCTGCTCTGTCCTGCTTCTCAGAGGAGGACGAATGTCTTCTTCTCATCTTCTGCCCTCTTACCACTTCTTCTGGCTCCCTTTATCTGCTTTTTGCTCTTGGGCATCTCCCTCCCTGTGTATCCCCCGCAACAGAAAATGCCAGTGCTGCTGGTTGTAGATGAATATTTCAGAAGGAGGTTTGATTTAAGATCCTTGGCCCTTCACATTATGAGGGCAAGGAAATTCCTATAAAATGGAGTTGTCCAGGAGCCATTTGTGTCGCTGAAGCTGTGATGAAGCAGTCGATAGACTTTGTGGGTTATTCATACATGCTGAGACTTTATTCTGCAGCTTTATTGGCAAAGCCTGAGTTGCTTCCCAGAAGGAAGTGTTGCAGCAACAGCAATGGTAAAACGAACATCCTGCCTCTTGATCCATAGCAGTGCACCCAGGCAGCTCGAGGGCTCTCCCTGTGCAGTTCCTGTGCCCTCCTTCCTTACCAGCTGGGCAGGACAGACACTGCCTTTGTCCCGCTTTAGGTCCCGCCTTGGGGAGTGAAACTGCATGCTGAAAAGACAAATAATCACAGAACATTTCTCCCATTTGCTGCAGGGCTAACACTGTCAGATGCATCATGGAGCACGCTAGCTTAAAGATATGTCTTCCTGTTTTAATTTAGCTATGAAAATGAAGTAAGAAGCTTTCTCCAGCTCAATGGCTGCCCTGGGATCTGCAGCAGCTTACGAATCCTGGAGAACTGCTGCATTCTCAGGTTAGAAACCAGACCTTAGTGGCATGTGGAGCAAAATGAATTTTCTGCTGTCTGATCTTCTTCTGCCTCTGCTATGGGGTTGGCCTTGCCTCCAGCTGGATCTGGTCATCCAGTCCCATGCACACCAACCCTTAAACATGGAGGGAGCCAGCTGTGGTCAGCAAGACCCCTTCAGAGCTGTCCCAGCTGCCCTGCAAGAGAGAGGGGGCCAGGACTGCTGTGTTGGCAGCCAGTACTGCTGCTTCTTGCCTGCTCCCAGGCCCTGCAGGTGCAGGGGACATAGCCTGTGGTCCACTGCCTTGCTCTTCCTGGTGCCCGCGACCCTGAGCAGGAGGCAGGCAGCAGTGCCGCGTTGCATGGGGCAACTTTATCCTAGCCAACCCTGCCATGTGTTGTGATGTGGTTCCTCTCCCTGGCCTGAACCTCCCTCATTAGGAAAGCCTCATGAATGTTGCACTGAGACGCGTGTGCTTGTGCGCCTCAAGGTAAGCCTAAGCCTAAGTGTTTTGCTGAATGAAACCCTGTCGAACATGCCAGGCTTTCCCTGGTGTCGCTAGGAAGGAGGGAAGAAATAAAGCACAGAAGGGCGGGGGAGGCTGTTTGCACCTATGAGCTAATTTCAGAAGTGCTTGCAGCAATGGAGCAAAACAAGGTTGCTTCTCTTCTTCCTGTGTAAAATGATCTGGGAATCTCTGGAGTCAGCAAAATGCCCAAATCCAGCATCTGCACAGTGCTTTTTTGACATCGGAGCCTTACATTGAGCCTAGGTAGCTGTTTTGTTTGTTGTATTTGCATGTTGCTGTTGCTGGATCCTAGACTGAATACTTATGAGGCTCTTTTATGTAATTCTTCACAGTGATACTCTGAATGAAGTTATACACTGAGCTTTTCCAGAAAGTAAAATGTCTGGTTTCAAGCTGGTAATCATTTTAACCAGGATTTGCTGACTTGAAGACTGTTCTGATGGAAGACAATTGTTTGTCTTGTATTTGTAGGGTGTTGGAGGCACACAGGATGCTCACCCAAGCTCCATTTGTCAAAGCCACTTCATGCCTACTCATGTTTGAAAATGCTACAATTTTTACTTATCTAGTCTCACTAGTGATGAGTACAAGTGGCATTTGCATGCACTGAGCTTTCATGTCTTTGTGACAGTATCTTAATGAGAGCCATCCAAAAGATGGGTGCACATACGTGGGTCACTGAGCTAGCCCTGGACCTGAGCATGTGTCCATTCAATTACCCAGGCAGTTGTGTTGGTTACTGTAGGAAGAGCCTGATTTGCTCTGATCAATAATTTCCATATTCCGCGCCCCCCCCCCCCCCCTTTTTTTTTTTTTAACAGGACTGTCTGGCATAAGCTAACATACATTTGCAGTGCCAGCACTGGTCAGGATGTTGAGGTGAACGGATTTCTAGACAGGATGGAGGATGATATCACGGAGCATTTTCTGCAGACTGTCACTTCTAAAGTCAAGGTATGGGAGACCCATGTTAACACTGAATATTTTTAGACTGTAGGGTAGGCATGCACTTAACTCATGGTCTGATCTGGAAAGGGTGAAACCATAGTTTGATCTTGAGGCCCAATACCCTCCTCTGCCTTGTCTGAAGCTGTATATTGACAGCTTAATCTTTTCCAGTTTTTGGGATCCCAGTTCCACTGTTTGTAGTATTTGCTGTTGTGCTACAAATGGGTACCCCCTGCTGCCCCTGGGCACCCAGACCCGAAGGGTTGAACTTCACCTGGTACCCACTCATCCCCAGCAGCCGAGCATCTTCCCGGGGCAGTGATAACTCACAGAGCCCAAGGCTGTGGTGGGTAGTCACGATGTAGAGAAGGCTGACCAGAAATGTACCCCTCCCTTGGGATAAGTTCCCCTCCCTTCACACTTTCTAGTATTAGACTATTAGCCCAGACACCCACCTTCATATCCTGGGCTCCATGTCTAGATGACACACAATTGCAGGCACCTGTGGTGGTGTGCATTTCCTTGGGAAGCTCCCCTGAGCATCTTCAGGCTCATTGCACAGGCTCCCTCGAGCATGCTGAAGGCAGAAAAAGGAAAATGTCAAAAGAAACCCTGGCCACACTGTGCAGTTTTGGTCTCCAGAGCTCGTTGCCAGCCTGTCCCATGGGCCCACATGTCGAGACGGGAGCTGGGGGTGGTTCTGACGGGGAGCGCAGACAACCCTGGGGAGGAACAGGAGGCCTAGGGCTCAGGTTTTCAGTCCTTCTCTGGCTGTGTAGACATGGGCTTTGAATCATGAAAGACAGAGTTTATCCCCTGCCTGCTTGCTAAATGATCGTTATACTTTCCCACTGAATAAAAGCAACAGCCATAGTGGGAGCAGGACGCCAAAGCAGAAGGGTGCGAATGGCTGGCTCTTCCTGCACTCCCCATCTGTAGGGGCATGTTTTATATAGTCCCCAGATTAGACCTATCGCCACCCATTTTTCATAGTTTTTGGTCTTCCAGGTTTGGGCTTAAGAACTTAATACCTTCTTCCTGAGTTTGAATTGTTTCTTTCTTTCATGTTTTGCTTTTCTTTGAAATGAAGGCACAGAATGCTACAGCTCGCGGAGGAATCTGTTTCTGAGAGCAGAAAGAGCAAAAGCACAATAATCCACGTCTGTTGTCTGTGTGGTGTCTCTACATGTGCACCCTTTGACTCTGTCTGTCCCTTTTCCTCAGGGAACGCTGAAGGAGCACTTCAAGAAGTGTGACAGTGGTTTTGACCACATCCTTGACTCCTTAAAGCAAAGCTTTTTGTCATTTGGGAAGAAAAAACCAGACATGTATGAGGTGAGAAATAAGTAAGAGAGTAAGAACAAGATATTACTTAGGAAGTCATCAAAACTAGTCCTTGAACCTGTGGATTGCACAGTGTTTCAACATTAATCCAAACTATAATTTTGTCTGTTGTTAAAAAGGCTTTTAAAGATCTAATTATCTCAGTCCAGTTCCTCTATTCAACAGAGTTGGATATCTTCCTCACTGTGACAGCTAGGACCTTTCTGTAATCTCAGCAGAGAAACCAAGAAGTGAAGAAATTTAGAAACTGCATGTACCGCACAAATACAGAGCCGGGAGCATTGGGCCATCTCTGATCCTACCATTGCCCCATACAATTATATTGTGAATCTTCTCAGCTTCTAATGTGCTTCAACCTCAGTTGTAAGGAATATTTATCCCTTTGATGGAGACTGGACACAGGAAGGGGTGAAGGGTCCAGATTCCCAAAGGACATAGTCTCTCAGGCAGTTAAATATGCCAGGGTTGGCAAAGAACATCTTCACAGAGTACCTAAGTTTTTTCACCTTTACAGTAGCCTAAACAACTTGTCTAGGGTCTCACAAAACCCTTGAGTCTGGCTCTTCAGCAGTGAGATTGGTACCTGGGGTATCCTCTTTTGCACAGAGGTTGGATTTGCTGCTGCTACCTGTGCTGCACATGTCCCCCTAAGCACTGGACTCTCTCTTACCCTCCCAGGTCTGCAGGCTCTTTGTCAGTGCTGATTTTAATTAACATTTTGAAATGTGGAAAAAGGTAATGGAACAGAAAAAATTAGGAGCTATTGCGCTGTTGTTCAGAGTCCGTCACTGGACATTATGTCACATCAGTGCTGGGGCAAGCAGCAGCTCGGTGGTGGACTGCTGTGCCAGAGCTGTATGTCTCTTGCTTTGTCTCTTTTGGACAGGGCTGGGGATTTCCTGTACCTTTGGACTGCAGCCTAAAACTGCTCTGATTTAAATTGCTAATGAAAATGTGGTTTCTGTGCAGTAGCCCATCTCCCCTTAGAAACGCTCCTCCTTCCCCCTTCAGGCACTGCATGGTCTCGGCACTGGGGCTTCTCAGCAGGTTCTGGGTGGCTCAGAAATGTCCAGGTGACTTCTCTGTGCCCAGCCACAACCCTGTGCCCAAGGGTATGGCCCTGGGACGTGTCTAGTGGGAATGCTCCAGGGAGGCTGGATCTGGCTTTGCCTGTAGTCCAGGCTGTCCCCAGGCGACGTGTTTGTCAGCTTAGGGCTAAGCCAAGTGTCACTGCTGCTTTGGAGTGGGAGTGACCTCTGGCTCAGCTAACTGGTGCCATTGCTTTTGGTTGGATGTCTCCCCACTTACCAGCGGTGTTTCTGTCATCCACATACAGCTTGGAGGTACTCCATGTGTTAGACTAGGCTTTTTAAAGGGACACTTAAGCAGAGAAATGGGACACCCCTCTGCATGGACCCTATATCCCCTGTCTACACTGGTCAGAGTCCTATAGATATAGTGTGGTCCTTGCTCAATACAGGGAAGTTAATTTGGTCATCTTTGCTCTGGAACAGGCCCTCGTCAAGGCTGTCAATGCCATCATTATTACAGAATATGTGCAGGCCCTCCTGACCACTTCCAGGAAACCATCTTCTGCACAGAGGAGGAAGATTGTCAGCAAGATAGAAGGAGATCATAGGATGCTGCAAACCATCTTTAAAGAGTGCTTAGTAAGTCTTTGATATGGTTACGCTTTTGCTCTCTGTCATCAAGAACAGTACCAGCAGACGAAAAGGCTCTGAAAGCAACAGAAAAGCTTAAAAGGTCTTACCACAGTGGTATCCAGCTTCACAGAAATGACAATCAGATGTGCTGGCGGCCCTTCTGATCTGCCAGAAGCTGTTAGTTTATAGTTTTGAAATGTGTGACTAGAGGAGGCAAGATTCACACTCCTGCCACGGGAATAAGAATGACATGATCCTCTGAGTTGGTAAGACAGCTCCAAAGCTGTCAGCTCCCCGGCAAGCCTTCGGTACATGGCATGGGGGTGCAGAAGAGGAGGAGCTGTGTTCCCCCCAGTGCTTTCCCTTGAGCCTCTGGGGTGATGAAGCAAATCAGCTGCTCCACATCTTCCAGGGCTTCACCTTCTCCGTGGATTGCCCCGTATACTGTTCCTCCCTGGACATGGGGTATGCGTTGTTACCACCCTGTCCAGCCTCCTCCCTCCCCTCAGGCCCTTCCCAGCCCCTCAGAGCTGGGCTGATTGCTGCGTGAGCCATGTCCCTGTGCTGCCGTGTTTCCACACGGGCAGAAACATACTGATGCTGTTGTGGTTGGTGACGGTTGCAGGGAGGAGCGAGTCTTCCTGCGGGGGTAAACACCTCACACCATTAGGAGGTGTAAAAGCAGAGCCACACCTCTGAAGAAAACTTGTGGAAAAGTACTAGGTCTGATTTGCAGAAGCAACTTCAGAAGCTTAAAAAAGCCTCTTTGCTTAATTCGTAATCCGCTGTAGTTGGCAGCGCAGCACATGGCATCTGCGGATGCCACCAGGCTGTCACATGGGTCCCGTGATTGCCCAAGGGCAAGGGCTGCAATGCCAGCAGCATCCCCTCCTGCGGCGGCTCCAGCCAGAGAATTGCTGCCGTGCAATGGCCCCTGGCACAGCTCCTCTGCAAATGCAGACTGAGAGCACCCGGGCATAGCACTTTTTAAGAGGCTGGACTGAGCATCACAGCAACGATTGCAAAGGTAGTCTGGTAACAGCACTTGATGTGACTCAGCAGGTAAAAAGCCTCGGCTTTATTGGTTTTAATAATTTCACAAATTCTGAGTCATTCTCACGACTTGTGAATTTAAGTGCTAGGGACTGGAAATCTACTTTCTCCCAGACGAGCCCCCTGCAAGTCATTTGTCAGCAATTCTGACCGTGTCCAAAGAATAAAATGAAATCAAAATGATCATCTGTAGGCTCCTCTAAAAACCTCTCAGACCCATTACAATTAATGCATTAGTTTCATGTTGGAAAGCTGGAAGCTGGCAGTGCTTTTAGCTGAAGACCCACCTCTCCTGGAGTGATCAATTACAGAGGAGTCAATGCTTTGAGCAATCGAGCCATGGGGAATAGCAGGAGGCTTCTCTAATCTTAACTCTGAAGTTTACCAGCAATGCTGTGCTCAGCATCAGCTTTGGATGCAACGTGCAAGGAAAGCTGGTTTTATAGTGTAAAGGAGCTACAGGAAATCTAATTATGTACTAAAACCCTACATTTCAGCTTGGGTGAAAAAAGTCTGCACCTAGTTAGCACTGTTTCCCTTGCTTTCCCAGTCTGTTTGCTTTCTTATTGATGTGGGAACACTGAAAACCTCAGGGAGGAAATGCATAAGCGTTTGCAGGGGACAGCCTGATACTCAGTCAAATGAGGTACACGGTTATGCATGCAAAGTATGTACTCTGCTGCAGCCTGAATTTATCATGCAGTTGCTGCACAGGCTGCACCTGCTCCCTGCCCTGCTCTGCCCTCTCTTCAGGCTCTTCCTTCCCCTCCATCTTTCAGCACATTAGGAAATACCTTGCTTCTCTCCTAAGAGCAGTGTGTGTCAAAGGCGCTTAAACACTGCTGACAAGACACCTCTTTTTTGTCCTTTTAGGTTGCAGGCTGTTTACCTCTGACCTTGCCTGTCTATACAGCCCTTAACTAAATCTGACACCTTCAAATTAATTAGCATTTTGTAATAGTGAGCTTGCCAAGTATAAAGCCCTACAGACTCAGCGTGTTAGGAGCCGAGTACAGCTTGTGTGCTGTGCAGAGCTAGACATGCTGTTTGTCTGCAGTGCGGAGGAAGAGAGAGAAGGCTGTCTTCAAATATTACTATTATTTTTAATTTATATTCAATGCGGAGGTGAGCTGCACCAAGAATGCAGCCTGCTGTTTCTAATGCCGTGTGGAGATCAGGGGAACCTGGGCTTCTCCTGCCCCAGTTTGGCAGCCCATTCTTGAGGTTTGCTTTGTCACAGAGTCTCTGTTGATGTGATGGCATCAATAATTCAGAGAAGCAATTTAATCGCATTACTGCACCGATGAAAAATGTGAGCAAGACCTGAAGCTCTCTCTCTCAGAAGTTCATCCGCATTCTGCTTCCTCCAGCTTTGCTAAAAATGCTGTGTGTTTTTGGATGAGGCTTTGTTGTTCTGTGTGCTCTAGTTCAGAGAGAGCTGACCATATGCAGCATCTACCAGCCTTGTCATATCCTTTACAGTGTTCCAGCCCTGCTTACTGTTTTTTCTGTTTTTCTGTTAGAGGATCTGTGTCCCCTCACCCTCTCCCCAAGGTCACTTTTCTGTCCCTGGGCTTACTTCTGGACAGCAGAAATGCCATCATGTCTGGCCAACAGAGCTTGTTTTCACATAGGTACAGGGCTGTGCTTACCTCTGGAAGGAAACCACTTCCCAAAGGGCAAAATGGCCTTGAGAGGACAGGCGAGGTAGGGAAAAATGAGGTACATTTACAGGGATTCTGCGCTGCTGAAGGTAGTCACCTAGCTGCCCTGGAAGCAGTCTGTAGTTACAGCCCAGTTTCTTTTCTCTTACCCTGGAGGGAAGACAGGCTTTTATACATGCACAGACAGTCCTGTGAAGCTCCTAACCCACGCAGTGAGATCCCCAGTCTGATACAAGTCCAGCTCTTAATGTTGAATGCTGCTTCCTTTGCCCTGAACACACCTTTGCTTCTCTTCCCAGGGTCCTGCAGCTGGTCCCCTTAAGGATCCTATAAAAGCAATTTTAGAACTTATTCAAACTTCTGATGCTGAGGGGATGAAAATAGCCCTTCTGCCCATTCTCAAAGAATTTCCTGATCTAAGGTAAGGTCTTTTATTGGTTTGACTTCCATAGTTTCTTAACTGATTACTTGCCACCAGAAGACCTATAGCAGTATTAGTCCTGCAATACTTTCTCTTTGCTGCACACTGGGCCAGGCACAATGCTTACCTTCAAATGCACTCGCTGCTGCCTATTCGCAGGTGCTGATGAACATGGTTTATAACTTTGCCAGACAGTAACCAGTGGAGTTGAGATGTCCTTCTGTAAAGGTGAAGGATGGATGAATGGATGTCAACAAAGCAGGAATGCTGTGGAAAAATACTACCTGAATGGACAATTTACAGGCACATGTGCCAAATGTAGGTTTCAAGAACATCCTTAACTCAGGCATTTCACAACTTCCAAGCACTTGGCTTTTGGCTTTAACACTTCACCAATCCTTTTCTAGGTCTAACTATTTCCACAAAATGCTAGGTGTGTTCAACAAGAATATACACTTCCATATCTCACAGGAAGCTGTTAACAGAAATGAAACCTGACTTTTATTAGGAAGGTGAGATCTTAGCTAACTGCATTTGTTCCAAAGTCTGTGGTTTATTACATCCATCTTTTGTTCTGATGTCTTGAGCTAGTGACTGTATTTTTCCAAGTTAACATGATTACAGTGTAGAACGCTCTGTCACAGAATGCTGTGAAGGCTAAAAGTGTGAATAGCTTCAAATGGGGCGCATACAATTTGTGGTAGATAATTATTTCAGTGCCTGTTCAACATGACAGTCATGATATAACCCCCAGCGAAGTAAGTCCCTAATCTGCAGACTGCCAGAAGTAAAAAAAAAAAGACAAAGAGAGATCATGTTATGCTTTGTCTGGTTTCTATATT
The DNA here is from genome assembly GCF_030463565.1 of Pelecanus crispus. NCBI lineage: Eukaryota > Metazoa > Chordata > Aves > Pelecaniformes > Pelecanidae > Pelecanus > Pelecanus crispus. Next base: position 62,376,167 of record NC_134648.1, on the reverse strand, counting down.
CTTTTCCTAAGCATTTGGTACTTTTGAAGATGCTATTGAGCTAAAAAGCTGCTTATCTGATACAGCATAGCGATTCTTATTCTCTTACTAAATATACACACACATAGATAAATAGTTTTTTATATATATATAAAAAAACCCCTATTTATTTTTTATATATATAGTGTATAGGAAGTGGGCATAGGAAGTACACAGAAAAATATTATTTTGATCCAGATCTCAGAGGAGGTCACCCTGGTGTGAGTAGATGTTCTGATTTCAGCAGATTCCCATATGTTTAAAACTGTGACTTGGATACATTTGCCCCGTTTGTTAATCAGATTAGTATTTGTGACCCTGCTCAGTGAAGCAGTGCTATGTAGAACAAAAATCCTATAGCCTTCCAGATGAACAAGAAGTAGCTCCATTTGAGGGGAGAAAAGATAGCAAAAATGTTTGCAAATGGTCAAATGCAGAGTTACCCAAAACCTATTGTGGCAGATATAGATCTTTTTCTAGGACGAACCTGAGGTGGAGATTTCCCCAGTTTCATGGGAGTGCTGCGTGCACTGAGCTCGGGACCCATGAGCTCAGCCATATCCCACACAGCAGTTGTGATACAGCCTCCTCCTTGCTAGGTGGCCCAAGAATGTCAAAAAGCAGCTCAGCAGCTTCCAAGCCTTCGTCTGGCCCAGCAAAACCGAGTGATAGGAAGCAAGCTTTTTTCCTTGACTCTTTCACTGACTTGCCCTCTTATCCTTTTCGAAAGGAAGGAACATCTGAGTGCACTGCTGGACATCAAAGACTCGCTCAGCCGAGAAGACAGAGCCGCTCTCTTGAAGGCATTTCACGACAACTGCAGGGAATCAGAAACAGAAGCAAACTTGCTTTTTGCAGATACAGAAGTAAAGTCTAGAAAATATGGACTCTGTGGCTGCTTCTGCTGCTAGGAAAGGTAGGGGTGTGTGTGAGAGTGCTGTGTGTAACATGCATACCTGCACAGGCCTCGGCGTTCCTGCTTTCAGGGAGGTGGAACAGCTATGGCTGTAGCATCATCCCCCCCCGAGGTCCTCGTGGCTGTACATGCCGGCTCTACTTCCCTCTCTCTGCCTGCAAACTCCCACATGAAGCATGGTGTTGTAGGCAGCGCAGGGTGCTGAATGCTTAGATGCGTGATTCAGATTTCTGCAGGGCCAAAGGAGAAGACAGGGCTCTTCCTCCCTGTCCTTCGCTCCTGTCTCTGTGTCCCTGCAGCTGCCTCTCCGCAGCATCCCCTCCCTCCCAGCTCCTACAAGTGTGCACGGGCAGGGTCTCCCAGGCAAGGGCTGCTGCCTCCTGGCAGGGCACGCTGAGGGATTTTCTCCTGCATGGTCCAGCTGCTCTCCTGGTGCAGAGGGGAGGGGTGTGTCAGCCCCACTGCTGCCCCCCTCCATGAGAGCTGGATTAATTAAACTGGGCTCAGTCCTGTCCAGGTGACTGTGCAATGCTGCAGGCACCGGAGGCGACCGTGCCCGCTCCGTGCCGGCAGCAGCAGTGGTTGGTGGTGGAAGGGAGGAGGGATAAAAGTCAGAGGATGACTGTCACTGTAATGCTTTAAATCTGCTTGGTGTGAATTGCCAGGGCTCATCTGGAGCACCTGCAATCTCCTTTCAGTTTCCCAAGTCATTCCTTCACAGTCACAAATTGGGGGTCTTGGGGGGTAAGCTGCAGCAGATCTTGAAACTAAGCAGGTCCTCATGGTTTAAAACTACTTCTTAGTGGAGAACATGCTGCTGTTTGCTTCACTTTAAATAACCTGCAACTTCTTTTTAGTCTGAATTTGTCCAGCTCCAGCTCAGAGCCAGAGAATTTTGTTTTATCTTTGCCAGGCCAGAGCCCTCGGCTATCAGAAATAGTCTCCCTTGGTTAATATTTACAGATTGTCATCAGTTACCTTCTGTTGGGTAAGCTGAATAGATTGAGTGTCTCAGGTCGAGAAGCACAGTCCCTTTCCACCTCCTCCTCCACTCTCCGGTGTCACCATTTATTTATAGTTCCCCATGTTAGCAGATCAGGGATGAGTTACGCAGGGCTCTGACCTGGGGCCTCCAGGCACAAGCAGACAGCAGGCTACCCTGTTAGCAGGGAGAGAAAGCAATTAGAGAAACAATTAATAAGCACACAAACTTTCCCTTCCTAATGAAAACTGAGTCTGATATAACAAACTGGCTAGCAGCCACCCACTTTTATACTCTCCTTTAAAGAAATTGTGCATGGCACTGCCTTTGCTTTAGAAAAGATATCCAGGAACATTTTTTTAAAACACTTCAAGTCACTTAGTCTCCTATTTGCTGAAATCCCCTGGGTAAATAGGCTCCCAAATCCCAAAAGACCTGGCTGTGTCTGCAGTGTACGTGTGCAGCACAGGTTGGTAGCCTCACCTGAGCTCAGGGGTAGCAGTAATGGTGAAATTGGGGTTGGGATGTGCTCAAAGGGAGGTCACCTTCCTCCTTCATCCCAGCCCCACGATTTTGCTGCCACACGCTGGGGTGTGACCTGCAGGTACATCGGTACGATCTGCTTTCTCCCAGCCAGGAATGCAATAGTTGCACATATTTGTCCCTTCTGTATGCGGAGGTGGTAGGACTTTGGAAAAGCGTTATCTTTGTTTCCTGTTAGCATGAAATGACCTCCCAGAAGAGGAGTGAGCAGGTTTGGCTAGAGTGGGCAGGGAGCAGCAAGGATGCTGCCCACGGCTGTGGGCCCATGGATTGCGTTAGCCAGAGTACCCAGGAACTGGAGATTTTCAGCAGGTAAATGTCGATACAGCTTCATGCAAGGGTCTGTGCACAGGAGGGATGTTTTGACTCTTGCATGTGTTCTGACGAGTACTATTTAATTACCCAGCTTTTTTCTTGCTTTCCCTCAGGCCTGCTGTGAGAAACATGAGGTCTGGCTCCCATGTGGCAGCATCTGCAATCATAGCTCCTTGAAAACTTCAGGGACCTGTGCAGCCAGATGCATGGAGAAGCCTGACAGCTATGGAAGACACAATTACTGCACTTTTGCAGGAAAACCACGTGGCCCAAATCCTAATCTTCTATGCAAAGTCCAGGCAGAAGATGAATGGGATATGGCAGAAAGACATTCCTTCAAAATTACCTAGGGATTGCTGCTTAGCTGAGTCCTGGTGGTTATTCCCAGGATGTGGTATGGTGGTGTGTGGAGGAGGAGGAAGGTTTCCCCTCACCAAATCTCCCTTTGTTTCCATCCCTTGTTTCATGCAATCTCACATGAAACCAGGGATTGCTGCACCACACGGTGCCCTAGCAGATGACATGGCATTGCAACCTCCCCCAGGAACCCACGACTCTCTGTTAGGGAATCCTGCCTAGTCCATGTGCTGGCAGTGCCTGCAGGTTTGGGCACCTGGATCCATCCCCCCGAAGCCTGACCTGCACTAGGAGGGGTGCAGACGGAGCTGCCTCTTCCCTCGCTCCCCACATACAAAGGCTGTGACCCGCTTTGGGGGTAACCTGCCGTGCTGTGGGGCAGGGAGCTCTTCCCATATGAGTTTTACAGCTGGCTCTGGAGCAGAGTCTTGCATTCATTTTTATACCTCAGTTACTGGAAATTTCCTCTTGGAGAGGGAGGGGAAAGCCTCATGGGAAGCAGGCAGTGAAAGGAGCTGTTTGTCCCAGCCTCCAGGCAAGGTCTGTGCTGTTTTCAGATGTAAATAGGCAGTTCCACCGGGAAAACATTGACTTTTCTTCCCAGTTATCTATGGACTGGTCACAACCTCCTAGCTGGATTTCGTTCAAGGCCCTCCTTTGCTATTGTGTTAATATAGGCCATTACAGCTCCTCTCTGGCCATGTAAACAAGCAAAAAAGGCTCTGGTACCTCAGGCGTGCCAATGTTTTTCTGAGCGGCCATTCCCCCTCAGATTTGCTTCCCTAACAAGGAAAGGGGCAGATTTGTGCGTAACCTGTCAATGTGCGAGGAGGGGGATGTGCCAGGCCCTGGGACCCTGGGAAAGTGCAGGCTGCAGTGGGAGCTGCCACGCTCTGCAGCGCTGCGCCGTCACCCCAGGGACGCGGGTGTCCCGGCTCGGGGGCAGCTTGTTCACCCAGAGTCCTTCGCGCAGGCGGGGTCCTGTGAGCTTGACAGGAGCCGGAGCAGGTTTATAATCATAAGCTTTGCTCCTGGCACAGCGCTGAGCATCGAGTGAGTGGCAGAGAAGCAGGAAGGAACAGCCTGCTCCATCTCCAGGGAGTCCTCTGTGGGCTTTTGGGGCACCGTGAGACCTCGGCATCGTTACACTCCATCCCTCACATCATTAAAGGGCAGCAAGAGCGTCCTGTGGCCTGCCTGCCCTTCCTGACCGCATGTCTGCTTCAGAGGCCCTGCTCCTGTGTCCCTTGCATTTTACAGCTGTCCATTGCAGCTTTGGTGAGGCCTTTCCCGGGACACGGGGAGGCTGGGGGAGCTGGAGGAGCTGCACCCTGGCCGGGTGGGTGCTGGCTGGGCTGTGGTGCTGGGCGGACACCTGCCCTCCGAAGGGTGCCAGCCCTGCCAGGCACGCTGGGCCACTCACCCTCCCCTCCCACCTAACTGCTTGTTTTTTTCAAGAGTGGGAAGGAATGACAGACCCAACTGCGACGGCAGGGTCAGAGTCAGCCTCTGCTGCTGGGGATTTCAAGCAATGAGCCTTCCAGAGGAAATAAATAAAAAACCCTCTGACATTTCGATCACCGTCAGGCTAAAAATAACCCCACAGCACGTGGATGGCTCCTGCGACATGGATGTCGATGGCTACGTACATCTCTGCCATTTGACATTCGCAGTCAGACGAGGGCATGCTCTGCTCACAAGCAGCGGCTGGGAGCCGTGGGGGCTGCCGGGCTTGCCACTGCTGCTTGCCACTGCTGACCCTGTGGCTGAGACAGCTGAGGACAAGCCCCGTACCACCATGGCTGCCGCTGTGCCTGTCCTAGCCGGGCAGCACCTGCTCTATGTCTGTGTATGTAGAGAAGCATCGCTTTTGATGAGGTTTCTCCACCCTGTGCCTAGCATCCACTTATGGACAGGGCAAATAAAGACTTGAATTTGTCCGTGAGGTTTAGTGCTGGTGGCTCATGTGAGGTTTCCCAGAGCTGGAAGGCACAGGGATGGTGGCTGGGACGGGGATGGGGGGTGATGGGGACAGGCTGCCTGGCGTGGAGGCAGATGGCGTGGGAGGGATGTCCTCGGCCCCCTGCAAGTCGCCTGGGGAGAGCAGATGGTATGTGGGGAGGCTCCCGGTCGCTCCCCGGGAGGGGAGGCAGTGGCAGGGGGGATGCTAGGTCACTACCTGGGGCTACCTGGGGTGGTCGGGGAGGGGAGGGAAGGTTGTGGGGAAGGGGAGTGAGGGATTTCCCTTGTTTGGGGGGGATTTTAGCCGCTTTGCCATGTGCCCTGACCTTCACAAGTGACCCAGCCTCCTCCTTTCTAGCCTTCACCCCAGGCTGGGGGTAAAGCGCTTGGGTGGGATTTGTGCTGTGCTCTGCGAAGGGCCGGGAAGGAGGATCACACTCAGGATCCTTCTGCAGGATTATCTCGTGGCCTGAGGATGTGGGCAGGGGCAGCACTGCCCTTGCCTTCGGCCTGCCAGAGCCACCATGGAGCTGCGATGAGCATCTCCCACTTGCCCTCGTGTCCGGCAGCCCGCACAGCGGCTCCATTGCTGTCCTGATTGCTCGGAGCTCAGCACCCAGAGGCTCCCTGCACAAGGACCCTCTCCCACTGCCTCTGCACCCAAGGTTTCATGGGGATCCCCTTGGTGCCAGGGTCATGCCACTGCCATGCTCACCCATCACTCGGCCGTGCCAGCCCCGGGGATGCAGGCAGCAGGGAGCGACACGCTGCTCCTGGTGGTTTGATGCTCTGGCTTTTTTGGGAGCTGCTCTCCATCCCTCACCTCTCTGACTCTGCACCGGGCTAATGGGTTGTGTGGTGAGCAGCAATTTGTCACCCACATCCCCCACATTGCTCGGGGCTGGGGTTTGGCTGGTCACTTTGAAGTGCTACGTGCAGCAGAGCCTCACCAGCCACCCCTGTCATTTGAGCTCCTGTCTCAGACGGTCACCTTCAGTGCTCGATGCTGAAGACAGTGGAAAACAGACACTCCTTAATTATGCTGCAAGGTCTGAGGAAAGACCTGACATTTGCCGAGGTGCCACCTGCGCTTCCCCAGTTTACTTAGTGGCTTTGCCAAGGATACGTGACAGTGAAGGGAGGGCTTGATGGTGAAAAAACAGGTAATACTGAGAATTTGGGACATGTTGACTTCTCTTGGATAGCAAATGTGCACGAGGGGAATCAATCCCTAAACCCATGAGACCTCAGAGAGGCAAGCCACTTGCTGATTGCAAAATTATATAGAAAATTGTGGTTTATTCCCTTTCTTCCTCCCTCCCAAGAGGTGCCTGTCAATGCTGAGAAACTCGTACATTGATGCCAATATTAACTGCAATAACTTGCACGCACCTTTGAGGCTTTCCTCTCCAGCCCCGGGCTCTGCCAGCACCCAGCTGGGGAACGATGCCCGACCCACGGGTGGGGATGGGTGCGTGCATGGGATCGGCAGCATGGCAAAAGCCACCACAGGTAATTCCCTTACAGGGAAACACCCCAGCACATTGCTGAAGGTTTGATTTTAAGGCTTAAATGTCTGCCTTTACCCCAGCACCTCATGTTCTGTGCGGGAAGGAGGAGAAGGAGGCACCGGCATGGGCTGAGGTCTCTTGCTCTGCACCAAGGGCTGGGCTGGGTCCCCCCCAGTTTCCCCCAGTGGCCCTGGGGACACCCCGGGCTGGAAGGGTGCACAGCTGGTGCCATCTAGTGGCACTGGGACACGGAAATGGCCGTGGCTCTTTTATATTTATTATTTGTATTATTATGATGGGGTATTACAGGGGTATATGCCTGCCTGGCATATCAATTGCACGGGCTGTGAGTGGCCCCTTAGTGGGGTGTGAGACTCGCAGGAAAACAAAAAGTTGGGAATTCTCGTGTAAAGTAGGATGCGCAGACCGTGTAGATATTTCTGCCAGCCAAGTAACTGGCAGTTTTGTGGGAAGATTGCGAAAGAAAGTGATGAGCAGAATTGTCAGGATGTGTCCTGTGCTTTATAAAAACAGCTGGAGCTTGTGAGCGCACAGAGGAGAGGTCGAGCGACAGCGCTGCAGAGCTAGGACCCAAGGAACTTATTTCTTCCCTCTCTGCAGCAGTCGGGGCTCCTGCTGCAGTGGAGGGCTTTAGCATAAGGTTTTAGTTGGCTTAATCAGACCTAAGGCCATATTGGCAGCAGAAGATGGGGTCCTTCCCTCGCCCCCGGGTGCCTCCCCACCACCTCCATCGCATTGGCTCTAGGGGTTGCATCCACTTCTGCAACAGCAAATTAAGAGCCAAAAGAAATAGTTCTGCGTGGGTTTGCCTCCCCTCTTTCCTTCGCAGGGGCTCTGGGGCAGTCACCTCTCTGAGCTCCAGCTTGCCAGCTCCACACCTAATTCTCCTGTCTCCTATTGCCACCCCAAAGCTTGCAGTTTCCAGCCTGTTCCCAGCCGCCCTCCCCGAGCTGCCCCCTTGCCCATGCCGGACGGAGCCGTTCCCTCGCTGGCACTTTGGTTGCTGCTGCCCACAGCATCGCGGAGAGCATGGGGCTGTGGTGCTGCCTGTGCCTGCCTGTCCTGCCCGCCCCGGTTCATGCAGCCTGTGCGGGGGCCATTGCATATTGCCCAGATGGGCAACACCCTAAAAGGGGTGCCAGTCTGCCAGCAGTTAAAATAAATGGGCTGGGTTTAAAACAGCTACTGGGAAAACCCCTGTGTTTCAGGGCTGGGACAATGTATTTGCAAGGAATTTTGCAAGAGCAGACTGACTGGAGCAGTTTGTTCTATCATGTATCCGTGCAGGGTTTTGGAAAAGTGTAAAGCAAATCTTGGTTCACAGATGAGTACCAGATTTTTTCCTTCACTGCATTATATCCTCTGAATGTCTCCACACGGATCTTTTGTGCCTAATAAAATGGGCTTGTGCTATGCCAAATGATGTAATTTTATTCCCTTCCAGACTGCCCAGTGCTGAGAAAGATTTGAATCTCCCTTCCCAGACACTAGCTGTGGCTCCTGCTGATGCTGCTGTGTGGTCTGTGGCCCATTTCGCTTGCCACTGGCCGGGATCTGTGAGCGTCTGCTGGGGTCTCATCCAGCATGAAGTAAACTTGGGAGGAAGAGTGGGGTCTGGCCAGGGCAAGGATGAGCCCATGCTGAGGTGTTGCACCCCAGAAAGGAGCTGGGGTAGCCGCTGGCTTTTCATAGAATCATAGAATCATCATAGAATCGTTTAGGTTGGAAAAGACCTTTAAGACCATCCAGTCCAACCATTAACCCACACTACCAAGTCTACTCTAAGCCAATCAAGGGTAGACTAGACTAAACCATGTCCCGAAGTGCCGCAAACATGAGCTAAACATGAGCTCTTTGTTAAAACTCTCTGGAGGGAGGAGCACTTCTGAGCCCAGGCTGAGGGCCGTGCTCTGCCTGCTGTGAAGCACCCATGTAAAGATCAGCGCGGAGGAAGCTTTGGCATTGCTCAAGCCTGCGTTTTGCAATCCTGCCACATATGTCAGGGGTCTCACCCTTGCTGCACTGGTGACAAGGTATCAGGAGCGGCCTGGTGTGGGTGGCAGCACCCATCTGGGCGTGCAGCTCTGGGCTGCGGCCACCCCAGGCCACCCTTGCCCCCCAGGTCAGAGCCTCTCATTGTGCCCGCAGGTCTCCCGGCTGTGGCTCCGGGCAGGGCTGCTTGCTCGGGGCAGCCGGGGGCCATTTTGGAGATGGTCTGTCAGCGGAGCCGGGGAGGCTGGGGGCTGCTGCCTGCCTCGGGGGCTGCTGTGGAGATGATGATGGTGCCTGGGCCCGAGGCCGAGGCACACATTGCAACGGGCAGGGGACAGCCACAGCCGCAGCACGTGTCTGCAGCTCGGTCCTGTGCAGGGTGGGCGGACGGGAAAGGGCTGATCACCAACTGTGGCGATCGTGACCCCTCTCCTCCGTACTGTGGCCTGCCTGTCTTGAGAGACGACTCCGGCAATTGCTCGGGTAGCCGGACATCTCCTGACCTCCCTGCCCGTTTGTACCCCCTGAGCGTGCGCTGGCGATGCAGAGCCCCCGCTGGGGCCCACTCAGCCAATAACCCACGTGGTGATGGCCTGGGGGCCTTATTGCAACCGTGTTTCACGACTCTTTCGTGATGAATGATGAACCGTCTTCTGCAGGCTGTCCCGGTGTCTGGGCTGTGGCCCCGGGCGGGCTGCCAGGACACACAGGTGACGGGCTCTGCCGGTTCTCCTGCAGAGCAGCAGCACGAAGGCAATTGCAAAGACGGAGACCTCCGGGGTGCTGCAAGCTCCTCTGCCCTGTAATTAATTTCAGCTGTTAAGGTCTGGTTTTACCCCTTAGCCCTGCGCCAGCAGACCCCTGGCAGAGGGGCTGCTCTCGGCTGCCCGCTCTCGGGCAGAGCCCTGCGTGTAGTTACCGTGTCCCCCCCCCCCCCCCCAAAGCGAGGAGGTCTAGCTGGGGACCCGAAGCCAAGCTGCGGTCCCCCCTTGGCTGCCTTTTCCTTGCCGTGGGGCGTGCGTGTGGCGCTGGCACGCGCCGCTAGGTGGGGGTAAAACCTGCGGGAGCGGCCGGGCCCACGCGTGGGGGCTGCGGTGCTGCGGGGGGCGGCGGGGGGGTGCCCGTCGCCCCGCGGTCTCGCCGGGGGCGGTGGGCGGTGGGCGACCTGGAGGGCTTCTCCTTCCAAAGCCGTGCCCGGCGCCAGGCTGACTCTCGCCCCGTTGCTCACTGGTGTCTGTTATTCTTGAGCCCAGTCCCGCCGTCTTCCAGCTTAAAAACGCAGGACAGCAGAGCTGGATTCGCTTGCAGGGGCAAATGTGCCTGCTGTTTGCAGCGCTGCAAGGCTGGCGTGTACTTGTGTCCTGCCCGAACACCCAGTGCGGGCGCTGGGGTGGGCTCCCCGGTCCCCCAGCCCTCGGCGACAGGCTCCCCCTCTCCTGCCAGGGTAGTGCAGGGCAGGCCTCGGCACCAGGAGCAGCTCTGCGCCACGCAGATGTGCTTCCTTCTCCTGTCACGCTTACACTTACGTCTCCTGTAAAATCCCCACCACCTTGCTTGTCTTTTCTCCCTGGGGCCTGAGCCATGGCAAAAGCGCTGTGCCAGGTCTGTCCCCATCCTGGCCCTGCCCTGTGACTAAATCTCACCTGATCCCAGAGGCTTCTCGGCTGGAACCTGTTCCTTCCCTGCCCTGGGAAAAGCCCTGCAGCCCAGCTCCCCTGCTGCAGTGGGGTTTGCTCATCCCGGGGCTGCAGCTATCCTGGCTGCCCCTTGGCCCCTGCCCAGCCCTGTGCCCAGTGCATGGCGCTTGCTGCTGGTGCCTCAGTCCTGGGGGGGTCCTGTAGCAGGAGTCTGCGCTGCAAGGGGAGAAACACCGTGAGAAACGGGTTGCATTAAGTCCAAGCCCAAACCTATGGTGGTTTCTTTATAGAGGCTGTCGCTGGCCGGTAGGGATGTAACGGGGAGCTTCCTGCTCTGTTTTATGTCCTGCATGGTCATTAATAACCAACCCTGTCAGCAGCTCCTTCTGGGATCTTCTTAAACAAAACAGGCCCGGGCAGGTGGAGCTCAGGCTACAAGATCATAATTAAAAATAGTCATGACCGAGATGTTTTCCTCAAGACTGCCTGATAGCCATGAGAGCCGGGGTTACTGTGTGGGCACAGTGGGAAATGTCTCTGCCTATCAGTCGCTTGTCGCGGGGAGGGAGGAGAGGTGACAGTGACTGCAGGAGCCAAGTGCCCATGTCCTGTGAGGCAGATGGGGACTCGAGGGGCAGAGCTCTGGCACCATTTCCCCTATTGCCTGCTCAAAAACCAGAGCCCCGGAGGACTGCGGAGCTACCAGCAAACCTTGTGCATTCACAATATGTGAGGAAGACTTGAGCGAGTGATTTCCTGAGAGTGACTGGGCAAGAGCAATCATGCAACCAGGGCTTGGGGTCAAAGCCAGTTCAGAGCTGAATTGCTGTGAAGACAGCCTTGCCTTGCTTTGCCTTGTCTTGCCTTGCTTTGCCTTGTCTTGCCTTGCTTTGCCTTGCCTTGCCTTGCCTTGCCTTGCTTTGCCTTGCCTTGCCTTGCCTTGCCTTGCCTTGCCTTTGCCCTATTGCATTTCTTTCTAGAAGCATTTTCACCTGTTTGAGGGCCAACATCTTGTCTAGCCCTGCCATCTTTCCTAAATTATGCTATGTTGGTTCCTTCAATGCTTACTCAGACATCACATTTCCGGACTGTCAGTCATTCTCTCTCTTGTCTTTTGGATTCTGGAGTGCCAAGAGCAGACACTGTACAGTAGCTGAGCTCGGATGATGACAACTGGAGCAGGGGAGTTTCTTTCCATGTTGCCCAGGTGTCACTCCTTTTTGCAAGTCCCAGCTAGAGGTTTCCCTTTCCACAGCAATGTGTTGACACAACCTGTTCATGACCCTTCATTAATCCAGAGTGTTTGGGTTTTTGCTGAATGTTATTACTGAATGGGCAATTTCCTCCCTGTATTTTTGCAGTTGTTTACTTCTGTGTCATTGCCATATGCTGACTGTTCTTGTTCTGGTTGAATTGCATCCTTTTTTTTTTTTTTTTTTTTTTTTCTAGATAACTGCAAGATCAGATCGTGTCCCCTCTCCCTGACCACCACACTTGCGGTCCCTGAAGCTCTCGTAAGTATCCTCTGCGTTTCAGCATCCAAATCATTAATGAGCCTGGCTCAGGCCAGACTCCTGTGGACTCCCACTCAACACCCCATGCAGTTTTGCTCTGATCATGAATCTCCATCCAGTTTTGTGTCTGCCTCCCAGGAGCTTTACAAGAGCAGACCCCCAGCCTGAGGTCTGCATGCCAGGAGAGATGTGCCATGCTTCCCAGAGCTGCGCCAAGCCACAGCCAGCAGTGACACCCCTCCTGCTCCGCTGCCTTGTCCCTGCTGCCGCTGTCGGGGCACCTTACTAAAGTCAAGAGTCCCAACACCTTCAGCTGCTCTTCTCTCAGGGAGGGGAAACTCCTGCCATGGAGGGAAAGCAAATAGATTTATGCAGAACAAATTTGATTAAAACAATCTTGGTGGATTGCCTTGGTGTCATTCTCATGCTTAGAGCTCTTTAATTCTACCAATATTTTTCCAGGAAATAACCCCAGGGCTTATTCTTCCCCCTCTTTTAAGATCAGCACTGCTTGCCCTTGCCCCGGGGAGCCACCTCCCTCTTGGCCATCGTGGCGGATGGCTGCAAGATGGCTCTGATGAATTTTCCAAACACGCTGTGCTGGGACAAGGTAGGTGGATGAAATCCACCTCTGGAAGCCTCCAGGTTTATTTAGGCTGCAGCTGGATGCACAGTTTGTTAGTATTATCTTATTTCATTTATTTTATGGCAGCGTTGCTGGCGTAAGCAGCCCCCACTGCATGTTCCCGCCGTGCTAGTGCAGCTGTCGGGGGCTGGGATTGGGGGCTGCAGAGGCTGCTTAAGCCAAGGCTGCTGCTGGAGCAGCTGCACCTCCCGGCACTTACACTTGTGTTTCCCTGGTTCTTTTCACCCCTTGGCACCGGCATCTGCGCTTCGGCTGTCCAGTTGCTCCCCTGATGTTTGTGCCACAGTTTTACATGAATCTTCTGGAATTTGAATAACTTGTTTACTTTCTGTAATTCCTTCTTAAACTTCAGGGGATTAAGGAATTTATGATTCAGCTGAATTCCCATCACGCTGCATATCCTCTTTCTGCACTGGGCGATTTCTTTGTGTCTTAAATATTATTTCAAGAGGAGCTGCCTGCTTCTCTAAATTCCACTTTTCCCTTAGATCAACCTGCCCCAGGCTCTCTCCTGTTGCATCTGTGTCTGCTGCAACCTGCCCCTACTGACTTCATTTTTCCAGCTCCTCCTGTCCTGAGAATCGGCATGTCTCTGGTCTCCCCATCCCTGGTGCCTACCTTGCTCTGTCCAGGGCCAGATCCCTTCTCCCACCCCATGAAGAAGGGAATCAGGAAAGAGGTGCTGAGCCCTGCATACTCAGTGCAGGGGTGAGGAGCACTTCCCAAGGCATCCATGAAGGCTCAGGCTCATGAGAGGCATCGCTGGGGTCAAAGCAGGGCAGCCCACAGCTATGGCTAGGTTGAGTCTCTCTGGAAGTGTGTGTGGGGGGATCAGATTGGGGGGCCCTGGAAGGAAAAGGGGGTCTCTCCAAAATAGCTGACTGGTGGGTGTAAGAGGTCTGAGAAGGAGGACAGCCCAGAGGCTGAGGGCAGCCAGGCTGCCTCATGCACATGGGTGTCTCTGATGCTGCTAGTCTCTGAGACAGCACAGGGCTGTTTTGGGAACAGGAACTACCCTGCATGGGTGAACTCCAGACAAATCACTTCTGCAGCTGAGCTTCAGGCCAAAAAGGCTGCAGGATGTTCTGGGAGACCTCAGCACATGGGTGCATGGCCCTGGGAAGAGCTGCCAGACAGCAACACTGTGCCTCAGTTTCCATTTTAAAGCTGTGGCACTGCTGCTACCTGTCCTGCCACATTTTGTCATGAGTGTCCCAGCAGTAGAAAGGTGCAGGGGGTCTGTCCTGTCTCACTGCAAGGCCGTGCAGGTGAACCCAAGCTGGTGTCTAGCTCATGTGTGTCCTGATCTTCAGTGGAGATTGAGCTGTCAAACCCTCTGGGGTTAAGGTGTGTGTTTAGGGCTTTCCCTTTCCTGTCCCAGCAGAGTGCTGGGGTTGTATTTAAGGGCTGGCGTGGCTGGAAGGATGTGGGAAAAGCAGTGATTCTGGGAAATCAAGTGTGTGTCCCCAAGACTCTGGAAACAGTCAAGGCTGCCAGGCATGACATAAGCTCATATTTCTGCATGCTTTAAGGACTGTGTCAAAGCAAGGCCGTAGCTACCAACCCAGGCAGAGCATGGCTTGAGTCATTTGGTTAGAAAAGCTGTGCTCTTCCCAGAGGAGCAGCTCCTCAATCTGTAGAGAAATGACAGAGCTCTGCTGGAAGGAACAGCATTTTAGTTTCACTTAGACACCATCTGATTTCCCTCTTTCATAAATGCAGAGATGTTTATGTTAGCCTCAAATGTTTTGCACAATGCTGGACTCCTATAGTTCCAGCATTGATGAAACTCCCCTTTTGCCTCAGATAGGATGCAACTGGGTATCTCCCTCTTGGCCGTAAGTGAGGGCTGGGGACAAGTTTCTCTGCTGGCCAGGTTCCCCCAGGGCTGCCAGGCTGCCAACATAGGCAGGGCAGCACTGCTGCACCAGTGAGGTGCTGACACCAGACAACAGCAAAGGCCACCCTTGAGCCTGGGCTGACACCTCCAGCATCTCCCCCAGGGCTGTGCTGGGAGCCGATGTCAGGGGGCTTGGAGACAGGGGCAGCAGCCTGTCCTCTGACAGCCACTAGTTTTGGAATACCACAGTTGTTGGCCAGAAGGATCTCCACCAAAGTCTTCCATGTCTGAAAACACATGCAGGAGAGGCTTGTCCCAGTAATGGACATGTTGTCAGTGAGAAGGTCCAGCTGAGAGGTCTAGACCATGTGGCCGATGAACAGAGGTTCCTTAACCTGGCAAAGAGGAAGATAAAGGACAATTTGGTAGCAACCTACAAGAAGGGTGGATACAATGGTGACAGAGTCAAACTCTTCTCAGTAGCAGCAGGTGATACACCATGGGGAAATGGGCACAGGTTGTGGTTTGGAAAGTTTAGGTTCTACATCAGAGAAAAACTTCCCTGGGAGGTGGTGCAACCCAGAGAGGTGGTAGACTCTCCACTTAGAGGTTTTCAAGACTTTGCTGGGCAAAACCATGGGCTGACCCGAGCCAGTATTGGTAACGGTCCTGCTTTGAATGGGGAGGTGGACTGGAGGCCCCCAGAGCCCGCTTTCAGCAGTGCCATCATCATGCGAGCCCTGTGGCCAGGCCAAGCTTACTTACAGCTTGTACAAGTGCTTATGTGTGATGGATCATCACTTCTAACCCACCTGAAAAGAAATAGGAAGTAAAGGCTCTGTGGTCTTTGTCTGAAGAGTTGTTTTCCCAAACATGGTGTAACAGGGAGATTGATGGAGCAGAGAGCCGGGGTGAAGAACACTCTTTTCCTTCTGTAGTTTTTAAACATTGACCTATTGTACTAAGAGAAAGAGCAAACAAAGAGAGGGAAAACATAATTAAGAGTAGACTAGAGGGGTTTGCATCTCCTCAAAGTCAGCAGTCTGTTTTCTTCACCACACACCACGCCGGGATGGGACCAGATGGGACAGCCAAAGATAAGAGCAGAGTGGAAGGATGGGAATTTCCTTGTGCCACTAGATGGTCCTTCCTGGTCTGAAGCTTGTTGGCATCAAGGACCTACATTTCTGTATTGCTTCCTGGGAAGCAAGGCCTCCCAAGAGCCTGTGGCAAGGGTGGAATTTCCCACAAGGCTCTGTTTTCTCAAGGCATTGAACCAAGAAGTGATACTTGCTCGGGATGTTTATTCTTGTTGACATGACTGGAGGATAAACACATGTCCTAGCTGCACACAGCGACAGGAGGCAGAGCTCCAGGCTCCCATGAAACCAGAACTCCACAGTGAAAAGATTTGGGAGTTTTTAGTGAGCTAAAGTTGACTTTAATTTATAACTGCAGTTCCTCTCTTGTGAAGACATTTTCTATATTTAACATAGTATCAGCCTTGTTTTGTTTTTCTGTGGGGTGACAAGAAGAAAGTGCACAGAAGATATTTTGGGGGAAGAAATATGAGGACTGATTTACCAGTCTGACTTCCCAAACTGCTTTTGAGCTTGAAAATGAGTGTGACTGAGGTTTGGCAGAGTCTGAGGGTGACCTTTCATAGAGGCACTCACTTCTTCTCCTGAACCTCTGGGCACTACATCAAAATTATTAAAATAAACACAAAATTCAGATAGTATGGACCCAAATGACACAATCCACGAGCCTCAAACAGCTGAGGAGTCTGGGAGCGGGTGCAGCATAGCTGCATGGGTCAAGCCAAACATCTCTCCAGTGCAGCATCTGCTCCCTGACAGCGGTCAGAATAGATGCCAAGGGAAAGCAGAAAGGATGGGAGAAGCATGATCCACCCCCATATACTCTCCCAGACACCAGCAATTTGCAGCTTACACATTTTCCAAGCCAGAGCAGCATCTGTACTGAAGAGCCTTTGACGTTATTTTGTTCCTCTCTCCCCCTCTCCGTCCCTGTCTGGCTGCTTTCTGCATACAGCTTAGCTTTTAGCAACCACGGCATCCTGCAGCAGGAGCTGCTGAAGCCTAATTACACACTGCATGAAAAAAGTTTCAGTATTCTGGTTTGGGGTCTTGCACCTACTACCTTCATCTGATACCTGCTGTGTAGGAAGAGACAGTTTTCCTCTTTCCACCCTCTCTAGTCCTCCATTATTTTGCAGACCTCCATCCTCAGCTGTCCCACTTCCAGCATGGAGGATCCTGTCCTGCTCACCCAGAAGCTCTGCCATGACCCTGCTAACCCCATGCCTCTGCTCTGGACCTTCTGCACTTCCGCTGGCATGTCTTTCGGATGGTGGGACCCAAACTGTGCACAGTCCTTGAGCTGGGGCTGCCATGAATTTGTGTTATGGCACAATTTCTTGTTCCTGATCTGTTCACTTTTTCCTCTCCTAGTAACTCCTAGCATTCAGTTTGAGATTTCTGTGCACTTCCTTGCATTAGGTAATATTTCCGCAGCACTGTCTTCCCAGGGTCTCATTTGGCTCCCCTGTTTTCTATGTAAAACAAGGATTTTGCATCCCTTTGCATAGATCTCCTCTGCCATTTGAACACCTGCTTGCTCAGCCTCATAAGGTCACTTTTACTGCTGTAAGTAATTTGGTATCATTTGCAAATGATAGGATCACCTGCCTGTCCACCCCTGCCCAGGTCCTGCAGAGACCCCAGCACAACCCTGCATGGAAGGACACCCCTCCAATATGAAAATTGCTCCTTATTTCCCATCTCTGCTCTGTTACTCGTCCCTGTGAGGACCTTCTCACTCATCCTGTTGCTTCCCATTGTCTCTCAGAGGCAACAGCCTGTCAAACACCTTTTGGAAACCTCAGTAGGTTAGAGCAACCACATCTCCTCTGTGCTCCCTTGCTCGCCCCCCCCAAGAACACCAGTGGGTTTGTGAGGTGCCATTTCTCCTTGCTGAGCAGGGCTGGCTCTTCTCTGGTGCATCACCGTGAGAAAAGTGACAACGGCTCCTGCCAGGTGCCGGTGCCAACCGATGGGAGGGGGCCGGGCTCTGTGGGTGTCTTCCAGGTTATCTGGAAACATCCAAGGGCTGCCCTTGCTGCAGGGTCCGTGCCTGCTGCCACACAGACCCTGTGCCAGAGGGAGCCTGCCTGCCCCTGCCCCGGTGAGGAGCCCTTCCCGGGCATGGGGCCATGGTGCAAAGCGGGTACAGCTGCTCCGTGCTTCTCCAAGGCCCACCCAGCAGTTTTGTGTTGGTTGATGCAATGCATCCTTCCCACATGAATCTGCTGCAAGCAGAGACGGATCTGCCAGGTTTCCTAAGGCTTTTACATGTATCTGTCGAAGTGTGTTACACCTCTCCTTTCCCCATCCCCACCTTACATTTGAGCTTTGTATCTCAGGGTGTGGGGGTCCCTCCTCGTTGTCCCCAAGGTTTTGAGTTTTGTTTCATAAAAACCACAGAGAGGCAGATGGGGATATGCTGGTGAGGCTGCTGCCTTACAACACAGATGTCTCAACCATGTCTGGAGGACAGCCTGTGGGGAGAGTCCGCTGTGCCCATGACGATGGACTTCGTCCTTCCTTCCGATAACCCTGGACGTTGTTTCAAACAAACAGGATTTGAAGCTAAGCTGGAAGCACAGAGAGGGGGCCCCAGCTTGCAGACCCTGTTGGGAGATGCTTTTTTTTAAATTCGAAGATCAAGATCTGAGGGAGATGTTGTGGTAGGCAGGAAGGGTGTCTTCACAGTGATGGTGACTACAGAAAAAAATCAAATGCTTTTCTGGGGTTACTTAATGGTAAAAACAGTCATCCTAGTTGTGATGGGGAAATGACCCAGCTGTGAGTGGGAGGGAGCACACATGTTTGGGGATGCCATTCATGTGACTGTCATCCTCTCCTGGTGTTCCCCGCATGGGGCTGGCCTCTGATTGCCACTGGCTTACAGCAGTGCAGAGCCCATGGGTTCAAGGGAGGCCCTCCAGAGCAAGATGCAGACAACTTTGGATCTAGGAAAGTGATTTAAATTGCCAGATTTCCAGGAGCCCCCAGAAACAAAATTGCCCCAAAGCTGTTGACTTTATTCAGGTGGGTCCTGGGGGTCCGGGCAGGTGTGGGGGTGGGCAGCTGCCCTGGGGCATGGGGTGCAGTTTAGGTTATTCCCTCTGCATGTTGCCCAGGCTGGCTTGGCTGATGTGTTCTCCTTGGCCAAGGACACAGTGACTTTTCTCTGTCCCTTCCTTTCTGTGGGGTAGTTACAAACTTGCACGTTCCAGTCTGCATAAGATAATTTACAAATGAAGTAAAACCTGTAAGTCTGCTATACCCAGCCCTCAGCAAAACTGACCCCTTGCTGGAATACACCAAAGTGCTCCAGGAAGAAAATTCTGCCCCAATGCATACTAGCTGGCTGGAGCTAACCTTTTGAGGGAAAAGACAGTGTTTCAAGACCTAATGGCTTTCCACACACTGGTCCTGTCCCAGCACAGACAGCTGGAGCGTGTTTCCTGGCCAATGAGGCCAACTGACCCGCGTTGACTGCATTGCAGGTTCAGCTTGTGTCCGGCAGCACGGGGGGTGTCACAGCCATCCTGGCTCAACGTGAACAGACATGGTCAGGGAAAACAGAAAAATTGCTGTTAAATCCAGCAGTATTAGTTCACTGGCTTTGCTTGAGGTCAGAGGCTTTCAGATAAAGAAGTGAACAAAGTGAAAGGAGTCGAGGCGACAAACAGGGAAACTCAAGAGTTATCTACCCAGCAGTCAGTGGCAGTGACACGGGGAAAGAACAGGGGAAGTCAGCTGTTGTGGCCGGGCTATGGGCTCATTGTGATAATGAGATTGCAAGCCCTTTACATGCTCTCTGATTCATGTGCCCATCGTTTCTGTTATTCCTCGGATATGAATGTTTTTAAGGTTGAAGACTGGCTCTTTGTGAGGCCTCAGGCATGCAGCAGGGGGATGTAGGGCAGCAAGTGTAGAAGGAAAATATTATATCTAGGTCCTTCTGCAAGGGTGATGGGGTGTATTTAACCATGCTGGAGCTGGAACCGCTCTTTCAGGTTGACTCTCCATTTCGCACACAGACCCCACCATGCGTCTGGTCACAGATGACGATAGCGGTACTGGGAGGACAGGAGATGAACAGGGATGGTGGCAATATGTGGTAACATATTGTTATGTTGTACATGGTGATCCATCCATGCAGTGTGTGATTAAACTGGTTTATCTTATTCATGGAGTGTGCATTCCTCATGCACACTGCTATCTTTGCCACATAAGTTTTGCAACAGCTAAAGAAAAAAGCAAGCCACCACTGCAAACAAAAAGTAGCCATTAGTGGTGGCCAGGGAAGGAACGGGAGACCCAGGCATGCCCACAGTGATGGTCTCTGCCACGTCCAGCCCCCTGCAGCATGCGATGCAGGGACTTCCCAAGCCATAGCTTGCATCTTTGCTGGTGCCTTTTGCATCACAGTGCTGTATTGCATAATAGATGTCAGAAGGGAGATGGCAGGAGACTCTTCTCCATTTCCAAACTTGCTGCCTTAGCCTGATTGAAAAATCTAAGCTGGTCTGGTGGCCGAAGGGTGCACAGAGACCTTTGGGCCTGGGCTCAAGTCTGTGTCCTGCTGCAAGCTCACAACACATGTCCAAGGGCAGGTCACCTTTGTGTTTCTTCTCCTGGTCTGTAAAATGCAGCACAGCTCTTTTCCCTGGTGCACAGAGAGAATAAATACTCAGCACTGGGGTGTGTTCCTGGGCACAAGGGGCCATCTAAATAGATGGCTGTTGCAAGGAGGAACAAGGCCAAATACCTCTTCCCCCAGTGAAACAGCAGTGTGGTTTGAGTCAGTTGGAGCATCATGTGATTTCTGCGGGGTTATTGCTATGCATCTGCCCTGAAAAAAGTGCAGTCCATTTCTTTAAGAATTTTTTGGCTTGGCTTGATTCCATTTACATTGTGAACTGAAGCATGTTTCAATGGGAGCAGGCAAGTGCATTGTACTGGAGGTATAAAGCAGAGAGCACACTGTAGTAAAGACTTTCAAGCCCAGTCCTGTCCAGCTTATGTACATGCTTAAATCTATGCAGAAACACATGACTTAAAATCACTTGTGTGGTTAAAACTAAGTGTAAGTGTAGCAATGTGAACTCTATTATATTAACTCAACTTACAGGTTTTTGACAACTATGCCGGCTGTTTGGGCTTGATTTCTCCCAGCTATTGCTAACTTAATGAGATTTGAGATTGCTCAAAGTTCTCTTGCCAATACTTTCCTGAAATGAGGGATAAATTAAAGCAAACAAATCCAAAGTGAAGCAAACACAATTCAACTGTGTGGAGGAAAGCGGATAAAAGTAACGCCTGATGTCCTCATTTTTTCCTTGATGTGGGATGACCTGGTGGACACATACTGTGGCTGTGTCAGCTGGACTGGGGCACAGTGAGATCTGTGAGCACTGCTCTGCTGTGCTGCTGGAGATGCTTGACAGCTCCACTTATATTTGAAAAGCAGGTTTGGCTAGGCACGAAGCCAGCCTCACACATGATAGCTTCTTCCCCAAAGAGCTACAGGCTAAAGCGTGTGTTGGACAGAAGAGAAAAGTGAGAGAGCAGAGGGCAGAGGAAATATGAGAACGAGGACTCAGAGGGCATGTGCATTCCTGGGCTGATGAAATCACCATCTGTCTTGCTTCTGTGCAGGATAAACACCATGCCCATGGTCCCGTGGCGGAGGCTGGAGGGAGGCTGAGGACAGCGCTTGTCCAGCTGCTGGTCTGATGGATGCTCAGCTGCTGTGGGCTCCCTGTGCACCTCTGTGCTCTGTTTGCCTTCCATGATCTCTCTAGGCAGCTCTTGGGAGGAGCAGTTTTTAGCCAAAGGTGCAGCTGCTACCTGGGCTAAGACCGCAGAGGTTTCCTCCTCCTCGCAGCGGAGCAGTCACATCGTGGACTTCAAAAGGTTGCACACTGCTGATGAGTTACCTGTCTCCTCCATGTGGTAAGTGAGAAAGACCAGTCTGCTTTCCAGAGCTACCAGGTCCCCTCTGAGACTGACGCCGTGTGTCCCTGACACCTGGCTTCAGGAGGCAGCTTGGTGCATCTGTCGTCTTCTTGCAGCGAGGCCACGATCTTCACCCCAGACCTCGGCAGGACGCAGTCTGAGCTCCCCACGGCCAGCTCCCCACACTGCACAAACACAGCTCATCCCTAGGTTTCTTTTTCCTCCTGGCTTAGGTGGGTTGTTGTCAGAGGTAAGTGATACACCAGCATCCATCAGGGCTGGGTGGGGATGGAAGTGGCTGATCACCACTCCATTGGCTAGTGCTGCACGTGCCCGGTGGCCAGCAGAGCTGCTGGAGCAGGGTCAACACCTGCTGGGAGTGGTGCCCTTGGCCCCCCAGCAGTCACAGCTCAGCATATTTCTGGCTTGATGTAAGTCAGCAGCACTTCTGTGCCATGGTTTCAGCCTTGTGCAATGCATGTGAACACTCTCTTATTCTGTGGTCATGTCCCTCTCTTTCCTGCCCCCCCCCAACCTGATCTGCATAATGTGCACCATTTAGACATTTTGGATAAGTGTTGCTTGGTGACCTTCATTAATGACATTACTTGAATTCAGCTGGATGAAGGACAGACAACGACAGGAGAGCAGACACATGCTGAGCAACACACTCCTCTGCCATAAAGAAAATGCCTTGATCTGGGCAGATGGCAGCTAAAATTGGGGCTAGGAAAGAGCTCTGGTCAAGCAGCTCAAGAAGGGCCTC